>NW_028225184.1:29576031-30176031 GCF_052327205.1 Somniosus microcephalus
CCCCCAATTCCATGTGCCTTTATTTTGCATGCTAATCTCTTATGCGGGACCTTATCGAAAGCCTTCTGAAAATCCAAATACACCACATCCACTGGTTCTCCCTGATCTATTTTACCAGTTACATCCTCAAAAAATTCCAGTAGTTTAGTCAAGCATGATTTACCTTTTGTAAATCCATGTTGACTTTGTCCGATCCTGTCACTGCTTTCCAAGTGCTCTGCTATTACATCTTTTATAATGGACTCCAGCATTTTCCCCACTACTGATGTCAGGCTTACCGGTCTCTAATTACCCACTTTTTCTCTACCACCTTTTTTGAATAGTGGGGTAACATTAGCTACCCTCCAATCCATGGGTACTGGTCCAGAGTCTATCGAATTCTGGAAGTTGTCCAGCAAAGCATCTAATATTTCTAGGATCACTTCCTTAAGTACCCTGGGATGTAGTTTATCAGGCCCTGGGGATTTATCATCATTCAGTGCCATCAATTTTCCTAACACCATTTCCAAACAAATACTGATTTCTTTCAGTTCCACTCTTTCATCAGACCCGATGTTCCTCGGCATTTCTGGGAGGTTATTTGTGTCCTCCTTTGTGAAGACAAAACCAAAATATGTATTTAGTTGGTCTGCCATTTCTTTGTTCCCCGTTATAAATTCCCCCGATTCTGACTGCAAGGGACCTACGCTTGACTTCACCAATCTTTTTCTCTTCACATATCTATAAAAGCTTTTACAATCAGTTTTTATGTTCCTTGCAGGCTTACTCTCATATTCTATTTTCCCTTTCTTAATTAATCCCTTTGTCCTCCTTTGTTGAATCCTAAACTGCTCCGAATCGTCAGGATTACTGCTTTTTCTGGCCAATTTATATATCCGCCCCTTGGATTTTTTGCTATCCCTAATATCCCTTGTTAGCCACGGTTGAGTCACCTTTTTTGTATGATTTTTATGCCAAACTAGGATGAACAAATTCTGTAGCTCATCCATTCGATCTTTGAATCGTTGCCATTGCCTATCCTCCGTCAACCATTTGAGTGCCATTCACCAATCAATCCTACCCAACTAGCTCCTCAGACCATCGTAGTTTCCGTTATTTAACTTGAGGACCCTAGACTCTGATTCAACTGCTTCATTCTCCATCTTACTGAAGAATTCGGTCATAATATGATCGCTCCGACCCAAGGGGCCTCGTACAACAAGATTGCTAATTAATCCTTTCTCGTTACATAATACCCATTCTAAGATGGCCTGATCTCTGGTTGGTTCCTCGAGATATTGGTCCAGGAAACCATCCCGGAAACACTTCAGGAATTTCTCCTCCACATTATTGTTACTAATTTGTTTGGCCCAATCTATATGTAGATTAAAGTCACTCATGATGACTGCTGTGCCCTTATTGCACGCTTCTTTAGTTTCCCTTTTAATGCCATCCCCAACCTTCGCCTTACTGTTGGGCGGTCTATATACCACCCCCACTAACGTTTTTTCCCCCCTTAGTAATTCTCAATTCTACCCATACAGATTCTGCATCATCAGAGCTAATATCCTTCATTACAATTGTGTTCATCCCTTCTTTAACCAGTAAAGCTACCCCACCTCCCTTTCCCTTTTGCCTATCTTTCCTGAATATCGAAAACCCCTGGAAGTTGAGTTCCAGTCTTGGCCATCCTTGAGCCACGTTTCTGTAATCCCAACCAAATCATATTCGTTTACATCTATTTGCACAGCCAATTCATCCAACTTATTACAAATGCTCCTCGCATTAAGACACGAAGCCTTCAGGCTTGTTTTATTAACGCTCTTAGACCTATTAGAATTATTATTTACTCTGGCCACGTTTGATTTAAACCGTTGATTTCCCTGACTGCCACTTTTGTTTTTCTCCTTCCTATCTTTTGCTTTTATCCTTGTTTCCTTTTCCTCTGTCTCCCTGCTCAGGTTCCCAGCCCCCTGCCATTTTATTTAAACCCTCCCCCACAGCACTAGGAAACACTTCACCTATGACATCATCCAGCCCTGCCCAGGTGCAACCCGTCCAATTTGAACTGGTCCCACCTCCCCCAGAACCGGTTCCAATGTCCCAGGAACTTGAATCCCTCCCCCTGGCACCATTACTCGAGCCACGTATTCATCTGAAGCATCCTTCTATTTCTACTCTTACCAGCACGTGGCACTGGTTGCAATCCTGAGATTACTACCTTTGAGGTCCTGTTTTTTAATGTATCTCCTAACACCCTATATTCCACTTTTAGGGCCTCATCCCGCATTTTACCTCTATCGTTGGTGCCTATATGCACCACGACAGCTGGCTGTTCACCCTCCCCTTCCAAGATGTTCTGCAGCCGCTCGGAGACATCCATGACCCTTGCACCAGGGAGGCAACACACCATCCTGGAGTCTCGTTTGTGGCCACAGAAACGCCTATCTATTCCCCTTACAATCGAATACCCTATTACTATAGCTCTACCCCTCCTTTTCCCCCCGTGCTGTGCAGCAGAGCCACACCTGTTGCCAGGAAGTTGGCTGCTATTGCCTTTCAATGATAAGCCATCCCCCCCAACAGTACTCAAAGGGCTGTATCTGTTGGAGAGGGGGATGGCCACAGGGTCTCCTGCACTACCTGCCTGCAGCTATTACTCTGCCTGTTGGTCAACCGTTCCCCTACGAAAATGATGTCAATTCGACAACAGAGCCCTGGTTCAAAAAGGGCAGGATTGGGTACTAAATATTCCTGGATATAAGATGTTCGAGAAAGATAGTGCAGGAAAGAAAGAAGATTGGGTAGCAGTACTGATTAAGTAGCTAAGTACAGAGCTAGAGAGAAAGGATGTCCAGGAGGGTCAAGGACAGAATCTATTTGGTTTGAGCTAAGAAACAATAGAGGTGCCACTACACGACTAGTTTATTCTGTAGGCCACCAACTAGTGGGAAGAATACAATCGAGAAAATGTGCAGGTAAATTACAGGGCGATGGAAGAAATGTAGAGTATTAATAATGGGGAACTTCAATTATCCTAATATAGTCTGGGTTAGTAAAAGTATAAAGGGCAGACAAGGGGATGACTTTCTGAAGTGAGTTCAAGAGGACTTTCTAGATTGGTGCATTTCTGGTCCAAAGAGGAATGACGCATTGCTGGATCTGGTTCTGGGTAATGAGGTGTGTCAGGTGGAGCAAGTTTCAGTAAGGGAACATTTAGGGAACAGCGATCAGAGCATCATAAGCTTTAGATTAGCTATGGGAAAGGACAGGGAATAATCTATAGTAACAAAGACTTAGATGGAGGAGTGCCAGTTTCAGTGGCTTGAGAATGGAGCTGGTAAATTGGAATCAAAGATTAACAGGAAAAACTATAATTGAACAATGGGCTGCCTTTATAGAAGTGATGATTCGGGTACAATCGAGGTACACTCCCACGAGGGGGAAAGGTAGGAGAAACAAAGCCAGAGCACCCCGGATGATGAAAAAGATAGTGAGTAAGATGAAGCAGAAAGAGGGGGCGTATGACAGATGTCTGGTTGAGAATACAAGTGAGAAACATGCTGAATATAGAAAGTTCAGAGATGAAGTCAAAAAGGAAATAAGAGGGGCAAAGAGAGAGTATGAGGATGGATTGGCAGCTAACAGAAAATTGAATCTAAATGTCTTCTATATGCATATAAATAGTAAATGGGTAGGAAAAGGAGGGGTGGGGCCGACAAGGGACCAAGCAGGAGAAATAGGAGTGGAAGCAGAGTGCCTGGATGAGATACTACATTAATAATTTTCATCTGTCTTCAACAAGGAAGAAGCTGTTGCCAAATCCATAGTGAAAGAGGAGGTAGTTTAGATACTGGATGGGCTAAAAAATGATAAAGGCGAGGAACATAAAGGCCGGATGTACTTAAAGTAGATCAGTCACTAGGAGCAGATGGGATGCATCCTAGGATGCTGAGGGAGGTAAGGGTGTAAATTGCGGAGGTACTGCCCATCATCTTCCAATTTTCCTTAGATACGGTGTGGTGCTAGAGAACTGGAGAACTGCAAATGTTACACCCTAGTTCAAAAACGGGCGCAAGGATAATCCCAGCAACTGTAAGCCAGTCCGTTTAACTTTGGTGTCGGGGTTGCTTTTAGAAACGAAGATCAAGGATAAAATTAGCAGTCACTTGGTTAAGTTTAGATTAATTAAGTAAAGCCGGCATGGAGCTGTCAAAGGCAAATCGTGCTTAACTAGTGTTATGGGTGGACCCAAATGCAGACAGACAGCCAGAGACTTGAGATGGAGTAAAACTCAAAAGATACTAGAAGGCTCTTCAAATACAGGACGTACAAAGAATTCTTCAAACAAAAGATCCAAATAACAATTCAAAGAAACAAAAGCTAGTGTACCAAACGCAGGGCAAGGACTATGAACGAACCTGTGACTTGCAGGCATGAGAACTCAAGACTGAGTGACTGGGGCTGGAAATAGTCAGCTTAAATAACAGGCCTGATTAATCTGATGAGACAATTACTCTAATGAGACACAGGTGAGGAGAGAGGTACAGAGACATGGCAGCAGTGTACTGAGGCATCCTAAACCGCCCTCTGGCGGCCAGCAGAGGAAAGTGCAGCTGGGACCCTGACAGAAACCCCCCCTAGGGACGGCAGCTGACGTGAGACCTCACCTGGAATACGGCATACAGTTTTGGTGTCCATACTTACGAAAGGACATACTTGCTCTCGAGTCAGTACAAAGAAGGTTCACTCGGTTAATCCCGGGGACGAGGGGATGGACATATGAGGAGAGGTTGAGTCGATTGGGACTCTATTTTTTGGAGTTCAGAAGAATGAGACGCGATCTTATTGAAATATAAAAGATTGTGAAGGGGTTGGATTGGGTGGATGGGGTGAAGATGTTCCCAGTGATGGGTAAAATTAGAACTAGGGGGCATAGTCTTAGAATAAGGAGCTGCTCTTTCAAAACTGAGATGAGGAGGAACTACTTCACTCAGAGGGTGGTAGGTCCATGGAATATGCTGCCCCAAAAAGCTGTAGAAGCTACATCATTACAAAAATTTAAAACAGAAATAGACAGTTTCCTAGAAGTAAAGGGAATTAAGGGTTACAGGGAGCGGGCAGGAATTTGGACATGAGTCTAGGTTCGGATCAGTCATGGCCCTGTGGGTAGCGGAGCGTCCCAGGGGCCGTGTAGCCTGATCCTGCTCCTATTTCGTGTGTCTAATTCTGTTAGATTCAGGAGATGGTTCTGTGATAGTGGATTGGCGGTTAGGATCAGATCAGTCATGATCTTATTGAATGGCAGAGCAGGCTCGAGGGGCAGATTGGCCTACTCCTGCTCCTATTTCTTATGTTCTTATGTACCCCCAGTTGCCTCTGGCTGGCGCCGGTGGAACTCCCAGATAAGCCCAGGATCCAGGATGTCCCGAGCCGGAACCCAGGAGCGCTCCTCTGGACCGTAACCCTCCCAGTCCACCAAATACTGGAGACCCCGTAGACCCAGTGGGAGCGAAGGAGGCGGCGGACAGTGTAGGTGGGCTGGCCCCCTTCTAGTCGAGGTGCTGGAGGTGTTGTGGTGGCTGGAGATAGGGGACTGGTCTGCACAGGTTTGAGACGGGAGACATGGAAGGATGGATGGATCCTCATGGATCGAGGCAACAGGAGACAGTAAGTAATTGGGTTTATCTTCCGGAGTATCTTGCATGGACTGACAAAGCAAGAAGCCAGTTTGCGGGGCTCGACCCGCAGGCAAAGGTCCCGGGTGTAGAGCCAAACCATCTGCCCGGGCCGGAGCAAAGGGGCAGGATTGCGTCGTCGGTTGGCCTGGATCCTCTGTCGACTTGATGCCAGTTGCAGTGCAGAACGGGCCTTTCTCTACGTCCTCCGGCAGCGCCGGACGAACAACTCCACCGATGGAACCCCCACCTCAGGTTCCTGCTCGGGGAACAACGGAGGCCAATACCCGAACTGACACACGAACGGGGAAATCCCAATGGAGGAGGTCTGTAATGTGTTGTGAGCATATTCCACCCAAATGAGGTGTTTGCTCCAAGTAGAGGGGTTGGAGGAGGCAAGGCAACGCAGAGTCGTCTGCAGGTCCTGATAAACCCTCTCAGTCTGCCCATGGGACTGGGGATGATAACCCGATGAGAGGCTGACCGCCGCACCCAGGAGATGACAGAAAGCCTTCTAGAACCGGGAGTTGAACTGGGGACCACGTTATGACACTATATCGACGGGGAGGCAGTGTAGGTGGAAGACGTGCTGCGACATGAGTTGCACGGTTTCTCGGGCGGAAGTGAGCCTGGGCAGGGGGACGAAGTGGCAGGCTTTGGAGAACCGGTCGACAACAACTAGGATGGCAGTGTTACATTGGGACGGTGGCAGACCGGTGACAAAGTCCAGGGAAAGTTGGGACGAAGGACGCTTTGGAATGGGGAGTGGGTGAAGGAGGCCATGTGGTCGTGTCCTGGTGTTCTTCTGCTGGGCACAGGTGCTGCAAGCTAAGACAAATGACCGGACATCCCTCTCGATCGACTGCCATCAGAAACTACTGTGGATAAACTGGAGCGTCCGGGCGACCCCTAGATGCCCAGTCAGCTGGGATGAATGCCCCCACTGCAGGACTTGTGTTCGGACTGTTTTGGGATGAGTGTCGGGGTTTTGCTTATATCCGGGGGGTCGAATTTTTGGGAGGGCGCATCAGCTTTCAGGTTTTAGGACCCGGGGCGGTAAGAGAGGATGAATTTGATCCGAGTGAAGAAGAGCACCATCCGGGCCTGGCGAGAAATGAGCTGTTTGTTGTCCTGGATGTAGGCCAGGTTCTTGTGGTAGTTCCAGACCACGAATGGGTGTTTGGCCCGCTCTAGCCAGTGCCTCCTCTCCTCCAATGCCAACTTGACAGCAAGCAGTTCTCTGGTCCCGATGTCATAGTTGTGCTCAGCAGGCAAGAGCCACCTGGTGAAGAAGGCGCACGGGTAGAGTTTCTGGTCTGTGACAGAACTTAGGGACAGGATGGCCCCCACGCCAATTACAGAGGCATCCACCTCGATCATGAAGGGAAGAGAGGCATTGGGGAGGGCCAGAACGGGAGCCGTCGTGAAGCGCCGCTGGATTTCATTGAATGCTTTCTCCTCCACGGGTGACCAGTGAAAACGGGTGGATGTTGTCTTGGTTAAAGCCGAGAGGGGTGCCGGTATGGAGCTGAAGTTTCTGATGATCCTTCTGTAGAAGTTGGCGAAGCAGAGGAAGCGTTGGACCTGTTTGATTGAAGTGGGTGTTGGCCACTCGCGGACGGCCTGAGTCTTGTCTGGGTCCATCTGGATGCTGCCGTTGGTGTTGACGAAGCCCAGGAAGGAGACAGTGGGGACATGGAACTCACATTTTTCGAGCTTGACGTTCAGGTGGTTTTTAGGAAGCCGGTGCAGTACCTCTCGGACATGCTGAACATGTTCTTGGGGGGAGCTGGAAAAGATGAGAATGTCGTCGAGGTAGACAAAGACGAATCAGTTAAGTAAATCACGGAGATCGTCGTAAATCAGTGCTTGAAAGACCGCGTGTGCGTTGGCCAGACCGAATGGCATTACTAAGTACTCATAATGGCCAGTAGGGGTGTTGAAAGCTGTTTTCCACTCGTCTCCCTCCCTTATGCGGACCAGATTGTAGGCATTGCGAAGATCCAGCTTGGTAAAGGTCATGGCCCACTGCATGAGCTCGAATGCCATGGACATAAGAGGGAGGGGGTAGCGGTTCTTCAATGTGAGCCGGTTGAGGCCGCGATAATCAATGCATGAGTGAAGACCCCCATCCTTTTTAACCGCAAAGAAGAAGCCTGCCCCGGCAGGAGAGGTGGAAGGACAGATAGCACCAGTGGCGGGGGCATCACGGATATACTCCTCCATGGCAGCGGTCTCAGGCGTGGAGAGAGAAAAGAGGCGACCCCGAGGAGAACAAGTGCCGGGTAGCAGGTCGATGGCACAGTCATACGGGCGGTGAGGAGGAAGGGAGACGGCCCGTCTCTTACTGAAGACCTCTATAAGGTCGGTGTAGGCAGCTGGGATGCGAGAAGGATCGGGGGAAACTGAAAGCTCGGGAGAATCGATAAGTGGTGTCGAGAACAAGCAGGTGGCATGGCAGGTTGGACCCCATTCCATGAGTGCCCCGGTAAACCAGTTGATATGTGGATTATGGAGAGCCAACCTGGGAAAGCCCAGGACCAGAGGAAACTCGGGAGAATGAATGAAGTGGAACTGAATTGTCTCTTGGTGGTGCTTCTCCACAAATAGCCACAGGGGGTCGGTAATTCGGCGGACGTTACAAGAGCAAAGGGGTCTACCATCAAGGGCAGTAATTGTAAGAGGATAGTCGAGGTCGACCGTCGGGATCTGGAGCTGTATAGCCAAGTTCATATCCATGAAATTCCCTACTGCTCCGGAATCCACGAAAGCACGGAGGGTGTGTTGCTGATTACCCCAGGAGAGAAAAGAGTAGAGACAGACACCGGAAGAAGCAGATTCGGGAGTGGTGTTTTGACTCATCACAGTTCTCCCACTGCTGGACGAGTCCTGGCTTTTCCCACCAACTCGGGACAGGAATCGCGCAAGTGCCCGAATACCCCGCAGTAAAGGCAGCGACTCTCGCGCATTCGTCGCTCCCATTCAGATTGGGAGAGTCGAGTTCTGCCCAGCTGCATGGGCTCCTCCATGGCGGTAGGTGGCGTTGGGCTCGGGGATGCTGCATTGGGATCTGGGGGTGAGAGAAATGGACGGCGGCGTTCTCTTCGTCGCCCGCGGAGTCAATTGTCAATCCGAATGGCCACATCGATAAGAGCCTTGAAATCATTGATTGATCTGTGAGAGGCCAGTTCATTTTTGACCTCCTCTGAAAGCCCGTGAAAATAGGTGGCGATGAGTGCCTCCGTATTCCAAAGACTTTCAGTGGCGAGAGTACGGAATTCAATGGCGTTGTCCGATACACTATGATTCCCCTGATGGAGATGGAGCAGTCTATTGGTCGCCTCTCGCCCGCTAACTTGATGGTTGAAGACTCATCTCATCTCCTAGGTGAACATCCGACAGTTGGAGCAGGCAGGGGTTTGTCGCTCTCACATAGCTGTGGTCCAAGCGAGGGCACTCCCGGTGAGCAGGGAGATGATGTAGGTGACCCTAGAATGATCGGAGGGGAATCTGGAAGGCTGGAGCTCGAATGGCAGCGAACACTGTATGAGGAAGCCGCGACACTTGCCCGGGTGAGTGTCGTATCTTTCGGGAGCTGGAAGGTCTGGATCCTTGTCTTGTCGAGGATTAGATGCTGGAGTTGTGCAGAACCCGACTGCTGGCCGTGCCCGACAGCCTCGGTTAGGGAATGCAGGCTATGACGAATCTTCCGCAGCAGTTGGTCATGCCTCCCGACCGTGGCTCCCTGACTCATCAGGGCAGAGCGCAGTTGATTAATCTCCTCCCTTGGTTGGCTGGTTTCTGCTGGGTCCATGTTGATGACTCAGTCTTGCTGTTACGGGTGCGGTAGTGGACCCAAATGCAGACAGACAGCCAGAGACTTGAAATGGTGTAAAATGCAAAAGATGCTTTACTAGAAGGCTCTTCAAATACAGGACGTACAGAGAATTCTTCAAACAAAAGGTCAAAGTAACAATTCAAAGAAACAAAAGCAAGGAATACCAAACGCAGGTGAGGAGAAGGTGCAGAGACATAGCAGCAGTGTACTGAGGCATCCTAACCCGCCCTCTGGCGGCCAGCAGAGTAAAGTGTAGCTGGGACCCTGACAACTAGATTGAGGGATTTTTTTGAGGAGGTAACAAAGAGGGTTGATGAGGGTAATGCCAGTGATGTTGTGTACATGGACTTCCAAAAGGCATTCGACAGCACGGGCTCTATGGGATGATGGCGTCTTTCTGTGCTGTAACCATTCTATGATTCCATGTTTTATATTTTCCTTTTTCTGTCACTTTCTCGTCTTTTATTCATAGATTTAGATCAATCCTGGAAGAGAAACTCCTTCTCCCTGTTCTGTCATCCGTATTTTTGGACTCTACAGGAATCATGGGATATGGTGATGTGGAGGGGGTGGGGTGACATTTAGATTTCATGTCGAAGATTAGCCATGATCTAATTGATTGGCAGAGAAAGCTCGAAGGGTCGTGTGGCCATCTATGCTCCTAATTCTCATGGTATTTGTTTATGGGCGGGTGAGATATTGCGCATTTGCTCATTATCCAGCTATTATTTCAGTAAAACACTTCATTACTGTTCTTGTCATTTACTCCCAAAACCCCCCGCCCTGGCTACTGTTGGTGTTCCTGGTAAGTCTCTGTATCCAGCTATTAATTCTGTAGATCATGTTTAACTGTATTTCTCTCTTTGTCATTCGCCATCCCATCCCCGCTGCGGTCAGCTATTGATTCTGAAGGTGATATCGTGTTACCAAGATTCTAATCTTTTATATTCAACTCAAGCAAATTTATTGCACGTGACTTTTTATTTAACGATATTCAGTCTAGTATCTACACTGAACATTTGTGACAGATCAGAAGAATGTTGTCTTGGTTTAGGAGACACTTCACCGAATGGCGAATGTTCATCGACCTGTAACGTTAACTCTCTTTCTCTCTCCACAGATGATACCTGACCCGCTGAATATTACCAGCATTCTCTGTTCTCATTTCAGATTTCCAGTATCCACAGTATTTTGCTTTTGTTTTCACCTAATGCTGGTTATGGTGACTTACAGAATCACAGGAACAAATCCTGGCAGATCATGAACACATCTTTAAATGCCTGAAATATCCGCTAATCATTCAGTTCCAGCCAGTTTCCCACCATCTGCAGTTCTGCATTAGTGGCGCTGTGGCTGATGGTTAAAGTAGGAATACAAGGATAATTTACATTCTCACAAAATGCTCATTCAGAAAGATTCATTATATTTATTTCCAATCTTGGTTCTGACTTTACAATTGTATTCCATACCCGCCTGTCACAGTTCAGTGGATCTCTCAGTGAGACACAGAGTGATTCTCTATTGCCTCCTGCTGTACTTCAGGATAAACAATCCCAGCTGATTGTAACTGAAGTACGGAGGATACAAAATCCTTTGATATCTTTTTGTCTAATATTCTCTGCACAAGTTGGAAACCAACAGTTGAAAAAGTACAAGGATAAAGCTCTTCCATTTGTGTTCAGATAATTTACAAAAGCTTTTGGCGGCACTTTGCCTGTGGGATCAGTCATCTAATTCAGATGCTGATAAATGCTTTTAGTGGGACATTACCTGGTGATTGATAGCTATTTACTTTAATTTAGCGTCCATTATTTGCAATGTTACGTGGCCAATATCCATTTCAATGAGATACAATTGATTTATTTCAACAAAAATGCAGAAAACTAAATTTTCAAAACACTTGTGAAAACCCAGTTATCTTTATAAGTTATTATTTTAGCATTGTCCTTTTGCACCCGTGCATTTTACATACAATTGCCTGTAGTTATTGCCAACGTTGCAGTTTCTGTATTTTGCTGTTGCATTCATTTTCAGTTCTAGATATAATGGATATTCTAACTAGGAGCAGGAGTACAAGCAGGATTTCCCCCCTCCCTAACACAGGGGCACAGAAGTTAATATCCCCGGTCCAAATGCTGACTGATCCCGGGCACGAAGGAATCCTGAGAGGTTCTGTTCCGTTGTGTCTCTGACAACTCGGACGGTGCTTTTTTCTGCTTACTAAATATAGATCGATCATTTAATCACTCATTGATCATACATCGTTTACATTAATGATATATTTATTCCCATTTCATTTATTGATTCCACAATGTATACCGATTATTCTTACAATGAACCCTGTACTCAGCTCCACATGTAAAAGAATTAGAATATATCATTGAATTTCGCCAATGAATTGCATATTTGACCCCGAATTCCATCAAATTGCAATTTTTTCCCCAGCCTGATGTGTAATTTCCCTTTTATTTTCCTTCCTCACAGTGAACTTAGTTACCATTGTGATCCTGTCCCGCGGAAAGTGCGGTCTCTCCAAATGTGTCACTCGCTACCTGGTGGCCATGGCAACGTCGGATCTACTGCTCGTTATCCTCGACCTGATATTGAGGCACATTCCGATTATTTATTGGAGACAGTTTGATTTTGTGCGGTTCATCCCCGTGTGTAATATCCATGCCGTCCTGCTTTATGCAGCCACAGACTGTTCTGTCTGGTTCACCGTCACTTTCACCTTTGATCGATTAGTGGCCATTTGTTGCCAGAAGCTGAAAACTAAATATTGCACCGAGAAAACGGCAGCTGTGGTTCTAGGAACAGTGGCTGTGCTGAGCGGTTTAAAGAACATTTTCTGGTATTTTATGTTCACAGATCAATATTACCTTGCGAATATCCCCTGGTTTTGTATTGCAACATCTGATGTTATGGATTCACGGGTCTGGGGAATAATCGAGTTCCTTCATTATATTCTCACCCCGTGTGTCCCATTTGTTTTGATTCTGCTATTCAATGCTGTCACCGTCAGACACATTGTAGTGTCCAGCAGAGCCCGCAGGAGACTCCGGGGTCCCAGCAGTGGGGACAATCCAAGAGACCCAGAGAGGAGAGCCGCAGGAAATCCGTAATTTTACTATTTGTTATCTCGGGCAATTTCATCGTTTTATGGACAATGTTTATGGTGTATTTTTTATGGTACCGGATGAGGTATTTGGGGTATGGCACAGTATATATACCATATTATGTAAGGGAAGTGGGATTCGGGCTGCAGATGCTGAGTTGCTGCACAAACACTGGCATCTATGCCATGACCCAGACTAAGTTCAGAGAGCAGTTGAAGAATATGGGGAAATATCCCTTCACTCTGATTGTAAAATTCATTAAAATATGAGAAGAAATGGCGACTTTGCAGCCTGAGAGCTCCCTGGGTCAGATATTGTGGTGAGCCACTCGCCCCCGGAACGCCACGGGGCCGGTAATTGGGGATATTCACATGTTCACTCAAAATCTGCCTACACTGTGCTCCCTGGGGTTGATTTTGTGTTGAGCCACAATCACGTAGGCCACCGTCCCATGGGGCCGGTGATCGGAGACATTCACACACTCACTCACACACTGTCTACACGGAGCTCCATGGTCCTGATAGTGTGTTGAGCCGCTCTCCCCTGGGCCACGGGACCAGCGGTCGAGGACATTCACACACTCACTCACATTCTTTCCACATTGGGCTCACTGGGGATGATATTGTAGTGAGCCGCTCTTACCCAGGCTGCCCTCCCTTGGGGCTGGTGATCGGGGACTTTGAAACATAGAAGATAGGAGCAGGAGTAGGCCTGTCGGCCCATCGAGCCTGCTCCACCATTCAATGCGATCAAGGCTGATCATCCAAATTCAGTACCCTGTCCCTGCTTTCTCCCCTTACCCTTTGATCCCTTTAGACTTAAGAAATATATCCAACACCTTCTTGAATATATTTCATGAAATGGCCTCCACCGCCTTCTGTGGTAGAGGTTCACCACTCTCTGGGTGAAGAAATTCCTCCTCATTTCTGTCCTAAATGGCCTACCCTTTATCCTTAGACTGTGTCCCCTGGTTCTGGACTCCCCGACTATCGGGAACATCCTTCCTGCATCTAGTCTGTCCATTCCTGGTAGAATTTTATAAGTTTCAATGAGATCACCTCTCCTTCTTCTAAACTCCAGCGAGTACTAGTCCAATCGACCCAATCTCTCCTCATACGTCATTCCTGCCATCCCAGGTATCAACCTGGTGAATCTTCGCTGAAATACTTCCATGGCAAGAACAACCTTCCTCAGATAAGTCGACCAAGACTGCACACAATACTCAAGATGTGGTCTCATTTCAAGTTGTTGGGCCTGAGACAGTATTGGTCCACCTCCGAGGCTGAAACTTGTAAAGCTGTTACGTCTGAGCTAGCATTGATCCACCTCAGAGGCAGAATCTTGTCAAGGAGTTAGGCCTGAGCCAGCATTGATCCACCTCAGAGGCTGAATCTAGTCAAGGTGTTGGGCCTGAGCCAGCATTGATCCAACTCAGAGGCTGAATCTAGCCAAGGTGTTAGACATGAGCCAGCATTGATCCACCTCCAAGGCTGAATCTAGGCAAGGTGTTGGGCCTGAGCCAGCATTGTTCCACCTCAGATGCAGAATCTAGACAAGGTGTTAGTCCTGATCCAGCATTGATCCACCTCAGAGGCTGAATAGTATCAATGTGTTCGACCTGAGCCAGCATTGATCCACCTCAGAGGCTGAATCTAGTCAAGGTGTTAGGCCTGAGCCAGCATTGATCCACCTCAGAGGCTAATCTAGTCAAGGTGTTGTGCTTGAGCCAGCATTGATCTAGCTCAGAGGCTGAATCTAGTCAAGGTGTTAGGCCTGAGCCAGCATTGTTCCAACTCAGAGGCTGAATCTAGGCAAGGTGTTGGGCCTGAGCCAGCATTGATCCACCTCAGAGGCTGAATCTAGTCAAGGTGTTCGGCCTGAGTCAGCATTGATCCACCTCAGAGTCTGAATCTAGTCATGGTGTTAGTACTGATCCAACATTGATCCACCTCAGAGGCTGAATCTATTCAAGAAGTTGGGCCTGATACAGCATTCATCCACCTCAGAGGCTGAATCTAGTCAAGGTGTTAGGCCTGATCCAGCATTGATCCAACACAGAGGCTGAATCTAGGCAAGGTGTTAGGCCTCATTCAGCATTGATCCCCCTCAGAGGCTGAATCCAATCAAGGTGTTAGGCCTGAGCCAGCATTGATCCGCTTCAGAGTCTGAATCTAGTCAAGGTGTTAGGCCTGAGCCAGCATTGATCCACCTCAGAGGCTGAATCTAGTCAAGGTGTTAGGCCTGAGCCAGCATTGATCCACCTCAGAGGCTGAATCTAGTCAAGGTGTTGGGCCTGAGCCAGCATTGATCCACCTCAGAGACTGAATCTAGCCAAGGTGTAAGGCCTGAGCCAGCATTGATCCACCTCAGAGGCTGAATCTAGCCAAGGTGTAAGGTCTGAACCAGCATTGATCCACCTCAGAGGATGAATCTAGTAAATGTGTTAGGCCCGAGCCAGCATTGATCCACCTCAGAGGCTGAATCTATTCAAGGTGTTGGGCCTGAGCCAGCATTGATCCACCTCAGAGGCTGAATCTAGCCAAGGTGTAAGGCCTGAACCAGCATTGATCCAGATCAGAGGATGAATCTTGTCAAGGTGTTGGGCCTGAGCCAGCATTGATCCAACTCAGAGGCTGAATCTAGTCAAGGTGTTAGGCCTGAGCCGGCATTCAACCACCTCAGAGGCTGAATCTATTCAAGGTGTTGGGCCTGAACCCGCATTGATCCTCGTCAGAGGCTGAATCTAGGCAAGATATTAAGCCTGATCCAGCATTGATCCATCTCAGAGGCTGAATCTTGTCAAGGTGTTGGGCCTGAGTCAGCATTGGTCCACCTCAGAGACTGAATCTAGCCAAGGTGTTGGGCCTGAGCCAGCATTGACCCACCTCAGAGGCTGAATCTAGGCAAGGTGTTGGGCCTGAGCCAGCATTGATCCACCTCATAGGCTGAATAGTGTCAAGGTGTTAGGCCTTAGCCAGCATTTATCCACAGCAGAGGCAGAATCTAGTCACGGTGTTAGGCCTGATCCAGCATTGATCCACCTCAGATGCTGAATAGTGTGAATGTGTTAGACCTGAGCCAGCATTGATCCACCTCCGAGGCTAAATCTTGTCAAGGTGTTGGGCCTGAGCCAGAATTGATCCTCCTCAGAGGCTGAATCTAGTCAAGGTGTTGGGCCTGAGCCAGCATTAATCCATCTCAGAGACTTAACATAGTCAAGGTGTTAGGTCTGAGTCGGCATTGATCCACCTCAGAGGCTGAATCTCGTCAAGGTGTTGGGCCTGAGGCAGCATTGATCCACCTCAGAGGCTGAATCTAGTCAATGTGTTAGGCATGAGCCAGCATTGATCCACCTCAGAGGCTGAATCTAGTCAAGCTGTTGGGCCTGAGCCAGCATTGACACACCTCAGAGGCTTAACATCGTCGAGGTGTTAGGCCTGAGCCAGCATTGATCCACCTCTGAGGTTTAACATAGTCAAGGTGTTAGACGTGAGCCAGCATTGATCCACCTCAGAGGCTGAATCTCGTCAAGGTGTTAGGCCTCAGCCAACATTGATACACCTCAGAGGCTGAATCTAGTCAAGGTGTTAGGCCTGAGCCAGCTTTGATCCATCTCAGAGGCTGAATCTAGGCAAGGTGTTATTCCTGATCCAGCATTGATCCACCTCAGAGGCTGAATCTAGTCAAGAAGTTGGGCCTGAGCCAGCTTTGATCCACCTCAGAGGCTGAATCTAGTCAAGGATTTAGGCCTGAGCCAGCATTGATCCACCTCAGAGGCTGAATCTAGTCAAGGTGTTGGGCCTGAGCCTGCATTGATCCACCTCAGAGGCTGAATTAGTCAAGGTGTTAGGCCTGAGCCAGCATTGATCCAACACAGAGGCTGAATCTAATCAAGGTGTTAGGCCTGTGCCAGCATTAATCCACCTCAGAGGCAGAATCTAATCAATGTGTTAGACCTGATACAGAATTGATCCACCTCAGAGGCTGAATCTATTCAAGGTGTTGGTCCTGAGCCAGCATAGATCCACCTCAGAGGCTGAATCTAGTCAAGGTGTTGGGCCTGTGCCAGCATTGATCCACCTCAGAGGCTGAATCTTGTCAAGGTGGTGTGGCTCAGCCAGCATTGATCCAACTCAGAGGCTGAATCTATTCAAGGTGTTGGTCCTGAGCCAGCATTGATCCACCTCAGAGGTTGAATCTTGTTAAGGTGTTGTGGCTCAGCCAGCATTGATCCAACTCAGAGGCTTAACATAGTCAAGTTGTTAGGACAGAGCCAGCATTGACCCACCTCAGAGGCTGAATCTAGTCAAGGAGTGATACGCTTATCAATTACTCCATAAAAGGCGACGAATTAGGAAAGTAATGAAAAGGTTTTTATTAACTAAAGAACAGAGGATGCCTCTCGTGGACGACTGGTTCCAAGAAGGAAGTGGGCTGCCGGGCAGCCACCTTTATACCAGGTCATGTAGGCGGAGATAGCTGAGGCATGCATTGGTAAACAGTGAGTAGCAAGAGGTAACAATGTGCAATAACGATAAAAGTAGTGAACAAAAGTGAACAACAATGAAAACAATAACAGTGGTTTACCACATTTACCCCTTGTTTAAAATTGAGTCCGGCGGGCTGAAGTGTACTAAAAGTTCGTGTAGGTAAGACTATCAGGAGGCCTTGTATGCCGTCCTGATCGTCGCAGCAGCGGCGGCGGTGCTGCAGTATCCAACGTCGAATCTGGTGTCTGAGTGGTCGACGAAGGGTCCTGTGGCATACTGGGGTTTGGCATGTAGGAGGTTCACCCTCTCGACCAGGGGGTCCGTTTTATGGGTCCTCACGTGCCTCCGCAGTAGGACGGGCCCAGGAGAAGTCAGCCATGTCGGTAGCGAGGTTCCCGATGTGGACTTCCTGGGGAAAACAAACATTTGCTCATGAGGGGTGGCATTAGTGGCAGTACAAAGCAGTGACCGGATGGAGTGGAGCGCCGCAGGGGGGGCCTCCTGCCAGCGAGACGTCGGAAGGCCCTTAGATTTTAAGGCTAAGAGGACGGCCTTCCAAACCGTCGCGTTCTCTCTTTCCACCTGGCAGTTCCCCCGGGGGTTATAGCTGGTGGTCCTGCTCATAGCAATACCTCTCGCGAGCAGGTACTGACGAAGTTCGTTGCTCATGAAAGACGAGCCCCGGTCGCTATGTGTATAGCTAGAGAACCTGAACAAGGCGAAGAGGTCATTCAGACATTTGATGACCGTGGTACTGGTCATGTCTGGGCAAGGGATGGCAAACGGGAAAGGGGAGTGCTCATCAACAATGTTGAGGAAGTACACGTTGCGGTCAGAGGAAGGGAGGGGCCCCTTAAAGTCGATGCTCAAGCGCTCGAAGGGGCGAGTGGCCTTGATCAGGCGTGCTCTGTCTGGCCTATAAAAATGCGGTTTGCATTCGGCACAGATTTGGCAGTTCCTGGTCATAGTCCTGACCTCTTCGATGGAGTAGGGCAGGTTGCGGGACTTAATGAAGTGGCAGAATCTGGTGACCCTGGGGTGGCAGAGGTCATTGTGGAGGGTCCGCAGTCTATCAACTTGCGCGTTGGCGTATGTACCTCGTGATAGAGCATCTGGGGGCTCATTGAGTTTCCCGGGCCGGTACATGATATCGTAATTGTAGGTGGAGAGTTCAATTCTCCACCTCAGGATCTTGTCGTTCTTGATTTTGCCCCTCTGCTTATTATTGAACATAAAAGCAACTGAACGCTGGTCAGTGAGAAGGGTAAATCGTTTTCCGGCCAGGAAATGCCTCCAGTGTCGCACCGCTTCCACAATAGCCTGGGCCTCCTTTTCGACAGAGGAGTGTCGAATCTCGGGGCCCTGGAGGGTCATTGAGAAAAAGGCCATGGGTCTCCCCGTCTGGTTGAGGGTTGCAGCTAGGGCGAAGTCGGATGCATCGCTCTCCACTTGGAAAGGGATGGACTCATCCACTGCATGCATTGTGGCCTTCGCAATATCACTCTTGATAAGAGTGAAGGCAGCACCCGCCTCCGATGTCAGGGGGAAGGAGGTGGACTTGATGAGGGGTCTGGCTTTGTCCGCATATTTGGGCACCCACTGAGCATAGTAAGAGAAAAACCCCAGGCATCTCTTCAGTGCTTTTAGGCAGTGGGGGAGGGGGAGCTCCATAAGGCGACGCATTCTGTCGGGGTCGGGCCCAAAGACTCCGTTCTCCACTGCGCAGCCGAGGATGGCAAGGCGTGTGGTGCGAAACATACATTTCTCTTTATTGTATGTTAGATTCAGCCGCTGGGCCGTACGGAGGAATTTCGCTAGATTAACGTCATGGTCCTGCTGGTCGTGGCCGCAGATGGTGACATTATCCAGATAGGGAAAGGTAGCCTGCAGCGCGTTCTGGTCAACCATCCGGTCCATCTCCCTTTGGAAGACCGAAACCCCATTGATGACGCCGAAGGGGACCCTAAGAAAGTGGTAGAGGCGGCCGTTTGCCTCGAAGGCAGTATACTGGCGGTCCTCATGGCGGATAGGGAATTGGTGGTATGCTGACTTAAGATCAATGGTGGAGAATACCCTGTATTGCGCGATCTGGTTGACCATATCAGATATGCGGGGAAGGGGGTATGCGTCCAGCTGGGTGTATCAGTTTATGGTTTGGCTGTCGTCGATGACCAGGCGGCGTTTATTGGCGGTCTTAACAACTACAACCTGGGCTCGGCAGGGGCTGGTGCTCCCTTCGATAATCCCCTCCTTCAGGAGTCGCTCCACCTCAGCGCTAATAAAAGCTCTGTCCCCGGCGCTGTACCGCCTGCTCTTGGTAGCGATGGGTTTACAGTCACGGGTGAGGTTAGCGAACAAGGGAGGGGGGTGTCTTTGAGTGTGGAAAGGCTGCAAGTGGTGCACGGCAGGCGATTTAAAAGCTGTTGGTTGCAGACTGTGAGTGAGGGAAGGGGTCCACCGTATGACAATGTGACACTATTGAGGTGGCACTGAAAATCCAACCCTAGCAGAACGGCAGCGCAAAGACGGGGCAGGACAAGAAGTTTATAATTTTTATATTCTGTGCCCCTAACCGAAAGGGTCACCACACATTAGCCGCCGACATCCGTTGAATGGGACTTGGACGCCATAGAAATCTGATGGCGCGTTGGCAGGACCGTGAGGGAGTGGCTACGCACCGTGTCGGGGTGAATAAAATTCTCCGTGCTCCCGCTGTCGAACAGGCAAGTAGTGGCGCGGCCGTTTACCGTAATGTCCATCATGGACCTGGACAGATGATGAGGGAGAGCTTGATCCAGCGTAACGGAGGCCAGTGTATGGCTGAGTGAGCTGATATGGTCGTCCGACGAGACGGTGGTCGAGTCCGGAGACAAATTGGCGGTTGACTGCAGCGGGCAAAATGGCGGCGGCCATGATTCCGATCCCCACGCGGCCGGAGGTGCACAAAATGGCGGATAAGATGGCTGCCCCCACGGTTCAGACGCGGTGCTGCTGGCGTTCGCGGGATTCCCTCTGCAGGCGTTGGCGTAATGGCCTTTCTTCCCACATCCAGAGCAGGTAGCGGTCTTCGCCGGGCAGCGTGCTCTAGGGTGCTTTAACTGGCCAGAGAAATAGCATTTTTGAGCCTGGTTACGGGACATCGTTGCAGTAGTTGGTACCGGGGGCGGCATTCCAAGTTGATTTTGGGACATCGCTGCAGTAGTTGGTATCGGGGGCGGCGGTCCCATGTCCCAAGGTCGTGATGTCCATGGCGCAGCCCCGTTACGTGAGTATGAATCGGGGTTTCGGTGGGCCACATCTAGTGAGATCGCGAGGGCTACGGCCATCTTCAGGTCGATCTCCTTGCTTTCGAGCAGTCTCTGCCGGGAGTAGTCGGACTGGAGGCCCTTAACGAAGGCATCACAGGTAAGTCCCTCCGCGTGCGCCGCAGCCGTTACCCCCTTACAGTCACAGTCCCTGCAGAGCGTCTGTAACGCCCGTAAAAATGCCTCTAACGATTCCCCCGGTTGCTGCCTGCGGGATCCCAGGAGGTGTCTGGGTAGTAGTAGCGTCCCAGATGAGTGCACATACTTGAGGGCTCACCTGGGCGGTCAGGACTTTTAATTTGTTCTCCTCCAATGTCACGGCGGAGGCTTCTAGGAAGGATTCAAAGCAGCTCAGCCAGTGTTCGAAATTGGTAGCTGAACCCACGCTTGAGGGTCGAGGTCCAGGCATGCTGGTCTGATGGCTCACAGCAACGCCTGCTGTTGTTGCTGTTGTTGCTGCTCAGTTCCGGACATTTTAATTTTAGTTAATAAAATTGATACGCTTCTCAATTACTCCATAAAAGGCGATGAATTAGGAAAGTAATGAAAAGGTTTTTATTAACTAAAGAACAGAGCATGCCTATCGTGGACGACTGGTTCAAAGAAGGAAGTGGGTTGCCGGGCAGCCACCTTTATACCAGGTCATGTAGGCGGAGCCAGCTGAGGCATGCATTGGTAAACAGTGAGTAGCAAGAGGTAACAATGTGCAATAACGATAAAAGTAGTGAACAAAAGTAAACAACAATGAAAACAATAACAGTGGTTTACCACAAGGTGTTGGGCCTGAGCCAGCATGGATCCACCTCAGAGACTGAATCTAGTCAATGTGTTGGGCCTGAGCCAGCGTTGATCCACCTCAGAGGTTGAATCTAGCCAAGGTGTTGGGCCTGAGCCAGCATTGCTCCACCTCAGAGGCTGAATCTTGAAAAGGTGTTGTGCTTGAGCCAGCATTGCTCCACCTCAGAGGCTGAATCTAGTCAAGGTGTTAGGCCTGAGCCAGCATTGATCCACCTCAGAGGCTGAATCTTGTAAAGGTGTTGGGCCTGAGCCAGTATTGATCCACCTCAGAGGCTGAATCTAGTCAAGGTGTTAGGCCTGAGCCAGCATTGATCCACCTCAGAGGCTGAATCTAGTCAAGTTGTTCGGACTGAGCCAGCATTGATCCACCTCAGAGGCTGAATCTAGTCAAGGTGTTGGGCCTGAGCCGACATTCATCCACCTCAGAGGCTGAATCTGGTCAAGGTGTTAGGCCTGAGCAAGCATTGATCCACCTCAGAGGCTGAATCTAGTCAAGGTGTTGGGCCTGAGAAAGCATTGATACTCCTCAGAGGCTGAATCTAGTCAAGGTGTTGGGCCTGAGCCAGCATTGATCCACCTCAGAGGCTGAATCTGGTCAAGGTGTTAGGCCTGAGCAAGCATTGATGCACCTCAGAGGCTGAATCTGGTCTAGGTGTTCGGCCTGAGCCAGCATTGATCCACCTCAGAGGCTGAATCTAGTCAAGGTGTTGGGCCTGAGAAAGCATTGATACACTTCAGAGGCTGAATCTAGACAAGGTTTTGGGCCTGAGTCAGCATTGATCCACCTCAGAGGCTTAACATAGTTGATGGGCCTTAAATAACCACAAAACTAGAAGTTATAGACTTAAACAAGTTGGCTTTTAATCACTAAGATCAGAGCTAACATCTCAACATGCCGACTGGTTCACAGGAATGAGTCATACAGATCCTGGGATCTTTATGTAAGAGAAGTCAGGTGCGGAGACAAGAGCCAAGACCTGGAAACTGCCAGGTTGGAAAGAGGAAGTGAAACTATACACAGTGGGGGAGGGTAAAATACATGAGTGCAAAACGAATACAGGATCAAGACAAACAGATTTCATTACATTTACCCCTTCTATAGATTTAGTCCATCGGGGTGATGTTTCTTAAAAGTTGGTATAAGTGAGTCTGTCAGGAGGTTTTGCAGTTCTCAGTGATCGGCGCAAAGCCGGTTGGGGTGCATCTAGGGGAGTGGATTCTGGTTCCTCCGCTGTCCGGGCCTCCGCAGTGTCTTCCAGGTTATCTGCAGTGTCCCCCAGGTTAAAGTTGGGTATTGATGCCTCTGGGCGTCCTGTCTCTTTGTAGTGTAGATCTTCATCGGGTAGTCTCCCATCATTCTCTCCGCTCCCCAAGGGAGAGAGGTCTTTTATGGAAACAGTGTCCTCTCGCCCGTCAGAGTATTCGATATAGGCGTACTGAGGGTTTGCATGGAGGAGCTGTACCTTTTCCAAAAGGGGGTCCATTTTATGGCCTCTCACGTGCTTCCACAATAGTACTGTCCCCAGAGACGTCAGCCACGCCGGTACAGATATGCCCGAGGTGGATTTCCGGGGGAAAACGAACATCTTTTCGTGAGGGGTAGAGTTAGTGGCAGTACATAACAGAGACCTTATGGAGTGGAGCACGTCTGGGAGGACTTCCTGCCAGCGGGAGGTCGGAAGGCCTTTTGACTTTAAGGCTAATGTGACACCCTTCCAAACAGTAGCATTCTCCCTTTCCACTTGCCCCTTACCCCGGGGTTGTAGCTAATGGTTCTGCTAGTGGCTATCCTCTTCGAGAGCAAGAACTGGCGCAGCTCGTCACTCATGAATGACGTCCCCCTATCGCTGTATATGTAGTTTGGCATGCCAAACATGCAGAATAGATTACAGAGACAGTTGATGACCGTGGCACTGGTCATGTCTGGGCAGGGAATGGTGAAGGGGAAGCGGGAATATTCATCAATGATATTGAGGAAGTATACGTTACTGTCGGCAGAGGGAAGGGGTCCCTTGAAGTCCAGAGTTAGGCGCTCGAATGGCCGTGTGGCTCTGATAAGGTGTGCACGGTCAGGCCTGTAGGAATGAGGCTTGCATTCCACACAGATGCGGCTGGCTCTGGTCATTGACCTGACCTCCTCGATGGAGTGGGGCAGATTGCGGGACTTTATAAAATGGTATAGTCGGGTCCCCCTGGGTGACAGAGGTCATTGTGGAGACCCTGTAATTTGTCCGTATGAATGCTGGCACACATTCCCCGCGATAGGGCGTCTGGGGGTTCATTAAGGGCTCCCGGCCTGTACATAATATCATAGTCGAACGTGGATAGTTCGATCCTCCACCTGAGTATTTTGTCATTCTTGATTTTCCCCCTTTGTTTGTTATTAAACATGAAAGCCACCGACCGCTGGTCGGTGTGCAGTGTGAAATGTATGCCGGCTAGGTCGTGTCTCCAGTGCTGCACTGCCTCCACTATAGCCTGTGCCTCCTTCTCGACAGAAGAGTGCCTGATTTCAGGTCCCTGAAGGTTTTGGGAGAAGAAGGCCACAGGTCTCTCAGCCGGATTGAGGGTCGCAGCTAAGGCAAATTCTGACGCATCACTTTCGACTTGAAAGGGAATGCATTCGTCCACTGCACACACTGCAGCCCTTTCAACGTCCTGTTTAATACTGGTGAAAGCCTCCCGAGCTTCAGCTGATAGTGGGACGGACGTCGATTTAATGAGGGGTCGGGCCTTATTAAAATAATTAGGCACCCATTGGGCATAATACAAAAAAAGTCCCAGGCACCTTTTTAAAGCTTTGGGATTGTGTGGCAGGGGCAGTTCCTTTAGGGGGTGTAATCGGTCAGGGTCCGGTCCAATTGCCCCATCTTCCACCGCACAGCCGAGGATGCAGAGACGGGTTGTGTTAAAGAAACATTTGTCTTCGTTGTTGGTTAGACTCAGCTTTAGGGCAGTTTTTAAAAATCTCGCAAGATTTAGATCGTGGTCTTGCTGGTTGTGCCCGCAGATAGTGACATTGTCCAGATAGGGGTAGGTAGCTTGTAGTTTATTCTCGTCAACCATGCGGTCCATGTCACGTTGGAAGACCGAGACCACATTTGTTACCCCGAAGGGCACTCAGAGAAAATGGTAGAGGCGCCCGTTCGCCTCGAAGGTGGTGTATGGGCGGTCCTCCGCTCTAAGGGGGAGCTGGTGATACGCGGATTCGAGGTCGATAGTCGAGAAGACTCGGTATTGCGCAATCTGGTTGACCATTTCTGACATGCGGGGTAAAGGGTAGGCATCTAGCTGGGTATAAATATTAACAGCCTGGCTGTAGTCAATTACCAACCGTTTCTTTTTGCTATTTTTAACTATGACTACTTGGGCACGCCACGGGCTGGTACTGCATTCAATAATGCCTTCCTGCAGGAGTCTGTCCACTTCCGCCTTGATAAAGTGTCTGTCTTCCAGACTGTACCATCTACTTTTGGTCGCTATGGGCCTACAGTTCGGAGCAAGATTAGCGAATAAAAAGGGCGGGCTGATTTTAAGGTTGATATGCCACAGACTGTGAGTGGCGGCTGGGACCCGCCATATGCTACCGTGACACTTTCGTGGTGGCACTGGAAGCCCAGCACCAAGATTACATTAACACAGAGTTTTGGCATCACGAGGAGTTTTAAATTCTTGTAGTCCGTGCCTTTTACAGTTAGTGTTACCACACGGTAGCCCAAAATGCCCGAAGTGTGGGGATTAGCAGCCATAGCAATTCTGCTCTGTGTAGGGGTTACCGTTAATGAGTGCTGCCGTTCCAGGCTAGGGTGGATAAAACTCTCGGTACTCCCACAGTCAATTAAACATTTCGTTAAATTCCCGTTTACCTGTATGTCCATCATGGATTTTGTCAACGGGTGTGGCCTGGATTGATCCACTGTGATCGAAGCCACTGTTGGGCCCTGGGCGGCCGTTCAGTCAGGAAAAGATGGCGGATCCCAAAATGGCGGCCCGCACGGCACGTACGAGGCGGTGACGGAGTTGGAAATCGGATTCCCCCTGCAGACTTTGCTAAAATGCCACTTTTTCTAACATTTGAAGCATGTAGCGTACTTCGCTGGGCATCATTGTCTGGAGTGCTTGGCCTGGCCGCAGAAGTAGCATTTCGGGCCTCGAGACATTGCCGCTGTCGTAGCACTCCTGGGTGAACCTCTGTGTGAGGACTCCAGCGGCGTAGAGCTGGTCTGAGACCTGGATGGGGAAGGTGGCTGATTCCAAGATGGCAGCCCCCTCGGCGCGCACGAGGTGGTGAGGGCCGCATGGCCAGAAGAATAAGAGTCAGATTTTTTTGGGGCACGTCCAGCGATCGCGCAGTGGCCACTGCCTTTTTTAAGTCCAGGACCTCCTTCTCCAGCAGTCTCTGCTGGACATAATTCGATTTGAGACCCGTGATGAAGGAATCATGGAACAATTCATCAGAGTACGCGTTGGCCATCACGGCCTTGCAGTTACAGTCCCGGACCAGGTCCTTTAGACCCTGTAAGAAATCGTCCATTGTTTCCTCAGGTCGCTGCTTGCGTGTAGCCAGCAGATGTCTGGCGTACACTTCGTTTACCGGCCTCTGGTTTTGGGCCTTCAGGATAGTGATGGCCTCCATGTAAGAGGTGGCGTCCCGGATGAATGAATATATTCGATGACTTACGCGAGTAATCAGTAGACTCAATTTATCTACCTCGCTAGTGGATGAGGCCCCCGCGAAGAGTTTGAAGCATTTGAGCCAGTGTCCAAATTGATTTGATGCTTCAGCAGAATGTTGATCCAAGTCCAGACGCTCTGGTTTTAGGAGTCGATCCATCCTAGTATTCGTTAGTGATTAAAATTGATGGGCCTTCAATAACCAGAAAACTAGAAGTTATAGACTTAAACAAGTTGGCTTTTAATCACTAAGATCAGAGCTAACATCTCAACACGCCGACTGGTTCACGGGAATGAGTCATACAGATCCTGGGATCTTTATGTAAGAGAAGTCAGGGGCGGAGGCAAGAGCCAAGACCTGGAACCTCCCAGGTTAGTCGGGAAAGATGAAGAGAAACTATACACAGTGGGGGAGAGTAATATACATCAGTGCAAAATGAATACAGGATCAAGACAAACAGATTTCATTACAATAGTCAAGGTGTTAGGCCTGAGTCGGCATTGAAGCACCTCAGAGGCTGAATCTCGTCAAGGTGTTGGGCCTGAGCCGGCATTCATCCACGTCAGAGGCTGAATCTGGTCAAGGTGTTAGGCCTGAGCCAGCAATGATCCACCTCAGAGGCTGAATCTAGTCAATGTGTTAGGCCTGAGCCAGCAATGATCCACCTCAGAGGCTGAATCTAGTCTAGGTGTTAGATCAGAGCCAGCATTGGTCCACGTCAGAGGCTGAAACTAGTCAAGGTGTTGGGCCTGAGCCAGCATTGATCCACCTCAGAGGCTGAATCTCGTCAAGGTGTTGGGCCTGAGCCAGCATTGATCCCCCTCAGAGGCTGAATCTAGTCAAGGTTTTAGGCCTCAGCAGGCATTGATCCACCTCAGAGGCTGAATCTCGTCAAGGTGTAAGGCCTGAGCCAGCATTGATCCACCTCAGAGGCTGAATCTAGTCAATGTGTTAGGCCTGGGCCAGCATTGATCCACCTCAGAGGCTGAATCTAGTCAAGGTTTTAGGCCTCAGCAGGCATTGATCCACCTCAGAGGCTGAATCTAGTCAAGGTGTTAGAACAGTGCCAGCATTGCTCCACATCAGAGGCTCAATCTAGTCAAGGAGTTGGGCCTGAGCCAGCATTGATCCAACTCAGAGGCTGAATCAAGTCAAGGTGTTACGCCTGAGACAGCATTGATCCACCTCAGAGGCTGAATGTAGTCAAGGTGTTCGGCCTGAGCCAGCATTGATCCACCTCAGAGGCTGAATCTAGTCAAGGTGAAAGGCCTGAGCCAGCATTGATTCACCTCAGAGGCTGAATCTAGTCAAGGTGTTGGGCCTGAGCCAGCATTGATCCACCTCAGATGCTGAACCTAGTCATGGTGTTAGGCCTGAGCCAGCATTGATCCACCTCAGAGGCTGAATCTAGTCAAGGTGTTGGGCCTGTGCTAGCAATGAATCACGTCAGAGGCTGAATCTAGTCCAGGTGTTAGGTCTGAGCCAGCATTGATCCTCCTCAGTGGCTGAATCTAGTCAAGTTGTTGGGCCTGTGCTAGCATTGATTCACGTCAGAGGCTGAACATATTCAAGGTGTTAGTCCTGAGCCATCATTGATCCATCTCAGAGGCTGAATCCAGTCAAGTTGTTGGGCCTGTGCTGGCATTGATTCACGTCAGAGGCTGAACATATTCAAGGTGTTAGGCCCGAGCCAGCATTGATCCACCTCAGAGGCTGAATCTAGTCAAGGAGTTAGGCCTGAGCCAGCATTGATCCACCTCAGAGGCTGAATCTAGTCAAGGTGTTAGGCCTGAGCCAACATTGATTCACCCCAGAGGCTGAATCTAGTCAATTTGTGAGGCCTGAGCCTGCATTGATCATCCTCAGAGGCTGAATCTAATCAAGGAGTTAGGCCTGAGCCAGCATTGATCCACCTCAGAGGCAGAATCTGGTCAAGGTGTTGGGCCTGAGCCGGCATTGATCCACCTCAGAGGCTGAATCTAATCAAGATGTTGGGCCTGAGCCAGCATTGATCCACCTCAGAGGCAGAATCTAATCAAGATGTTGGGTCTGAGCCAGCATTGATCCACCTCAGAGGCTGAATCTGGACAAGGTGTTGGGCCTGAGCCAGCATTGATCCACCTCAGAGGCTGTATCTAGTCAAGATGTTAGGTCTGAGCCAGCATTGATCCACCTCAGAGGCTGAATCTAGTCAAGGTGTTGGGCCTGAGCCAGCATTGATCCACATCAGAGGCTGAATCCAGACAAGGTGTTAGACCTGAGCCAGCATTGATCCACCTCAGAGTCTGAATCTAGTCAAGGTGTTGGGCCTGAGCCAGCATTGATTCACCTCAGAGGCTGAGTCTAGTCAAGGTGTTAGAACTGAGCCGGCATTGATCCTCCTCAGAGGCTGAATCGAGTCAAAGTGTTGGGCCTGAGCGAGCATTGATCCATCACAGAGGCTGAATTTAGTCAAGCTGTTAGGCCTGAGCCAGCATTGATCCACCTCAGAGTCTGAATCTTATCAAGGTGTTAGGCCTGAGCCAGCATTGACCCACCTCAGAGGCTGAATCTAGTCAAGGTGTTAGGCCTGAGCCAGCATTGATCCACTTCAGAGGCTGTATCTCGTCAAGGTGTTGGGCCTGATCCAGCATTGATCCACCTTAGAGGCGGAATCTAGTCAAGGTGCTGGGCCTGAGACAGCATTGATCCACCTCAGAGGCTGAATCTAGTCAGGGTGTTAGGCCTGAGCCAGCATTGATCCACCTCAGAGGCTGAAACTGGTCAAGGTGTTGGGTCCGAGCCAGCATTGAACCACCTCAGAGGCTGAAACTGGTCAATGTTTTGTGCCTGATCCAGCATTGATTCCCTCTGAGGCTGAATCTAGTCTAGGTGATGGGCCTGAGCCAGCATTGATCCACCTCAGAGGCTGAATCTAGTCAAGGTGTTAGGCCTGATGCAGCATTGATGCACCTCAGAGGCTGAATCGAGTCAAGGTGTTAGAACTGAGCCAGCATTGATCCACCTCAGTGGCTGAATCTAGACAAGGTGTTAGGCCTGATGCAGCATTGATCCACCTTAGAGGCTGAATCGAGTCAAAGTGTTGGGCCTGAGCCAGCATTGATCCATCACAGAGGCTGAACTCAGTCAAGCTGTTAGGCCTGAGCCAGCATTGATCCACCTCTGAGGCTGAATCTAGTCAAGGTGTTGTGCCTGAGCCAGCATTGATCCACCTTAGAGGCTGAATCTAGTCAAGGTGTTGTGCCTGAGCCAGCATTGATCCACCTCAGAGGCTGAATCAAATCAAGGTGTTAGGCCTGAGCCAGCATTGATCCACCTCAGAGGCTGAATCTATTCAAGATGTTGGGCCTGAGCCAGCATTGATCCACTTCAGAGGCTGAATCCAGTCAAGGTGTTAGGCCTGAGCCAGAATTGATCCACCTCAGAGGCTGAATCTATTCAAGTTGTTAGGCCTGAGCCAGCATTGATCCACCTCAGAGGCTGAATCTAGTCAAGGAGTTAGGTCTGCGCCTGCATTGATCCACCTCAGAGGCTGAATCTAATCAAGGTGTTAGGCCTGAGCCAGCATTGATCCACCTCAGAGGCCTAATCTAGTCAAGGAGTTAGGTCTGAGCCTGCATTGATCCACCTCAGAGGCTGAATCTAATCAAGATGTTGGGCCTGAGCCAGCATTGATCCACCTCAGAGGCTGAATCTAATCAAGATGTTGGGCCTGAGCCAGCATTGATCCACCTCAGAGGCTGAATCTAGTCAAGGTGTTAGGCCTGAGCCAGCATTGATCCACCTCAGAGGCTGAATCTAGACAAGGTGTTAGACCTGAGGCAGCATTGATCCACCTCAAAGGCTGAATATAGTCAAGGTGTTAGACCTGAGCCAGCATTGATCAACATCAGAGATGAATCTAGTCAAAGTGTTGGCCCTGAGCCAGCACTGATCCACCTCAGAGGCTGAAACTAGTCTAGGTGCTGGGCCTGAGCCAGCATTGATCCACATGAGCCTGAATCTAGTCAAGGCGCTATTCTCCCTGTTTCCTTGCATTTTACGACCCTCTTATCATTCTGGTGTGTGTTAATTTGCCTTGCTGACTCTTCCCCCATCTGTTCCTGACTGTAGTTTTAATTTCTGTTCTAAGAGTCAAACGTCATCCATGAATCTAATAGCTGTTTATTACAATTCCCTTCTTTGAGAAGGAAATATCCTTATTGACTTCTCACAACTTGCTCTTAACTATTCTAGCTTATTCTAATTTATTGGCCCGTCTCCCCATCCATTTGATTAGGTGCCGTAGTTAGCCTACCAGGAATGTCATTGTGGATCCTTTCGCTACTACTGAGAGCAAGGGTTAGCAGCCTTAACCAAGGAGTTTGGCTAACATTGTAGACTGATTCATACCACTTCCGTTCCCCCATCTTTTGGATTTCTGATTCCATCTCCTTATTCCACTGTGTCCTTTGAACTAAGTGAGCTTCCGAGGTGCTAGTTCTTTCTAAGATTGATTTGAGGTATAGAGACACTGGGGGAAGCAGGTGGCCGAACTGGGTTACAGCATCGAGCGCTTCGTTCTGTATGGAGACGTTAACTCTCAGTTCTGTGATGTTATGAGCTGAGATGTGGAGTAGCAAATACTATCAAGAATAGATAATAATAATAACATATGGACTTTACTTCTGTAAATGAAATGTATTCTGTGATTTGAGTGGAGTGGAATATAATGAATGGAAAGATCCCACAGTAGCATTTGCTCTGAAAACACTCCAGAAACATTCCCCAATAGAGCCCAGTCCAGAAAAACATCAAATGGATTATTCTGAAAAAGCAATGAAATAAATATAATATATATATACTTTGTTTTTACAAAAGTCTTGTCTTGTCTGGGTTGGGAATTAAAGGGAGAGCAACGTCCCAAAGCAGGATATGCTGTGACACTTCCCACAAACATTCCCCGATAAAGTCCAGTCCAGCAAAACATCATTTGGCCTGTTGTATATATGTTGCTTTGATTTTTACAAGTCTTGAAAGAAAGGCAGAGTAAGATCCCACAGCAGTGCGGTCTGGAATTAAATCAGTGTGATCTAATGGCGTACACTTTCTGCTTTAACAGACATGAGATGCAGTACCAATGCACACGGCAGGTAACTTGACCACAGACAATCCCTGCATACACACCAGCTCTTGCTCTCCGTCTCTCTCTCTCTCTCACACACACACACAGGCCAGTCTTAAAATTTCCACACAACACTGTCAGCAATGAAATCAAGTTGATTTCCCTCATTGCTCTGCTTTGTTTGGCAGTTTAAAAGTAAAAAAAACACTTTTCAGTTTCTTATCTTTCATGGTGCGGCCTACAGAATTAGGCTTTCTATTCTGCATCGAAAGCCAAATACTGTGGATGTTGGAAATCTGAAATTAAAACAGGAAATGCTGCAAACACTCAACAGGTCAGGCAGCTTCTGTGGAGAGAGAGAGCGAAACAGAGTTAATTCAGCTCGATGACCTTTTGTCAGATTCTGGCAAGGTTGTGACGACAGGTCATCGAACTGAAACGTTAACCATGTTTCTCCCTCTCCCCACAGACGCTGCCTGACCTGCTGAGTGTTTCCAGCATTTTCTGTTTTGATTTGTGTTCTGCTTGTTTGGCCTAGAAATTCAGTCTAGCCACTTTTGGGGCGGTAAAGTCGGGTGGGCGGTAAAGTTAGCGCCCGCCGGAAAGTGTAGGCCACTTCGCCGAAATTCAGTAGCTTTGGCCAAGGAGTTTGGGCGAGCGCTGAAACTGGCGTTGCACCCCTATCTTTAGGCGCTAAGCCGGCGGTGCAGACTGATAACGCCGAGGCCGGGCGCAGCACAGGTGCGGTCATGTTTTCATTGACAGCAGACACCCTGACGCCGGCCAGCTCTTAAAGGGGGAAGGGTCGACTTTGTCTGCTGCCACGCCCTGGATAGTGGAGCCCTGCAGCTAGGCCTGAACACTGCTGGTGGACCCAAATAGCGCCTGAAGCCATGCAGAAGGCCCGTGAACGAGTGCAGCGTTTTGCAGAGCCTGCTTTGAGGGTGCTGCTTAGGGGGTTGGAAAAGAAAAGAGAGATCTTGTGCCCGGACAGTGGCAGTACAGGAGAGCCTGGAGGGAAATCACCCTGAGGGTGTCAGCCAACAGCGATGTCCCCAGGACTGGTGAGCAATGCCGCAAGAAGTACAACGACCTCACTCGGTTGGTCAGGGTGAGTACCCTTTCCAGTGTCCTCCTCATCCTTGCATGTGCACCTCACATTATGGGCAAAGGGACCTCAAAGGCCTAATGGCCAGCCCTCCTCCAGCAGCTATGGCACTGGCATGATCATCAATAGCACTTTCTGCACTTCACACACTGGCCAAGCTATTCGACCATGGGAGGCAGTGCACACAACAACAGGGCACCACACTGGCCAAGCTATTCGACCATGGGAGGCAGTGCACACAACAACAGGGCACCATACTGTACTTAGAGGCCATCCTTTCTCTTGCAGGCCAAGCTGGCACAGAATCTGAGGAGCCGGACTGTCACCGGGGGAGGCCGTGCCCAGTTCCAGGAGCTCAGTGACCTGCAGGAGCGTGTGGCTCGACTCATGCCTGCCCGGGTGGTTGGCCCCGTTGCTGTTGGAGATGCCGACACTGTGCTGGGCCCCAATGGTAAGGACATGAACGTTTGCACCTCTCTCGTTCCCCTTGCGCTTTAGATCTACATCCTTTGCCACTGTCCGACCAATGCGCATAATGCCACCAATCATGCCTCCCTCGCTGATGCCCTGTCCTCACTCTAAAGCTAGTCTTGTGCCTTCCTGCTTTCAGCTGGTGAGGAGGAGGTCCCTGAAGCTGAGAGTGCCAGTCCCTCGGAAGAGGAGGACGACGAGGACCAAGAGGAAGGCGGCACATCGGGGGAACCCTCATCCGCGCCAGGGGATGGCAATGGAGGGGACACGTCTTGCCTGGAGGAGAGCCAGGGGGAAGTGTTGCAGGGGGTTGTAGCTCCTGGGCCCAGTGGCGTCCAGGCACGCGGGAAGGGTCGGGCAGCATGGCTGCCTTCTCCCCAGAGGGGGGAAGTGTTGCAGGGGGGTGTAGTTGCTGGGCGCAGTGGCGACCAGGCACGCGGGAAGGGTCGGTCAGCACGGCGGCCTTCTCCCCAGAGGGGGGAAGTGTTGCAGGGGAGGGCAGTTGCTGGGCCCAGTGGCGTCCAGACACGGGGGAAGGGTCGGGCAGCTCGGCGGCCTTCTCCCCAGAGGGAGAGTCCGGCCTCCAGTCCAGAGACGGTCCTCGCCCAGGAGGTGCGCCTCCTTGATGAAATGTCCGCGGCCTCGGAGCGGCGCCACAACGAGTTCATGGGGGTTGTGGGACAGTTGCCTCAGGCCATTGAGCCCCTGGCTCATAGTGTGGCCGATTTCGGGGAATCACAGGCCAGGGGTGTTGACCAACTCGCGGCAGCACAGGACGCGAGTCGAGAGTTCATGAGTGGTGCCGTGCAGACACTTGCTGACCTGATGCGGGCACAGACCAGGGCAGCTCGGGCACTCACTTCTGGCACACTCACAGTGTCACGGAAGCATCACCAGGGCACCCGCCGCCCTGCTGCAGCACAGTGGTCTGGCCTTCACCAGATTGCTGCGCTTGCTGCAGTGCCAGCCCGGCAGAGTGCCAGTGTCTCTAGCGACCAGCGAGCACCTGGCATCAGCCAGCTTGCCCCCATTGATGCAGCCACCACTGCCACTCCCCCAGCCAAGCTGCGACGAGCTGCTGGAGAGACTGATGCTGCCCAGCCGCAGCTGCAGCAGGCTGCAGCCGGCCCCTCCAGGGCCGGACCTCATCTAGGCCGACCCCCAAGGGCATCTGCCGTCACGCATTGTGCCCCTCAGGAGCCTTCCCCCAGCCTTGCAACACCCACAGGGCCCAGGTTGAGGTGGAGCAACAGGTCGGGCAGGGGCCGAAGAAGCCTGCACAAGGACTCCCCCTGTCGGCACACCAAGTAGAGTGTGTTGCCAAATGTTTATTTATATGGGGGTGTTTGTGTTCTGTATGGGGGGGGGCTTATTTTGCTAACGCCGAAGATGAAGGCTACTGTTTTTTTATATGGGGGTGTTTGTATTCTGTATGGGGGGGTTTGTCTTGGTTAGGCCGAGGATGAAGACCAATTGGATGGACAAGTTTTGTCATTCCTCCCCAGGTTGTGGGAGTGAGATATGTTTTTGACTGTTTTTTGGGGGTATTGTCTGTTTTTCTGTTTCATGTGGGAAGGGCCCTGAGTTTGTTAAATAAAGCTTTTTATTTATTCAGCTTGTCCAGGTGTCATGTTTCAAGTGGTTGTTGCGTTAACCGGCTGAGGGCTTGCGGAGCGGCTGCGTTCAGGTGCGTTCATTGCCACAAGCCATTCCCTGACAGGGGGCCTAGAAGTGTCGTTCAATAAGCCGCCGGCGGACGGCCCTTGGACCTTGTGGCTCCCTCCTGGGCTGGTACTCCTCCTCCTCCTCATGGTCCTCCTGCTCGTCCTCCTGAGGTGGTGGTCCAACGTGAGGTGGCAGTGCCTGAGTCCTGCGGATAGCCAGGTTGTGCAGCATGCAGCAAACGACGACGAACTGGGAGACTCTATCCGGCGAATACTGTAGAGATCCGCCGGATCGATCCAGGCAGCGGAACCGTTGCTTGAGGATGCCAATCGCTTGCTCTGTGATGTTCCTTGTGGCTTGATGGCTTTCGTTGTATGCCTCCTCCGCAGGGGTCCTGGGTGCGCGGAGCGGGGTCATGAGCCGTGTACACAAAGGGTAGCCCTTGTCCCCAATAAGCCATCCCCTTGGTGGAGGCTGTGCCTCGAACATGTCAGCCACAGTAGTCTGGCGCAGGATAAATGCATCGTGGAAGCTTCCTGGAAAGCGGGCATTCACAGCTAGGATGCACTGCCTGTGGTCACACACCAGCTGTACATTGAGGGAATGGTAGCCCTTCCAGTTGCGGTAATCCTCGGCATTGTCGATAGATGCCCGCATAGCCACATGCATGCAGTCAATGGCGCCCTGCACCATGGGGAAGTCGGCGATCCTGGCAAATCCGACTGCACGCTGCTCCTGCCTCTCTAGGGTCATGGGGAAGGAGATGAATTGGTGTCTCCTTGCGAAAAGGGCATCGGTGACCTGCCGGATGCAGCGATGCACGGCGAACTGGGAAATGTTCGCTATGTCCCCAGCAGCGGCTTGGAATGAGCCACTTGCATAAAAGTTCAGAGCCACCGTGACCTTCACTTCCACCGACAGAGACGTCCTGCACATCAGCTGTGGACGCAGATCTCTGTGAAGCAGCTGGCAGATCTCTGCAACCACCTCCCTTCTGAAGCGCAGCCTCTTAACACAATGCGCAGCAGTCATGGTGAGATAGGACACCTGCTGCCGGTATTCCCTGAGTGGGTAAGGCCTACGTTGCCGACGCCTGATGGCCGCTCTGTGTCTAGGCATGGCTGGCCCTCTCACACAGCGTCTGCGAGCCCTTCGCACATAATGCTGGAACTGAGGGTTGGAACCCCATGCAGCCCCCGTAATAAACTTGCAAACAGTGAAATCAAAATGAGTGAAATTTCCAAGCTCTGGCCACAAGCCAAAAATACCTCTCCTATGTTGTCCCAAATCAGGAAGGTCTGTTCCTTGGTCTCTGTCCAGAAATGCAAAGCACTAAAGTCATTGCAGCAAAATGGCTGGCCTTTATAGTTCAGTCTAAGTGCCCTTTAATTAGCGCTCCCCGAGGCCCGCAGGGCCTCTGCTGCGTTCCACTTCACAGTTCTTAACAGCGCCACGCCCACATTGGGCGGGCGCCACTGAATTTCCGGTTTGGGGCGCACAAACAGCGTTGCACGACGAAATGACGTCATAAGCTGCGTGCGCAGCTGAGCGGGCGCAAACACTTTGCGCCGGCGCTAAATGTCAACTGAAGTTGGGCGTAGGCGCAGATCGGCGTGCGCCCGGGCACTATGTGCCTAATGCTGGAAATCTACCCCTCTTATGGCGCTAACAGCTGGCGGACGCAACTGAATTTCTCGGCCCATGTGTCTCTTGTAATGATCAATAAAATGTCATTCTATATTGGACACTAGGTGGAGCAGTAGAGCTGTGTATAGCTGTATGTATAAGACTACACTACCCAGCTGTATGTATATTAAGACTACATTACCCATGAGGCACTAGGCTACCCACAAGGCAACAGTCAAGATGGAAGCCTCTACAGATACTGTACCTTGTCCACATGTGCTCAATAAAGTAACTAGCAAAAGCTAGCTGTGTTCAGAATAAGAATGTCTATTTATTAATGAACATAAGATCTCTCATTGCCTCCCTGCCTTGTCTTGATTTGAGTGGAGTGGAATAAATAGAATGAAAAGATCGCAGAGCAGCTTTTACTGACAGAGAGTCCACAAAGACATTTTTCAGTATCTCACTAACTGACTACCTGTCTTGAAGTGAAGTGAAATGAAATAAAATGCAATAAAGTGATACACAGCAGCATTACATGTGGACCAGGCCATAATGAAATCAATAAGGTTTAATACAACAACAGCAGGTAATAAGACAGCAGATCACATCTCACACAAACACCAGCTTTAGCCCTCTCTCTCTCACACACACACACACACACACTCACAGCCTGGCCAGCCTCCAGAGAGATGACTGCTGTGTTGGAAGATTAAAACGAAAAAGACACTTTTCAGTGTCTTATCATTTCACTTTGTGGCCTACAGAAACAGGCTTTCTATTCAGCAATTTGCCTGTTGATTGCATGTCTCACTCACTCTCACTGACTTTCGGTCTGTCTCTCTCTCACTCACAGTCTCCCTCCCACCCACGTTGAACTAAAATTTACAGTAACATGACAACACACACTCACACAGACTCTGCAATTTGAAGACTTCTTCTTCATAGGCAGTCCCTCAGAACCGAGGATGGCTTGCTTCCACATTAAAAATGAGTTCTCAGGTGACTGATTAGTCCAATGTGGGACTTACAGTCTCTGTCGCAGATGGGGCAGGCGGTGGTTGAAGGGGCGTGTGGGTGGGGTGCTTGTGTTGAAGGGGCGGGTGGGTGAGGACTACTTGGATTGAAGGTGTTAAATCTGTGAATCTTAAGGTATGGTGTCCGTTAGTAAATAGACAGAGACTGCAGAGGAACAATCAACAGGTGTTTACTGGATGAGGGTTGCTCGAAAACTAACAGTACAGATCCCTACTCAGGGTTTATATACAGGTGTGGTCACTGCCGGTACTACAGTATACAGGAGCTGTAAAAGTAGTTCTCCCCTTAAACGTACATACACAACAGAAGGGGCGGGTGGGTGGGGCAGATGGTGGTTGAAGGGGCGGGTGGGTGGGGTTCTTGGGTTGATGTGCGCCCCTTGCACTGCCTGTGCTTGGCTTCCACTTGCTCCCGGTGAAGAGACTCGAGGTGTTCGGCATCTTCCCGGATGCATCTCCTCCACCTTGTGCGGTCTTGGGCCAGGGATTCCCAGGTTTCGGTGGTGATGTTACATTTTTTCAAGGAGGTTTTGAGGGTGTCCTTGAAGCGTTTCCTCTGCCCACCTGGGGCTCTCTTGCAATGCCGGTGCTCCAAGTAGAGCACTTGTTCTGGGAGTCTCGTATCGGGCATGCGGACAATGTGGCCCATCCATCGGAGCTGATCGAGTGTGGTCAAAGCTTCGATGCCAGGGATGTTGGCCTGAGCAAGACCACTGATGTTGGTTCACCTATCCTTCTGATGGATTTGCAGGATCTTGCGGAGGCAGCATTGGTGGTACCTCTCCAGTGCTTTGAGGTGCCTGCTGTACATGGTACATGTCTCTGAGGCATACAGCAGTGCGGGTATCACTGCTGCTCTGTAGGCCATGAGGTTAGTGCTGGGTTTGAGGTCCTGATCTTGAAACACTCTCTTCCTCAGTTGACCACAGGCTGCACTGGCACACTGAAGGCGGTGTTGGACTTCGTCGTCGACGTCTGCCCTTGTTGACAGTAGGCTCCTGAGGTATGGAAAGTGGTCCACATTGTCCAAGGCCTTGTCATGGATTTTGATAATCGGGGGGCAGTACTGTGTGGCGGGGGCAGGTTGGTAGAGGACCTCCGTCTTACTGATGTTTAGTGTAAGGCCCATGCTATCGTATGCTTTGGTGAAGGTGTTGACGATGGTTTGGAGTTCGACCTTAGAGTGTGTGCAGACACAAGCGTTGACTGCATACTGTAATTCGACGACAGTGAATGAGATGACCTTGGACCTGGACTGGAGGTGATGGAGATTGAACAGTTTCCCGTTTGTTCTCTAAATTCGCTCCACTCCAGTGGGGAGCTTACATCAGGGTGAGATGGAGCATTGCAGCTAGGGAGATCGAGAAAAGCATTGGTGCCGTAACCCAAACACGCACTCACTTAGAGACACACTCAGACAAACTCTGCAATTTGCAGACACTCACATCCATTTTGGAAATGGTGCAGCCTGGGAGTGGCTGAGTCTCGTGACCCTGTGTCTGGGCCTCTGACCTCACAATGGGAGATGACGCAATCAGCTCGAGCTGGAAACCCTTAAATTAAATTAAAATCAAATCATCAGCTGGAAATGGTGACACAATGAGGGCAGTGACATCATCACTTGGAATGGTCACACAATGGGAGCAGTGACGTCATCACTTGGAGTGGACACACAATGGGAGCAGTGACGTCATCACTTGGAATGGTCACACAATGGGAGCAGTGACGTCACCACTTGAAATGGTATCACAAGAGAAGCAGTGACATCATCACTTGGGATGTTCACACAATGGGAGCAGTGACGTCATCACTTGGAATGGTCACACAAAGGGAGCAGTGACGCCATCACTTGGAATGATCACACAATGGGAGCAGTGATGTCATCACTTGGAATGGTCACACAATGGGAGCAGTGACATCATCACTTGGAATGGTCACACAATGGGAGCAGTGATGTCATCACTTGGAATGTTCACACAATGGGAGCAGTGATGTCATCACTTGGAATGTTCACACAATGGGAACAGTGACGTCATCACTTGGAATGTTCACACAATGGGAGCAGTGATGTCATCACTTGGAATGTTCACACAATGGGAGCAGTGATGTCATCACTTGGAATGTTCACACAATGGGAGCAGTGACCTCATCACTTGGAATGGTCACACAATGGGAGCAGTGACGTCACCAATTGGAATGGTCACACAATGGGAGCAGTGACGTCATCACTTGGAATGGTCACACAATGGGAGCAGTGACAGCATCACTTGGAATGGACACACAATGGGAGCAGTGACATCATCACTTGGAATGGTCACACAATGGGAGCAGTGATGTCATCACTTGGAATGGCCACACAATGGGAGCAGTGATGTCATCACTTGGAATGGTCACACAATGGGAGCAGTGACATCATCACTTGGAATGGTCACACAATGGGAGCAGTGATGTCATCACTTGGAATGTTCACACAATGGGAGCAGTGATGTCATCACTTGGAATGGTCCCACAATGGGAGCAGTGACGTCACCACTTGGAATGGTCACACAATGGGAGCAGTGACATCATCACTTGGAATGGTCACACAATGGGAGCAGTGACGTCATCACTTGGAATGGTCACACAATGGGAGCAGTGACAGCATCACTTGGAATGGTCACACAATGGGAGCAGTGACATCATCACTTGGAATGGTCACACAATGGGAGCAGTGATGTCATCACTTGGAATGGTCACACAATGGGAGCAGTGATGTCATCACTTGGAATGGTCGCACAATGGGAGCAGTGACAGCATCACTTGGAATGGTCACACTGTCACACTCAGTCTGGGTCTTGTTCCCTGCAGTAACTCCAGCTGTTTCCTTCCGTTTAAACGGAACTGATTCTCCCCCAGCCTGAAACAGATTAAAGATTAAACAGGAATTAAGAGATTGAACATCAGTGTAAATAACCGCGAGACTGGGGTTAATATTTCAATATTAATTACAGACAAATATTACCCAGAAAAGTGACTGAATCCCATTGATATTTAATTGATTATATTAAACATTAACACAACCACTCACCAGATGTACTCCAGACTCTGGCAGGTCAGTGTGAGGCGGCGGATAGCGGGGACAGATCGGTCTGTGAAGGAGTTTGATCCCAGGTTCAGAATCATCAGTGAGCGGTTTGTACTGAGAGCGGAGGAGAGATTCTCAGCACTAGAATCTGTGAGACCGACACCATCCAGGCTGGGGATCAGAGAGAGAAATAACAGGAATCAGAGTAAATCCCCAGAGTTTATTAATAACACTGTTACTGATACTGATAATAATGTCCAGTGTCAGACATCCAGTTATTATAAACACAATCTCACACAGACTGGTACTTACCGCAGGTTCTGTATTTTACAGTCTGGGTTCCTCAGAGCCACAGACAGTTGTTTCACTCCTGAATCTCCCAGTTTATTATTACTCAGGATCAGGTCCGTCAGTGAGTGGTTTGTACTGAGAGCGGAGGCGAGATCCTCGGCACAAGAATCTGTGAGACCGACACCATCCAGCCTGGGGATCAGAGAGAGAAATAACAGGAATCAGAGTAAATCCCCAAAGTTTAATAATAACACTATTACTGATGCAAATAATGTTCAGTGTCAGACATCCAGTTATTATAAACACAATCTCACACAATCTGGTACTCACCGCAGGTTCTGTATTTTAGAGTCCGGGTTCCTCAGAGCCACAGACAGTAGTTTCACTCCTGAATCTCCCAGTTTATTATAACCCAGGTTCAGATCCGTCAGTGAGCAGTTTGTACAGAGAGCGGAGGCGAGATCCTCGGCACAAGAATCTGTGAGACCGATACCAAACAGACTGGGGATCATAGAGAGAAATAACAGGAATCAGAGTAAATCCCCAGAGTTTATTAATAACACTATTACTGATACTAATAACAATGTAGCGTGTCAGACATCCAATTATTATAAACACAACCTCACACAGTCTGGTACTTACCGCAGTCTCTGTATTTTACAGTACGGGTTTCCCAGAGCCACAGACAGTAGTTTCACTCCTGAATCTCCCAGTTTACTGTCACTCAGTCTAAACACAAACAGAGAGAGAGAAACAAACTGAATTGAAGCCCGGAGTGTAATGATATCAGCAAATAGAGATGGTATTTGCCTGTTCGATTATGATGCCTTAATAGCATGTTTGCAGGTATTGATTGCTTGCGCCTGACCAGCAGAGGTCATGTGATCGAGACAAGCAAGGCAGTGGAGTTTAGTTTCAGTTTTGTTCTAAATGCATCACAAGCATAATGTCTCCTGGAAATGGTATATAAAGAGTTGAACAGACTTTAGATTAAAAGTCATTCTCTTTCATAAATGTCTCGTCATTGAACCCACAAAGAAATCAATACACGGAGCTGATGTAATTTTCTCTCTGGGATATTGCAGCAATCACTGAAAGTATTCAGGACATTAATCACCCGGTTTCCCCCCGCGATTTCCCACATGGGCGGGTAGGGGTCGGTTCGGGTGGGACTGGGGTCGGTGGCGGGTCGGGGTCGGGTGGAGGGAGGTGCAGGGGTTGGTGGTGGGTGGCGGGTCGGGTGGAGGGAGGGGCCGGGGTCGTTGGTGGGTCAGGGGGTCGAGGTCGGGTGGAGGGAGGTGCCGGGGTCGGTGGTGGGTCGGGGGGTCGAGGTCGGGTGGAGGGAGGTGCCGGGGTCGTTGGTGGGTCGGGGGGTCGAGGTCGGGTGGAGGGAGGTGCCGGGGTCGGTGGTGGGTCGGGGGGTCGAGGTCGGGTGGAGGGAGGTGCCGGGGTCGGTGGTGGGTCGGGAGGTCGAGGTCGGGTGGAGGGAGGTGCCGGGGTCGGTGGTGGGTCGGGGGGTCGAGGTCGGGTGGAGGGAGGGGCCGGGGTCGGTGGTGGGTCGGGGGGGCGGGGAGGGTTATGGTCGTGTCGGGTGGGGTCGGGTGAGGTCGGGGTCGGCTGAGGGCCGGATGGGGCTGGGAGAGGTCGGGTGGGACCGGGGTCGGGTAAGGTCGGGGACCCACTCGACCCACCACTGATGGTGCCCGCTGACCCCTGTGAAATTCCCCCCTCACTGGAAATGTATCTCACTCTGTCCAACAGCCCATATATTCAGGGACTGTCCATTAATGTATTTATTAAATAAAGTGCTGTCTGTGTGAAGCCTTTAAATGTCCCTCAGTCTGTCTCAATCCCTGATGATCGGAATTACCTTCCTGGAGCTCAGTGACCCGCCTCGTCATGTTTGGAGAAACTTATCTCATTTCTGCTGCACCTTAGATCCCGGGCTTTATGGGAATAAAGTGATTTTCCCAGAATTAAATGATAAAGCGGTGATTCCCTGTACTTTATACTCTGAGCAATATATTAATCTGAATAATATCCCGGGGTGAGTTATATTGTGAAACGCTAACTGCTGCTGTAAAATCTGTCCCCCAGGATTTTATATAACAAGGAGAATTTATTCTGAATTAAAACAGGAAATGCTGGAAATACCCAGCAGGTCAGGCAGCACCTATAGAGAGAGAAACAGAGTTAATTTTTCAGGTCAAGGACCCTTCATCAGAACTGGAACAAGTTACAGATGTAACGGATGTTTAAGCAAGTGTAGGGGCCGGGAAAGGTGGGGGGAGCGGAGGAAAGATCAAAAGGGAAGGTCGGTGATAGGGTGGAAGACAGGAGAGATTGAAAGACAAAAGGGATGATGGTGCAAGCAAAAGGAGATGGTAATGGGACAAGTTAAGTAACAAAAGATGAATCTAGTTGAGGTGTAAATGTCAATGACAGAATCATCAACAGCTGTCATACGAGAGAAAAACAAGGAAAAGGAAAAACAATAATGAAACAAATAAACTAGGGGCTGAGTTTATAGTCTGAAATTGTTGAACTCGATGTTGAGTCCAGAAGGTTGTAAAGTGCCTAATTGAAAGATGAGGTGCTGATCCTCGATCTTATGTTATACTTTGTTGGAAGAGTGTAAGAGGCCGAGAATGGAGAGATCAGAGTGGGAGTTGAGCAGAGAATTAAAGCGATAGGTGACCAGAAGCTCGGGGTCACACTTACAGACTGAGCGAAGGTGTTCCACAAAGCAATCACCCAATCTGCATATTTCTGCCCAATGTAGAGGAGACTGCATCGTGAGCAGTGAATACAGTATATTAAATTGCAAGAGGTACAAGTAAATCGCTGTTTTACCTGGAAGGAGAGTTTTGGGCATTGGACAATGAGAAGGGAAGAGGTAAAAGGGCAGGTGTTGCATCTCCTGTGCTTGCACAGGAATGTGCTCTGGGAAGGGGAATGTGTGTTGGGGTGATTGAGGAGTGGACCAGGTTGTCGTGGAGGGAGCGGTCCCTTCAGAATGCTGAAAGGGGAGGTGAGTGGAAGATGTGTTTGGTGGTGGGATCACGCTGGAAATGATGGAAATGGTGGAGGATGATCCGTTGAATGCAGAGGCTGGTGGGTGAAAGGTGAGGACAAGGTGAACCCTATCATAGTTCCGGGTGGGCTGGGAAGGGGTGAGAGCAGAAGTGCAGGAAATAGAAAGGACATGGTCAAGAGCCATGTCAACCACGGTAGAGGGGAGTACTCAGTTGAGGAAAAACGAAGACATGTCGGAAGCACTGGTGTGGAAGGTGGCATCATCGGAGCAGATGCGACAGGGACAGAAAACCTGGGAGAATGGACCAGCATCCTTACAGGAAGCGAGTTGGGAGGAAGTGTATTCCAGGTAGTTGTGGGAGTCAGAGGGCTTAGAGTGAATGTTTGTCAATAGCAGCAATAGAGTATATCCTGCCCCGTTACAAGTTTTAAATCTCCTTGCACACCTAGTTTATAGGGGAGGGGAGTCTCTCACTTTATTCCCATTAACTGGCTCTACATTTATTTCAGGTGTAACTGGCCCGACAGTTTTTTGGGGGAACTTTCGGAAGTTCCCTCCCCTAGTGTGGCCTCACACAGGGAGTGGATTATGGGGAATTCCCGGGTTCACTTCCCCCGGTTTACCCAGGAGCTGCCCGCTGTGTGAGTGGCCCCACCGCTGGCCGGTGTGTGTCTGCACTCTGGTTAGATTGGAACATTTTCACCGGCAGGTTTAAGATCCTGAATATTAATCTTTACTCAATATTCAGGACTGTGAATAATTGTAAACATTTACAGCTGAAAGAATTCCCGATTCCCCAATATTCCCAATCCAGGAAACTACCCCCTCGACAGGACACACCCTGCACAGTATTGGAGTAAATATCGAACTGTTAGTGATTTAAACTTGGGTTTCTCTCCTGTTTCCAGTTGAAATGGTGGATGTGGAAAACATTTTAAATTAATTTAATCTTTACTGCCGGATTATATTCTGTGTTTACATTCTGCTGTCCAGCTTTATTAAAGATGACTTATTGTAATTAAATTATCAGACTCTCAGTCACCTGTATCTGCTGATCCGAAAAATGCTGTAAAATCCCTACTTGTTCACAAGGATCCATTTTAGATTCTCCAGTCCTTAGGGAACTACTGACCGATCCTCTTATTATTGGTCATATTTGTGTTGAATCCGCTTCTCTCTGGTTTAACTGAACTGTTTGTTTCCCTACATTATGGAGCAACAGCACAATCCATGACTGTTGTACAATTCACCCAACAGTTAGAGACAAATAATCAGTTAACTTAGCTCCCGGCATTTGTGCAGTACGGGTCCCAGCCGCTGGAGTCCTTCACACTGAATGTTGCAGTTCTGTAGATCGAGTGTTTTTATTGTATCACAGAGTCCAATGACGTGAGACAGGACCGCACAGTCAATCGGGGTCAATGTCAATCCATTAAATGTAAGTGTTTCCACAGATCCCACTGTGGTCCGAGTCAGTGCTTTATTCTGAGACTCAAACAGGTAGTGGAATGTGTTCAGGCGGTTCCTTTTACCAATATTACTCCCTATGTTTCCAATCTGTCCTTCAATCTTCTCCTTCACCCAGTCAATCACTCGGCAGGTGGTTTGATGAAGAAATGGACCCAGAAACTCCTCCAGGGGCCGAGCTGCCTGTGGGGAGGAGAGACCAGCAACAAAACGGAGAAATATCTCAAATCGCCCATCTTCCTTGCTGTGGGCTTCTCTGAGGAGTTTCAGGATGTCCCCAGGATCTGGAGTCAGGAATTGTGAGAGTGCGGCTACAAACTCTTGGATGGTGAGGTGCAGGAATGTGTACACCACGCTCTGGGCAGATTCATCTCTCTCCAAAAGTTATATCATGAACCCAGATAGGAACTGGGAAGGTTGTAGATTGTACTTGATCAAAACTCCATTTCTAAACACAATCTTCTTCTCGGAGACTCCTGTGAAGGCCATCTCACCAAGATTCAGTAACACATCACGGGGGCTTTCAATCTCTCGGCCATGGTTTTTCAAAATGTTGTAAATATAGTAGGAATATAGTTGGGTGATGGTCTTGGGAATTCGCTGCTGATTCCTGCCTCTTTGTTTAAAGAAGGGGCCTAGTGACAGACCGAGGATCAAGCAGTAGGAAGGGTGGTAGCTCATGGTGTACAGGATCTCGTTCTCTTCCACGTGTTTGAAAACAGCTGCTGCCACCGTCTGATCTTCAAAAAACTTGTTGAAATATTCCTTCCGCTCTTCACCAACAAATCCCAGGATTTCAGCCCAGACACTGATCGAAGCCTTTTCCAATAAATGTAATGCAGTGGGATGGCTGGTCACTAGCACTGAACATCCTGGGAGCAGCTTGTGCTGTATTGAACTGTACACAATGTCAGACACTTCACACCAGTCTTCAGGATCTGTGCACATGTGCTGAGGTTCAGTATTTCTCCGATTGTCATCAAAATCGATACTGTCCTTGAATTCATCCAAACCATCGAATATAAACAGCAATACCTCTGGGTTCTTCCAGAGCACCCTAAGAATATTCCCAAAGTAAGGATACAGATCCAGTATCAGATTCCTCAGGTTTATTCTACAGTTAATAGCGTTCAAATCCCAGAATTTAAAACTGAAAACAAATTGAAAGATTGGGTATATTTTCCCAGTGGCCCAGTCATGAACAATCTTTTGTACCATTGTTGATTTTCCAATCCCCGAGTCTCCGCTCACTGCTGCTGAACTCACAGACTTGGATCGCCAGAAGATATCCTCGATTTTCTGGAACAAACCGCCTCCCTGGGAAAAACAGCTCTGGAACAATTGATCAGTTCGAATTTTGTCCAGTTCTCTCCGGAGGTGTTTTTCTCTCCACTCTTCATGGTCTCGGCCTCTTACCAGCAGTTCATGTTCTACAAGAGTCCGATCTCGAACAGTAGAAATGAGCGTTAGCTCAGCATATCGATCAAACAGCTGGAAAATCTTAACCTTCTCCTTTATTAGGATAGTGTTCCCTCTCAGTATATCAGTTTGTACCCGGAGTGTTTCCTTGTGTTTCTGCTGAACATCTTCAATAAGAACAGAGAGAAAGTGGTTCTCAGTATTATTTGTATTGACATAAAAACAACTTCTCAATGCCATTTCACTATTCAGTAAAATAATGCAAGATTTAATTGGCAATTTCGATAGAGGTGTGTGTAGAAATTCAAACTCAGTTAGTAGCTGAGAACTGTTTCAAATCCTCAGGTGATTCTAATAATTACTGGGAAATAGGGCACAGGATATTAGTGGGATATGGACAGAGTGTGAATGATCAAATGTCTGACAGTTTTGTATCAGATTTTGGGCAGGTTATTTGGGGCATTGTGTGAATTGGGAGTGGCACAGACTGTGAATGGTCAAGTGTCCCACTGTTACTGTAGCAGACTGTGGGCAGGTTATCTGGGGCATATTGTGAATTGGGAGTGGGACAGACTGTGAATGGTCAAGTGTCCCACTGTTACTGTATCAGACCATGGGCAGGTTATCAGGGGCATTGTGTGATTTGGGAGTGGGACAGACAGTGAATGGACGGATGATCCACTGTTACTGTATCAGACCTTGGGCAGGTTATCTGGGGCATTGTGTGAATTGGGAGTGGGACAGACTGTGAATGATCAAGTGTCCCACTGTTACTGTATCAGACCTTGGGCAGGTTATCTGGGGCATTGTGTGAATTGGGAGTGGGGTAGACTGTGAATGGGCAAGTGTCCCAATGTTACTGTATCAGACCTTGGGCAGGATATCTGGGGCATTGTGTGAATTGGGAGTGGGACAGACTGTGATTGGTCAAGTGTCCCACTGTTACTGCATCAGATCTTCGGCAGGTTATCTGGGACATTGTGTGAATTGGGACTGGGATAGACTGTGATTGGTCAAGTCCCCCACTGTTACTGTATCAGACATTGAGCATGTTATCTGGGGCATTGTGTGAATTGGGAGTGTGACAGACTTTGAAAGGTCAAGTGTTCCACTGTTACTGTATCAGACCAGGGGCAGGTTATCTGGGGCATTGAGTGAATTGGGCTGGGACAGCCTGTGAATGGTCAAGTGTCCCAATGTTACTGTATCAGACCTTGGGCAGGATATCTGGGGCATTGTGTGAATTGGGAGTGGGACAGACTGTGAATGGTCAAGTGTCCCACTGTTAATGTATCAGTCCTTGCGCAGGTTATCTGGGGCATTGTGTGAATTGGGTGTTGGACAGACTGTGACTGGTCAAGTGTCCTACTGTTACTGTATCAGACCTTGGGCAGGTTATCTGGGGCAGTGTGTGAATTGGGAGTGGGACAGATTGTGAATGGTCAAGTGTCCCAATGTTACTGTATCAGATCTTGGGCGGGATATCTGGGGCATTGTGTGAATTGGGAGTGTGACAGACTGTGAATTGTCAAGTGTCCCACTGTTACTGTATCAGAACTTGGGCAGGTTATCTGGGGCATTGTGTGAATTGGGAGTTGGACAGACTGTGAATGGTCAAGTGTCCCACTGCTACTGTATCAGACCTTGGGCAGGTTATCTGGGGCATTGTGTGAATTGGGACTGTGATAGACTATGAATGGTCAAGTGTCCCACTGTTACTGTATCAGACCTTGAGCATGTTATCTGGGGCATTGTGTGAATTGGGAGTGTGACAGACTTTGAATGGTCAAGTGTTCCACTGTTACTGTATCAGTCCAGGGGCAGGATATCTGGGGCATTGTGTGAATTGGGAGTGGGACAGATTGTGAATGGTCAAGTGTCCCACTGTTATTCTATCAGACCTTGGGTAGGTTATCTGGGGCATTGTGTGAATTGGGAGTGGGACAGACTGTGAATGGTCAAGTGTCCGACTGTTACTATATCAGACCTTGGGCAGGATATTTGGGGCATTGTGTGAATTGGGAGTGGGACAGACTGTGAATGGTCAAATGTCCCATTGTTACTGTATCAGACCTTGGGCAGGTTATCTGGGGCAGTGTGTGAATTGGGAGTGGGACAGACTGTGAATGGTCAAGTGTCCCACTGTTACTGTATCAGACCAGGGGCAGGTTATCTGGGGCATTGTGTGAATTGGGAGTGGGACAGACTGTAAATGGTCAAGTGTCCCACTGTTGCTGTATCAGACCAGGGGCAGGTTATCTGGGGCAGTGTGTTCACTGGGAGTGGGACAGACTGTGAATGGTCAAGTGTCCCACTGTTACTGTATCAGACCTTGGGCAGGTTATCTGGGGCATTGTGTGAATTTGGAGTGGGGCAACTGTGAATGGTCAAGTGTCCCACTGTTACTGTATCAGACCTTGGGCAGGTTATCTGAGGCAGTGTGTGAATTGGGAGAGGGAAAGATTGTGAATGGTCAAGTGTTCACTGTTATTGTATCAGACCGTGGGCAGGTTATCTGGGGCAGTTTGTGAATTGGGAGAGGGACAGATCGTGAATGGTCAAGTGTCCCACTGTTATTGTATCAGACCATGGGCAGGTTATCACAGAAATCACACAGAATCACAGAAACCCCACAGTGCAGATAGAGGCCATTTCGGCCCATCGAGCCTGCACCGACACATATCCCACCCGATCCCCGTAACCCCTACACCAACACATATCCCACCCTATCCCTGTAACCCCACGTATTTAATCCCCCTAACACAAAGGGTCAATTTATCATAGCCAATCAACCTACCCGCACATCTTCGGAGTGTGGGAGGAAACCGGAGCACCCGGAGAAAACCCACGCAAACACGGGGAGAATGTGCAAACTCCACACAGACAGTCGTCCGAGGCCGGATTCGAACCCGGGTCCCTGGCGCTGTGAGGCAACAGTGCTAACCACTATGCCACCGTGCTGTACTGGGGCAATGTGTGAATTGGGAGTGGGACAGACTGTGAATGGTCAAGTGTCCCACTGTTATTGTATCAGACCGTGGGCAGGTTATCTGGGGCAGTGTGTGAATTGAGAGTGGGACAGACTGTGAATGGACAAGTGTCCACTGTTACTGTAGCAGACTGTGGGCAGGTTATATGGGATTATTGAGAATTGGGAGTTGGGCAGACGGTGAATGGTCAAGTGTCCCACTGTTACTGTATCAGACCTTGGGCAGGTTATCTGGGGCATTGTGTGAATTGGGAGGGGGACAGACTGTGAATGGAAGCATATTCCACTGTTACGGTATCAGACCTTGAGCATGTTATCTGGGGCATTGTGTGAATTGGGAGTGTGACAGACTTTGATTGGTCAAGTGTTCCACTGTTATTCTATCAGACCTTGGGCAGGTTATCTGGGGTATTGTGTGAATTGGGAGTGGGACAGACTGTGAATGGTCAAGTGTCCCAATGTTATTGTATCAGACCTTGGGCAGGCTATCTGGGGCTTTGTGTGAATTGGGAGTGGGACTGACTGTGAATGGCCCAGTGTGCCACAGTTATTCTATCAGACCTTGGGCAGGTTTTCTGGGGCATTATGTGAATTAGGAGTGGGACAGACTGTGAATGGTCAAGTGTCCCACTGTTACTGTATCAGACCAGGGGCTGGTTATCTGGGGCAGTGTGTGAATTGTGAGTGGGACAGACTGTAAATGGTCAAGTATCCCACAGTTACTGTATCAGACCAGGGGCAGGTTATCTGGGGCATTGTGTGAATTGGGAGTGGGACAGACTGTGAATGGTCAAGTGTCCCACTGTTATTGTATCAGACCTTGGGCAGGTTTTCTGGGGCATTGTGTGAATTGGGAGTGGGACAGACAGTGAATGGAGGGATGTTCCACAGTTATTGTATCAGACCTTGGGCAGGTTATCTGGGGCATTGTGTGAATTGGGAGTGGGACAGCCTGTGAATGGCCAAGTGTCCCAATGTTACTGTATCACACCATGAGCAGGTTATCTGGGACATTGTGTGAATTGGGAGTTGGACAGATTGTGAATGATCAAGTGTCCCAATGTTACTGTATCAGACATTGGGCAGGATATCTGGGGCATTGTGTGAATCGGGAGTGGGACAGACTGTGAATTGTCAAGTGTCCCACTGTTACTGTATCAGACCTTGGGCAGGTTATCTGGTGCATTGTGTGAATTGGGAGTGGGACAGACTGCGAATGGTCAGGTGTACCACTGTTACTGCATCAGACCTTGGGCAGGTTATCTGGGGCATGCTGTGAATTGGGAGTTGGACAGACTGTGAATGGTCAAGTGTCCCACTGTTACTGTATCAGACCTTGGGCAGGTTATCTGGGGTATTGTGTGAATTGGGACTGGGATAGACTGTGAATGGTCAAGTGTCCCACTGTTACTGTCTCAGACCTTGAGCATGTTATCTGGGGCATTGTGTGAATTGGGAGTGGGACAGACTGTGAATGGTCAAGTCTCCCACTGTTACTGTATCAGACCAGGGGCAGGTTATCTGGGGCATTGTGTGAATTGGGAGTGGGACATACTGAGAATGGTCAAGTGTCCCACGGTTAATGTATGAGACCTTGGGCAGGTTATCTGGGGCATTGTGTGAATTGGGAGTGGGACAGACTGTGAGTGGTCATGTGTCCCACTGTTACTGTATCAGACCTTGGGCAGGTTATCTGGGGCATTGTGTGAATTGGCAGTGGGACAGACTGTGAATTGTCAAGTGTCCCACCTTTACTGTATCAGTCCTTGGGCAGGTTATCTGGGGCATTGTGTGAATTGGGAGGGGGACAGCCTGTGAATGGTCAAGTGTCCCACAGTTACTGTATCAGAACTTGGGAAGGTTATCTGGGGAATTGTGTGAATTGGGAGTGGGACAGACTGTGAATGGTCATGTGTCCCACTGTTATTGTATCAGAACTTGGGCAGGTTATCTGGGGCATTGTGTGAATTGGGAGTGGGACAGGCTGTGAATGGTCAAGTGTCCCACGTTTATTGTATCAGACCTTGGGCAGGCTATCTGGGGCATTGTGTGAATTGGGAGTGGGACAGCCTGTGAATGGCCCAGTGTCCCACAATTATTCTACCAGACATTGGGCAAGATATCTGGGGCACTGTGTGAATTGGGAGTGGGACAGAATGTGAATGGCCCAGTGTCCCACAGTTATTCTATCAGACCTTGGGCAGGTTATCTGGGGCATTGTGTGAATTGGGAGTGGGACAGATTGTGAATGGTCAAGTGTCCCACTGTTACTGTATCAGACCAAGGGCAGATTATCTGGGGCAGTGTGTGAATTGGGAGTGGGACAGACTGTGAATGCTCAAATATCCCACTGTTACTGTATCAGACCAGTGGCAGGTTATCTGGGGCAGTGTGTTAATTGGGAGTGGAACAGACTGTGAATGGTCACGTGTACCACGGTTACTGTATCAGACCAGTGGCAGGTTATCTGGGGCAGTGTGTTAATTGGGAGTGGGACAGACTGTGAATGGTCACGTGTACCACGGTTACTGTATCAGACCAGGGGCAGGTTATCTGGGGCATTGTGTGAATTGGGAGTGGGACAGACTGTGAATGGTCAAGTGTCCCACTGTTGCTCTATCAGACCTTGGGCAGGCTATCTGGGGCATTCTGTGAATTGGGAGTCGGACAGACTATGAATGGTCAAGTGTCCCACTGTTACTGTATCAGACCTTGGGCAGGTTATCTGAGGCAGTGTGTGAATTGGGAGAGGGAAAGATTGTGAATGGTCAAGTGTCCCACTGTTATTGTATCAGACCGTGGGCAAGTTATCTGGGGCAGTGTGTGAATTGGGAGAGGGACAGATTGTGAATGGTCAAGTGTCCCACTATTATTGTATCAGACCGTGGGCAGGTTATCTGGGGCAGGCTGTGAATGGTCAAGTGTCCCACTGCTATTGTTTCAGATCTTGGGCAGGTTATCTGGGGCATTGTGTGAATTGGGAGTTGTACAGGCTGTGAATAGTCAAGTGTCCCACGGTTATTCTATCAGGCCTTGGGCAGGTTATCTGGGGCATTGTGTGAATTGGGAGTGGGCCAGATTGTGAGTGGTCAAGTGTCCCAATGTTACTGTATCAGAACTTGGGCAGGATATCTGGGGCATTGTGTGAATTGGGAGCGGGACAGACTGTGAATTGTCAAGTGTCCCACTGATACTCTATCAGACCTTGGGCATGTTATCTGGGGCATTGTGTGAATTGGGAGTTGGACAGACTGTGAATGGTCAAGTGTCCCAATGTTACAGTATCAGACCTTGGGCAGGTTATCTGGGCCATTGTGTGAATTGGGACTGGGATAGACTGTGAATGGTCAAGTGTCCCATTGTTACTGTATCAGACCTTGAGCATGTTATCTGAGGCATTGTGTGAATTGGGAGTGTGACAGACGTTGTATGGTCAAGTGTTCCACTGTTACCGTCGCAGACCAGGGGCAGGTTATCTGGGGATTGTGTGAATTGGGAGTGGGACAGACTGTGAATGGTCAAGTGTCCGACTGTTACTGTATCAGACCTTGGGCAGTTTATCTGGGGCATTGTGTGAATTGGGAGTGGGACAGACTTTGAATGGTCAAGTGTCCCACTGTTACTGTATCAGACCTTGGGCAGGTTATCTGGTGCATTGTGTGAATTGGGAGTGGGACAGACTGTGAATGGTCAAGTGTCCCACTGTTACTGTATCAGACAAGGGGCAGGTTATCTGTGGCATTGTGTGAATTGGGAGTGGGTCAGACTGTGAATGGTCAAGTGTCCCACTGTTACTGTATCAGACCAGGGGCAGGTTATCTGGGGCAGTGTGTTAATTGGGAGTGGGACAGACTGTGATTGGTCAAGTGTGCCACTGTTGCTGTATCAGACCTTGGGCAGGCTATCTGGGGCATTGTGTGAAGTGGGAGTGGGACAGGCTGTGAATAGTCAAGTGTCCCATGGTTATTGCATCAGAGCTTGGGCAGGTTATCTGGGGCAGTGTGTGAATTGGGAGTGGGACAGGTTGTGAATGGTCAAGTGACCCAATGTTACTGTATCAGACCTTGGGCAGGATATCTCGGGCATTGTATGAATTGGGAATGGGACAGACTGTGAATTGTCAAGTGTCCCACTGTTACTGTATCAGACCTTGGGCAGGTTATCTGGGGCATTGTGTGAATTGGGTGTTGGACAGACTGTGAATGGTCAAGTGTCCCACTGTTACTGTATCAGACCTTGGGCAGGTTATCTGGGGCATTGTGTGAATTGGGATTGGGATAGACTGTGAATGGTCAAGTGTCCTACTTTTACTGTATCAGACCTTGAGCATGTTATCTGGGGCATTGTGTGAATTGGGAGTGTGACAGACTTTGAATGGGCAATTGTTCCGCTGTTACTGTATCAGACCAGGGGCAGGTTATCTGGGGCATTGTGTGAATTGGGATTGGGACAGACTGTGAATGGTCAAGTGTCCGAATGTTACTGTATCAGACCAGGAGCAGGTTATCTGGGGCATTTTGTGAATTGGGAGAGGGACAGACTGTGAATGGTCAAGTGTCCCACTGTTATTGTATCAGACCTTGGGCAGGTTATCTGGGGCATTGTGTGAATTGGGAGTGGGACAGACTGTGAATGGTCAAGTGTCCCACTGTTATTGTATCAGACCTTGGGCAGGTTATCTGGGGCATTGTGTGAATTGGGATTGGGACAGACTGTGAATGGTCAAGTGTCCCACTGTTACTGTATCAGACCTTGCGCAGGTTATCTGGGGCATTGTGTGAATTGGGAGTGGGACAGACTGTGAATGGTCAAGTGTCCCACTGTTACTGTATCAGACCTTGGACAGGTTATCTGGGGCATTGTGTGAATTGGGAGTCGGACAGACTGTGAATGGTCAAATGTCCCACTGTTACTGTATCAGAAATTGGGCAGGTTATCTGGGGCATTGTGTGAATTGGGAGTGGGACAGACTGTGAATGGTCATGTGTCCCACTGTTATTGTATCAGACCTTGGGCAGGTTATCTGGGGCATTGTGTGAATTGGGAGTGGGACAGACTGTGAATGGTCAAGTGTCCCACGGTTATTGTATCAGGCCTTGGGCAGGCTATCTGGGGCATTGTGTGAATTGGGAGTGGGACAGACTGTGAATGGCCCAGTGTCCCACAGTTATTCTATCAGACCTTGGGCAGGTTATCTGGGGCATTGTGTGAATTGGGAGTGGGACAGACTGTGAATGGTCAAGTGTCCCAATGTTACTGTATCAGACCAGGGGCAGGCTATCTGGGGCATTGTGTGAATTGGGGGTGGGACAGACTGTGAATGGCCCAGTGTCCCAAGGTTATTCTATTAGACTTTGAGCAGATTATCTGGGCATTGTGTGAATTGGGAGTGGGACAGACTGTGAATGGTCAAGTATCCCTCTGTTACTCTATCAGCCCAGGGGCAGGTTATCTGGGGCAGTGTGTTAATTGGCAGTGGGACAGACTGTGAATGGACAAGTGTCCCACTGTTACTGTATCAGACCAGGGGCAGGTTATCTGGGGCAGTGTGTGAATTGGGAGTGTGACAGACTGTGAATGGTCAAGTGTCCCACTATTATTGTATCAGACCAGGGGCAGGTTATCTGGGGCATTGTGTGAATTGGGAGTGGGACAGACTGTGAATGGTCAAGTGTCCCACTGTTGCTGTATCAGACCTTGGGCAGGCTATCTGGGGCATTGTGTGAATTGGGAGTGGGACAGACTGTGAATGGTCAAGTGTCCCACTGTTACTGTACCAGACCTTGGGCGGGTTATCTGGGGCATTCTGTGAATTGGGAGTGGGACAGACTGTGAATGGTCAAGTGTCCCACTGTTACTGTATCAGACCTTGGGCAGGTTATCTGAGGCAGTGTGTGAATTGGGAGAGGAAAAGATTGTGAATGGTCAAGTGTCCCACTGTTATTGTATCAGACCGTGGGCAGGTTATCTGGGGCAGTGTGTGAATTGGAAGTGGGACAGATTGTGAATGGTCAAGTGTCCCATTGTTATTGTATCAGACCGTGGGCATGTTATCTGGGGCAGTGTGTGAATTGGGAGAGGGACAGACTGTGAATGGTCAAGTGTCCCACTGTTATTGTATCAGACCTTGGGCAGGTTATCTGGGGCATTGTGTGAATTGGGAGTGGGACAGACTGTGAATGGTCAAGTGTCCCACTGTTATTGTATCAGACCTTGGGCAGGTTATCTGGGGCATTGTGTGAATTGGGAGTGGGACAGACTGTGAATGGTCAAGTGTCCCGCGGTTATTGTATCAGACCGTGGGCAGGTTATTTGGGGCATTGTGTGAATTGGGAGTGGGACAGACTGTGAATGGTCAAGTGTCCCACTGTTATTGTATCAGACCTTGGGCAGGTTATCTGGGGCATTGTGTGAATTGGGAGTGGGACAGGCTGTGAATAGTCAAGTGTCCCACAGTTAGTTTATCAGACCTTAGGCAGGTTATCTGGGGCATTGTGTGAATTGCGAGTGGGACAGACTGTGAGTGGTCAAGTGTCCCACTGTTATTGTATCAGACCTTGGGCAGGTTATCTGGGGCATTGTGTGAATTGGGAGTGGGACAGACTGTGAATGGTCAAGTGTCCCGCAGTTATTGTATCAGACCGTGGGCAGGTTATTTGGGGCATTGTGTGAATTGGGAGTGGGACAGACTGTGAATGGTCAAGTATCCCACTGTTATTGTATCAGACCTTGGGCAGGTTATCTGGGGCATTGTGTGAATTGGGAGTGGGACAGGCTGTGAATAGTCAAGTGTCCCACAGTTAGTTTATCAGACCTTCGGCAGGTTATCTGGGGCAGTGTGTGAATTGGGAGTGGGACAGATTGTGAATGGTCAAGTGTCCCACGGTTATTGTATCAGACCTTGGGCAGGTTATCTGGGGCAGTGTGTGAATTGGGAGGGAGACAGACTGTGAATGGACAGATGTTCAAATCGGCGTTCCATTTAACCATTAACTGAGCTTCGGACCCCATATCCTCCCAATCAGAAAGTTTGCCTACTTCCACCTCTGCCATATTCTCAGTCTCCACCCTTGCCTCAGCTCAGCTGCTGCTGCAACCCTCATTCGTGCTCTTCGTTACATCCGGACTCGACTATTCCAATGGTCTCCTGGCTGGCCTCCCACCTTGTACCCTCCATAAGCAAGCTCATTAAAAACTCTGCTGCCCATATCCAAATTCGCATCAATCCTGTTTACCCATTAGCCATGGGTTACATTGGCTCCCGGTCAGGCAACATCTGGACTTAAGCATTCTCATTCTTATTTGCGAATTCCTCAATGTCCTAGCCCCCTTGTTGTTTCTGTAACCTCCTCCAGCCACAAAATCCGCCGAGATAATGGTGCTCCTCCAATTCATGCCCCTTTCACATACCAGGTTTACACGGTTCCAGCATTGGCGGCCGTGCTTCAGCTGCCTGGACACTGAGCTCAGGAATCAGCACCCTTATCCTTTCCCTCCCTTAACAAAAGGTTCACTGCAAATGTCTCAGTGTCTGGGCAGGTTATCTGGGCTATTGTGTGACTGAGAGAGGGACAGACTGTGAATAGACCGGAGGTAGATTGCTATTGTTTCATGAATTGTGCAGTTTTCTGGGGTATTGTTCACACTGAGAGAGGGTCAGACTGTGAATAGATCGGAGGTAGATTGCTATTGTTTCATGAATTGTGCAGGTTATCTGGGGTATTGTGTGCACTGAGAGCGACAGACTGTGAATAGTCAGGAGGTAGATTGCTATTGTTTCATGAATTGTGCAGGTTATCTGGGGTATTGTTTGCACTGAGAGAGTGACAGACTGTGAATAGACAGGAGGTAGATTGCTATTGTTTCATGAATTGTCCAGGTTATCTGGGGTATTGTGCGCACTGAGAGAGGGACAGACTGTGAATAGACAAAAGGTAGATTGCTATTGTTTCATGAATTGTGCAGGTTATCTGGAGAATTGTGTGCGCTGAGAGAGGGACAGACTGTGAATAGACAGGAGGTAGATTGCTATTGTTTCATGAATTGTGCAGGTTATCTGGGGTATTGTGTGCACTGAGAGGGACAGACTGTGAGTAGACAGGAGGTAGATTGCTATTGTTTCATCAATTGTGCAGGTTATCTGGAGTATTGTGTGCACTGAGAGAGGGACAGACTGTGAATAGACAGGAGGCAGATTGCTATGGTTTCATGAATTGTGCATGTTATCTGGGGTATTGTGTGCACTGAGAGAGGGACAGACTGTGAATAGACAGGAGGCAGATTGCTATTGTTTCATGAATTGTGCAGGTTATCTGGGGTATTGTGTGCACTGAGAGAGGGACAGACTGTGAATAGACAGGAGGTAGATTGCTATTGTTTCATGAATTGTGCCCGTTATCTGGGGTATTGTGTGCACTGAGAGAGGGACAGACTGTGAATAGACAGCAGGTAGATTGCTATTGTTTCATGAATTGTGCAGGTTATCTGGGGTATTGTGTTCACTGAGAGGGACAGACGGTGAATCGACAGGAGGCAGATTGCTATTGTTTCATGAGTTGTGCAGGTTATCTGGGGTATTGTGTTCACTGAGAGAGGGACAGACTGTGAATAGACAAAAGGTAGATTGCTATTGTTTCATGAATTGTGCAGGTTATCTGGAGTATTTTGTGCGCTGAGAGAGGGACAGACTGTGAATAGACAGGAGGTAGGTTGCTATTGTATCATGAATTGTGCAGGTTATCTGGGGTATTGTGTGCACTGAGAGAGGGACAGACTGTGAATAGACAGGAGGCAGGTTGCTATTGTATCATGAATTGAGCAGGTTATCTGAGGTATTGTGTGCACTGAGAGGGACAGACTGTGAATAGACACGTGGTAGATTGCTATTGTTTCATGAATTGTGCAGGTTATCTGGGGTGTTGTGTGCACTGAGAGGGACAGACTATGAATAGAGTCATAGAGTCATAGAGTTTTACAGCACAGAAAGAGGCCCTTCGGCCCATCGTGTCTGCGCCGTCCATCAATCCCTGTCCAGTCGAATCCCATTTTCCAGCATTTGGTCCATAGCCTTATATGTAATGGCATTTCAAGTGCTCATCCAAATGCTTCTTGAATGTTGTGAGGGTTCCTGCCTCTACCACCCTTTCAGGCAGTGAGTTCCAGATTCCAACCACCCTCTGGTTGAAAAGGTTCCTCCTCAAATCCCCTCTAAATCTCCTGCACCTTACCCTGAATCTATGCCCCCTTGTTATTGACCCCACTACTAAGGGGAAAAGTTCCTCTTTATCTACCCTATCTATGCCCCTCATCATTTTGTACACATCAATCAGGTCCCCCCTCAGCCTTCTTTGCTCCAAGGAAAACAACCCCAGCCTGTTTAGCCTTTCTGCATAGCTGAGGCGCTGCATCCCAGGTAACATCCTGGTGAATCTTCTCTGTACCCTCTCCAAAGCAATCACATCTTTCCTATAGTGAGGCGACCAGAACTGCACACAATACTCCAACTGTGGCCTCACCAGCGTTTTGTACAGCTCCATCATAACCTCCCTGCTCTTATATTCTATGCCTCGGCGAATGAAGGCAAGTATCCCATATGCCTTTTTAACCACCTTATCTACCTGTTCCCCTGCCTTCAGGGATCTATGTACATGTACACCAAGGTCCCTCTGACCCTGTGTACTTCCTAGTGTCCTACCACACATTGTGTATTCCCTTGCCTTATTTGTCCGTCCAAAATGCATCACCTCGCACTTTTCAGGGTTAAATTCCATTTGCCACTTTTCTGTCCATCTGACCAACCCGTTTATATCGTCCTGTAGCCTGAGGCGTTCCTCCTCGCAATTTACCACCCCACCAATTTTCGTGTCATCTGCGAACTTACTGATCATACCTTTTACATTCTCATCCAAATCATTTATGTAGATCACAAACAGCAAGGAACCCTGCACCGATCCCTGAGGTACCCCACTGGACACAGGCTTCCAGTCACAAAAGCAACCTTCGACCATCACCCTCTGCATCCTGCCACTCAGCCAGTTTAGGATCCAACGCGCCAAGGCACCCTGGATCCCATGGGCTCTTACATTCTTGACCAGTCTCCTATGCAGGACTTTGTCAAAAGCTTTACTGAAGTCCATGTAAACCACATCCACAGCATTTCCCTCATCCACACACCTAATCACCCCCTCGAAAAATTAAATCAGATTGGTCAGACATGATTTACCCTTGACAAAGCCATGCTGACTATCCCCGATTAATCCTTGCCTCTCCAAGTGGTGACTAATTTTGTCCCTCAGAATTTTTTCCAATAATTTCCCTACCACAGATGTAAGGCTCACTGGCCTGTAATTCCCTGGTTTATCCCTGCTACCCTTCTTGAATAATGGTACTACGTTAGCTGTTCTCCAGTCCTCTGGTACATCCCCTGTGGCCAGAGAGGTTCTGAAAATTTGTGTCAGAGCCCCTGCAATCTCCTCCTTTGCCTCACACAACAGCCTGGGATACATCTCGTCCGGGCCTGGGGATTTATCCACTTTTTTGGCCTGCTAAAACCGCTAGTACCTCCTCCCTCTCGATGCTAATATGTTCAAGTATGTCACAGTCCCCTTGCCAGATTTCTATGTCTGCATCGTCTCTCACCATAGTGAACACAGATGCAAAAAATTCATTTAAAACCCCGCCTACATCCTCTGGCTCTACACACAGATTGCCACTTTGGTCCCGAATGGTCCCTACCCTTTCCCTGGTTATCCTCTTGCCCTTAATATACTTATAAAACATCTTAGGATTTTCCTTTATTTTGCTCGCCAGTGTTATTTCATGGCCCCTCCTCGCCCTCCTAATTTCTTTTTTAAGTATGCCCCTGCACTTTTTATACTCCTCTAGGGCTTCCTCCGTCTTTAGACTTTTGTAACTACCAAAAGCCCCCCTTTTATTTCTAATGTATTTTTGTATATCCCTTGTCATCCAAGGATCCCTTTGCTTGTTGGTCCCACCCTTGACCTTTACAGTAACATGTTGGCGTTGTACTCTCTCTATTTCCCTTCTGAAAGTCTCCCACTGTTTTGATGTGGATTTTCCTATAAGTAGCTGCTCCCAGTCCACTTTGGCCAGATCCTGCCTTATCATATTAAAATCGGCCTTCCCCCAATTTAGAACACTTATTTCCGGGCCGTCTTTGTCTTTTTCCATGACCACCTTAAATCTCACCGAATTATGGTCACTGTCGCCAAAATGCTCTCCTACTGACACTTCCACCACTTGCCCGGCTACATTCCCCAGAATTAGGTCCAGTACCGCCCCCTCTCTTGTAGGGCTTTCTACATGTTGGCTCAAAAAGCTCTCCTGGATGCACTTTAAGAATTCTGCACCCTCTAAGCCTTTTACACTCTGACTATCCCAATTAATATTGGGGAAGTTGAAATCCCCCACTATTATTACCCTATTATTTCCGCACTTTCCTGAGATTTGCCTACATATCTGTTCCTCTATCTCCCCCTGACTGTTTGGGGGCCTATAGTACACTCCCAGCAAAGTGCTTGCACCCTTTTTGTTTTTAAGTTCTACCCATATGGCCTCATTAGAGGAACCCGCTAATATATCATCCCTCCTTACAGCAGTAATTGACTCCTTATTAATATTGCAACACCCCCTCCCCTTTTACACCCCCCTCTGTCTCGCCTGAAGATTCTATACCCCGGAATATTGAGCTGCCAGTCCTGACCCTCCCTCAACCATGTCTCCGTGATGGCAACAATATCGTACTCCCATGTGTTCAACAACAACTTCAGTTCATCCACCTTATTAGCAAGACTCCTTGCATTACAATAATTGCCTTCCAGCCCTGCCATATTCCCTTTTGCTTTCACATATTTGCTCTGCCTTGCTTTTTCCTCTGTATTTGGCTGTAAATCACACCCTGCTATAGCTCCACTCTGTACCCCATCCCCCTGTCAAGTTAGCTTAAACCCCCCCCAGCAGTGCTAGCAAACCTCCCCGTAAGGATATTGGTTCCCCTCTGGTTCAGGTGTAATCCCGAAAGTTTGTCATCTCTCTACGGTAGGCATACATAAGGGGTTCGAAAGCCCCGCATTATTCTGGCAGCCTATCCTGTCCTTCCTTCCTGTGATTTTACTGGTACAGACCCCCTTGTGTGTTTACACTGGACCAGTGGCCAACTCACAGAAGAAGGGGGCTCCCAGCCAGTCAGCGCAGAACCCCAGCGCCATGGTAGGTGTCGTTTGTTCGCTGAACAGTAACCCTACCATTCCCAAGATAAGCCACCCCATCGTTATCCTATACCACCACCAGGCATAAGGAGTCCAGTCCATTTAGCAATCTCGGCACTAGCTTGTGCTAACTAGCAGGATCTCTCTCTCTCTCCCTCTGACCCTCTGTCTGTCTCCAGCCCCCTTTCGGTCTGTCCTATTATTGGCCGTGGGCACAAGGGTCGGAGCGGGGTTAAAGCTACATCATACGTGACGTTGAGGCGGAGGTGGTGGCCTTGTGACAGTGGCTCAATGTAACTTACCTGATTATCGAAATTCGGTGATGGTTAGCAGCTGTCGGACGGGAATGTTTGAAGTCATTTTGCACTGTCCTCCTTCAGAGGCAGGAGGGCCTATAAAAGGGACTGGATATCCCCTCGTGAAGCTCCTCCAGTCCCAAAACCAGCGGTTCCCAAAGAGCAGCTGTGTCTCGCAACCAGCCTACCTCCTCTGTGCGTGGTAGGGTAAATAAAATATTCTGAGTTCTGTTGGGATGTAGAACGAGGGCTCCAGTAATCTTACCAGAAAAGGGAGATAATCGGAACTCTAGAGTCAAGGGTTGAGTTCCGAGGAAGGTTGGAGTCGTATAGTAGTGAGAGTTCACGGTTAAGTCGATAAACTGGATCGTCGAAAGGTCGAGATCCCTGGAATGGTGGCAGTAAATAGGTTACACCCGCACATCTGTAAGAAAGATATAGGTAAAATAGCGACCCGAAGAATCGATTAGTCCTTCGAAATCCGGTCCTGATCAAATATAGGGGAGAAAAGACAAGTCAATACTCGTTATTATTTCCTTTTAATCATAATGTCCCCAAGAGATGGGGAAATCTCTTCCCCGGGCTCTATCACTGGCTTGATCTGGCTCCAGTGTTTCCATATTCATTCAATTTTTCCTGTAGGCAAATGATGTTCCTGTACTTATGAGGATCTAGAAGGGCCCATCCCACCGTAGCTCAAAGGTACCTCGAACCGGTCGCTGAACCACCAGTCACTGTCCTACCCGAGGAGGCACATCCCAAATTCCCCTTTGTCTCTTGGCATCATCTGCCTCCTGTAAGTGTTGAACCTGAAAGTGTTTGGCCTGATTGTCCTCACTGATCAGGCATAGATATGTCTGGAGAGTTGTCTGGAATTGGGAAGTGTCCCCGTACCCTGAGGGGGTGCGTCTTGGGGTAACACCATAGCTCGTCCAGGCATTAGTTCGAAAGGGGTTAAGCCAGTGCCTGTGGCTGGCGTGGCTCGTATGCCCCAAAGAATGGTGGGGAGGACTTCATGCCACCCTTCTCCGGCCTGTAAATTGTCCTCAGTCACAGACTGTTTTACAGTACGGCTCATCCGTTGCACCATTCCTGAGAATTGTGGATGGTAAGGGATGTGGAACCGTTGTCGAAACCCCAGGAGGGCTAAAGCCTGTTTCATGGCCTTGCCGGTGAAGTGGGTTCCCTGGTCGGAATCTATCTGGTAAGGCACACCCCAACGGGGAATGACTTCCATCGCTAGGATATTTGCAGCTACTTCAGCTGTATTCTTCCTAGTGGGGAAGGCCTCGACCCAAAAGGTAAAAGGTCGATGATTACTAAGACATGGTTATACCCGCCGCTGGGGGGTAGGGGCCCTGCGAAATCAATTTGTAAGTGCGTCCAGCTTCACCTGAGCCACCGGACATGCCACATATATACTCGAATGTTACCCCCGATTCCTGTTTGGAGGCAAGGTAGACATAGTCGCCCATACTCGTGGATCTCTCTGGCCATGCTGGGCCACCACCAGGTGGCAGCTATAATGTAATATAACTTATACCCTCCCAAATGCGCAGGCTCATGGTAAGATTGTATCAGGGCACGTCGAATCGATGTAGGAACCACGTACTCGGTCGTGTGATGACAAAACACACTAGGGTCTTTGTACGCTCCTTCACGCACCCAACACTGTATATTCTCAGCGGACTCGGAAAAGTATCCGGTTAGGAGCATATCATTCATTAAATCGTCGGCCGGGATAGCCTCTTTAGTTCGTAATACTTCCTTGGGACTAAGGGCCATCACAGGGAGAGCCAACACGGCCCGTCAGGCGCGCAAATCAGTGGCTCGGTTACCCTGGATTTCTGGGGTCTCCCCTGCCTGCTGGGCGTGAATCTTGACTACCGCCCCCAGCGTGGGGCCGTCCGCTGCCCGAAGGAGTTCGACGATCGTGGAAGCATGTTAAATAGTGTTGCCTAAAGTAGTCAAATATCTCCGCCGCTGCCACAGGCGGTGGTGGTCGTGGATGACCGAGTAGGCATATTTGCTGCCTTTATAGATATTGGCGGTTGTTCCTTCTGCCAATTGAATGGTCTAGTGAGGGCGGTGATTTCAGCCAGCTGGGCTCCTCCCATCCCCAGGGCCCCTTGGGTGAGGGTCTGTCCTGACGGACCTACTACTGCCCATCCGGTGACCCGTCGACCTTCGTGGTAATAGCTGGACCCATTCCCGTATATCTCTAGGCAGGTCTCGGCTATGGGTCCCTGACAATCGATATGTAAGATAGTGGTGCAGTCATGGGGGGTCCCTTCGTCGATTAGGAAGGATGCTGGGTTCGCTCGAGGCTCGGTTAGCACCTCGATCCGAACCTCCCTACCTAATATACAAGCCTCCCAGCTCGCACATTTCTGGTTGGAAATAGTATTCAGGCTACCTGCAAGCAGTGTCATGAGGCTCTGGCGGTTGTGAAGGATTACCTTCCCGGGACCTACCATAGACTCTATTGCTTCTACCGCCCAGGCTGCACAATCAGTGGCCGCCAGATATGAGGCCTGTCCCATCATGGAGGATGGTATCGGGCAGGAGTAATATCCTATCGGTCGTATTCATTCGTTCCGGGATTGTCCCACTACCGCATTATACGGAATGGTTTAGCTGGGTCCGGGAGACCCAGGGCAGGTGCGTTGGCCAAACTGATTTTGACCAGCTCAAAGCTTTCAATTGCCTCTGGTGTCCAATTCAGCCTTGCCTCTCTCTGGAGCCCTCCCTTTAGGAGGTCGTTTACAGGGCTTGCCAATTAAGTGAAGTCGGCAAGGTAGGTACGTCAATAGTTAAACAATCCCATCACGCTTCGCAGGACAGAGACGGTGATGGGTCGCGGCATCTGCAAGAGTGCTGGAAAACTTTTGGGGGTCATGGCCCCACCCTCAGGGGAGATGATCTGACCAAGTTAGGAACCCGAGGAATACCAATTTGAGCTTTGATCAGATTCAGCTTGAACCCCCCTAGAACTAAAGCCATATCAGAGACACATCAGGGCGTCCAGATGAGCTGAGGGCGAGGGGCTACGAATGAGAATGTCATCTATATATTGAATGCAGGCAGAATCTTGCTTTCGGGTATGTGCTAATGCCTGCATGGGGAGCCTTCTCCAGGCTCTCATGAAAAATAGTAGGGGCACTGTGAAATCCCTGAGGCAACCACGTCCAAATACATTGGGTGGACTCGACAGTGAAAGCGAAACGCTCTTCGGACCCGGGATTCAAAGGACATGTCCAAAATCCATTTTGGATGTCCAGTGCCGTGAATATGGACAGGGCTGGGTGGAGGCAGTTTAGAATAGTGGCGGGATTCGCCACTAAGTCATGGAGCTTGAGAGTGACCCGATTCAGAGCCGTATAATCAATGATCATTCTCCAGGATCCATCTGGTTTCAGCACTCGCCATACCAGCGAGTTGGTACGGGAACAGGTCTTTGTCACAAACCGGTTTCTAATAAGTCTACTGCTATGGACTCGGTGACCCGTTGGGCTTCTGCTCGGAGGGGGTATTGCTGGTGGGCCTCGTGGTAGGGACCGTGGACCTTAATTGGGTCCATATCCGCTCTACCACAGTCTAATTTGTGGGTGGCCCATGTGAGATGTTAAGTCTCAGAAACACTCACCCATGGTCCTTCCTCGGCCCATGTGAGAGGGTAAGTCTCACAAACTCTGCCCCAGAGTCCTTCCTCGGCCCATGTGAGAGGGTAAGTCTCACAACCTCTCCCCCATGGGCTTTCCTCCGCCCATGTGAGAGGGTAAGTCTCACAAAATCTCCCCCATGGTCCTTCCTCCGCCCATGTAAGAGAGCAAATCTCACAAACTCTCCCGCATGTTCCTTCCTGCGCCGATGCGTGCTTTAGCAGGCGGAGGGCTTTTGCTCTACATTGTCGGGATTTATATTCCTGGAATGGAAATCTCCACCCTTGGGTCCCCCCACTTCCAATAGATGAGCCCTTAGGACAAAGTTTGCCTCTATCTGATGGAGGATGTCCATGCCTAAGAGCTGTCCCTCACTGTTGGGACCTACCCACAGGGTAACCCAACAGGTATGACCTCCTGGCGACAGTTGCAGGGGAAGTGGAACACTCCGATGGAGGACCACACTTTCTCCACTAACCTGAATGCTTTGATCTAAGGTGGGAAATCCTGTGTCGGTTATCGACACCGAGGCTCCCGTGTCTAAAAGGACACAGTGCTGCCGGCCTCCTAACAGTATATTTAGACACGGGCGTGTGGACCCCGGCTCCAAGACCAGGGAGACCGGCTCGTCCTGGTAGCTGACGAGGAGGGCTCGGTGCGCCTCCAACTCTTGGATTGACAAGCCTCTCTTGGTTGGTCCTTGAGGGCCTGAAGCGGGTCGGTCGGTATCAGCCCCGGTTACAGCCGGCCTGTTGATGCCCTGTCCGTCCACAATTGGTGCACTTCACTCCCGGCTGGGTGCAATCCTTAACCAAGTGGCCTGGTGCGTTACAACTGTAGCAGAGTTGAGCCTCTTGTATGACTGCTATAGGCTCTGTTATAATGCCCATGGTCGCTTTCGTGGACCAGGGCAGAGAAGTTGGGGTGGGACCTTGACGGGTGGCATAAAGATCCGCCTGCTGGAGCCCAAAATGTCGACCAGCCCACTCCCGGATTCCAGCTTCTGTGACCTGAGGGTTGGCCCCCATTCGTTGGGCGGTTTGGTAGGGCCTTTCCAGTCCCCGGATAGATTATCTATAATCCGTGGCACATCGTGATTAGCAGGAATGTCATTTGTCTGGCCTCAGTGTACATACTGCTCAATTAATGGAACAATGTACATCGGGGTTTTCTGCAGGACTCTAGCACAGGGCGGTGAGCCCCATCCAGGTAGCGGTGCCATTGCCCAGTGCGGTCTGAACCCAAGTTTTCAAACCATCGAATTGGATCTTAAACTCCACCGCCATGGCTGGGGATTTTAGGACATGCTGTCACAACGCCCGATAAAACATAGAGGGATATTTCACCTCGATATTATATTTTATGTCTTGTATGGACAAATTAAAGTGCCGAGCAGCGCTTCGTATTCTTGCCCATATTTCGACGTTAGGATTGTGTCATTTGAGTTCGGGAGTGAGAAGGATGACGCTGGATCTCTCCTGGGGCGTAAAAGCCTGTGCCTCGCCCATCGTACCCTCTCCACCTATCTCTGGGTTTTGTGCCCCTACTGCCTGGTTAACTCGGACGGGGGCCACGGGATTGGATTTTTCAGCACCAGACGGAAGCGGTAAAGGGGGGCGTAGATACGAGTGTATTCGGGGGGGCACGTGGGTTGGGTGGTCTCGACTCGTTGAACCTCTATGGTCCCCGAACGGGGCCGAGATTTAAGTTCGAGGTATCTCGAGTCTCTTTATGTAGAGCCTCGACAATGTCACCCCAGCTTCTTAAGTCGTCTAGATTCTCAGTCTCTGCTGGCCTAATATTCAGGAGAGTACTGACTTCGACTTTAGCCTCCTGCCCGTGTCTAAAAAATCCTTGTAATGAGGCCGGTCTGCCCCCCTTGTCCCCAATTATGGGTCCCATCTGATCCATCCAACTAGCACACAAAACCGCTCCATAATTAGCTTGATAGCAAAATACTGCAGATGATGGATATCCGAAATAAAACAGAAACTGCTGGATAAACTCAGCAGGCCATGCAACATCGGTGGAGAGAAAATACAGTCAACGTTTCGGGTGATCCCTTTGTCATAATTAGATTGTTTGACATCCTTTTGTTCCGCCCACCACTTTATTTGGTCAACTACTGGGCTTGTTCCTTTCCACCCCTTTTCAATCGTCTCACTTTGAAATTTAAAATTAACTTCTGGGACCCGTTGAATGACAGTAACACTGGTGGCCAAAGCCAGAACGCCCGGTGAAAGAGGTCTCCCCTCTTCACCCATGTGACCGGTATTAACTGTTACCTATATTCTTATATTCTATCTTAGCCTTTATCGGCACAAATGTATCACCTTATGCTCTAAATCAGAATTATACATTTATGCCTAATCAAATCCGTCAGTCCGTGGTCTCCAGGAGGAATAATTTACTATGTGGGTAATTTAATACTGACTGGCTCAAACATGGTTTTAAGCCCCGATGGCGGACGAGCGAGTTTGTGTTCCTCCTAGAAGCCTTACTCTGACGTTTTTCCTGAGGACACGACGCGGTTCTCGCTTCAACCGTCAATTCCAGTGTCTTTTAACTCTTATGGTTCTTACCTGCAGTGTCCCACTTCTGACACCAACTGTTAGATTCGAAATTGGAGAAACCACAGACGGAGACAGAATTGAGGACAAGTTCAGCATTTATTAAAGCAATTAAAAGACTTATGCACAAGGGAGCGCCTCAGCTTCCTCAAGCGAGTGGTGCACTCTCAAAGGCCAATTAATTGGTTCATTCAAGTTATACAATAATATAAGCAATGCCCACCTACTACAGAATGGGGGCGTACATGTACAAACAGCATCACAACAATTACTCTTAATTGGTTTATGTGGTTGGTCACTCAACTCTCGGGCCCACCCCTTGAAATCAGGGGTGACCATGCAAGGCACAGATGTTAGTGTTTCATCCTACTCACCTTATTCCTGCTGTTATCTCTTCCCCATTGTAGGCATAGTTTATTGCTTGAGAAAAAATATCTTATCCTGAACTGTCGAACAAGCAGGGTGCATACAAAGCCCACAGTGATTCATCTATTCTGCGATTAGTACAATGTTAGTTGTTAATTTGTACCCTTATTTCCTGTGAGGACCGACCGTGCTTAGACAATGGTTCTACTGCACTCATGAGGACGTCCTCAACCGGGATCTTGGGTTCCTCTCACACTACATGTAAATCCACCTGACATAGGGTCATCCATACTCGAGTCGTCGTTGACTTGTTCTCTCTACACAGGTGCGGCCGGACCTGCTGTGATTTATAGCAAATAAAAATATTTTTTTGTCTGTTTTTTGTTTTTCTTACAGACCCCAGCATCTGCAACATTTGAACCCTTGTGACCCCACCAAATTGTTCTTTGGTATAATGTTTTCCTGACTGACCTGTTTGGACACCATTCACATCTTTGATTGCTGTCATTATCTCTCTGCCAAGGTGTGATAAATGGCAGTTAGAAAGATTACCTGTAATCATCTGGCATTATTCTCTGACTGTATAAGCTGTGTCTTTATGCATCTCTCCACTTCACCTGATGAAGGAGCAGCGCTCCAAAAGCTTGTGATTTCAAATAAAACTGTTGGACTATAACCTGGTGTTGTGTGACTTCTTACATATATTCAAGAAGGAGTTGGATATATTGCTTAAGGCTAAAGGGATCAAGGGTTTTGGGGAGAAAGCAGGGACAGGGTACTGAATTTGGATGATCAGCCATGATCGCATTGAATGCTGGAGCAGGCTCGAGGGGCCGAATGGCCTACTCCTGCTCCTTTCTTCTATGTTTCTATGTTTCTATGTTTATCGCTTTCACTTCTGATCATTATTTGCAATGCAATAAGACATTGCAATTGCACCTCACTTCACATTGTAGCTGTCATTTGCAATTCAATTGCACATTGGAATTGAATATCGCTGCAACATAATCGTAATTTGTAATGCAATAGTACATTGCAGTGGAATATCACTTTGCAATATAATAGTAATTTGCTATGCAATATCACATTGCAATGGAATATCAATTTGCAATATAATTGACATTTGTAATGCAGTAGCACATTGCAATGGAGTATCACTTTGCAATATAACCGTCACTTGCAATGAAATAGGAATTTGCAAGGGAATATCGCTTTATAGTATGATCGTCATTTGCAATGCAATAGAACATGGCAATGGAATATCACTTTGCAATATAAAAGTCATTTGCAATGCAATCAAACATTGCAATGGAACATAACCTTTCAATATAATAGTCATTGCAATGCAATGGAACTTTGCAAAGGAATATCACTTTGCTATATAATAGCAATTTGCAATGTAATTTAAAAATAAAATGGAATATCGCTTTGCCTCCTGACCGTCATTACAGTGCAATAGGACTTTGCAATTGAACCTCATTTTGCATTGTAGCAGACATTTGCAATGCAAATGTTCATTGCCATGGAATATCACTTTGCAATATAATAGTAATTTGCAATACAATAGAATATTGCAATGGAATATCACTTTGCAATATGACAGTCATTTGCAATGCAAAAGCACAATGCAATGGAATATCACGTTCCAATATAATTGACATTTGCAATGCAATAGAAAATTGCAAGGAGTATCACTTTGCAATATAATCGTAATTTGCAATTCAAAAGAACTTTGGAATGAAATATCACTTTGCAATATAATAGTCATGGCAAAGCAATGGAACATAGCAACGGAATATTAATTTGTAATATACTAGTAACTGCAATGCAATGGAACATTGCAGTGGAATATCAGTTGGCCTTATAATCGTCATTTGCAATGCAATAGAACATTGCAATGGAATATCGCTTTCTAATAAGATCGTCATTTGCAATGCAATAGAAAATTGCAGTGGAATATCACTTTGCAATATAATCGTCATTTGCAATGCAATAGCACATTGCAATGGAATATCACTTAGCAGTTTAATAGTCATTTGTAATGAAGTATGACATTGCAATGGATTATTAACTTGCAACATAATAGTCATTTGCAAAACAATATCACATTACAATATAATATCAGTTTGCAATATGATTGTCAATTGCAATGCTGTAGAACATTACAATGGATTAGCGCTTTGCAAAATAATAGTTATCTGCAATGCAATAGCACATTGCAATGGAATATCACTTTTCAATATAATTGTCATTTGAAATGCAATAGAGCATTGCAATGTAATTTTAACTTGCAATATTATATTAATTGCCTATGCAATAGGACGTTGCAATGGAATATCACTTTGCAACATAGTACACATTTGCAATGCAACAGAACATTATAATGGATTATCACGGCACTATAATTGTCATTTGCACTGCAATAGACCATTGCAATGGAAGATCACTTTGCAATATAATCGTCATTTGCGATGCAATCAAACATAGCAATGGAATATAAATTTGCAATACAATACTCATTTGCAATTTAAGAGAAAATTACAATTTAATACCGCTTTGACTTCTGATCATCATTTGCAATGCAATAGGACTTTGTAAATGAACCTCACTTTGCATTGTAGCAGTCATTTCCAATGCAATTGCACATTGCAATGGAATATCACTGCAATATGATCGTCATTTGCAATGCAATAGAACATTGCAGTGGAATATCAATTTGCAAGGTAACAGTAATTTGCAATGCAATGGCACATTTCAATGGAATATCACTTTGCAATAGAATTGATATTTGCAATGCAATAGAACATTGCACTGGAGTCTCACTGCAATATATTTGTCACTTGCAATGCAATAGAAGTTTGGAATGAAGTATCACTTTGCAATATAATAGACATTGCAATGCAATGGAACATTGCAATGGAATATTAATTTGCAATATACTAGTCATTGCAATGCAATGGAACACTGCACTGGAATATCGGTTTGAATTATAATAGTTATTAACAATGCAATAGAACATTGCAATGGAATATCACTTTGGAATATGATAGTCATTTGCAATGCAGTAGAATATTGCAATGGAACATTATTTTGCAATATAATCGTCATTTGCAATGCAATAGCACACTGCAATGGAATATCACTTTGCAGTATAATAGTCATTAGCAATGCAATATGACATTGCAATGGACTAGTAACTTGCAATATAATAGTCATTTGCAAAAAAAATCACATGTCAATATAATATCGCTTTTCAATATTATCGTCATTTGCAATGCAGTTGAACATTGCAATGGATTAGCGTGTTGCAAAATAATAGTAATTTGCAATGCAATAGCACGTTGCAATGGAGTACCACTTTACAATATAATTGTCATTTGAAATACCATGGAATTTTGCAATGTAATATCAGTTTGCTAGATAATAGTCATTTTCAATGCAATAGAGCTTTGCAATGGAATATTACTTTGCAACGTAACATTTTTTGCAATGCAATGAAATATTGCAATGATATATCAATTTAAGGGAATAGTCATTTGCAATGCAACAGAACAATGCAATGGAATAAGACATTGCAATGGAATATCACATTGCAACTTAGTGTTCATTGGCAATGTAACAGAACATTGCAATGGAAAAGCACTGCAATATAATCGTCATTTTCAATGCAATAAAGCATTGGAATGGAATTTCATTTTGCAATATAATAGTCATTTGCAATGCAATATGACATTGCAATGGACTATTAACTTACAACATAATAATCAATTGCAGAACAAAGTCACATTGCAATACAATATCGCTTGTCAATAGTATCGTCATTTGCAATGCAGAACATTGCAATAGATTAGTGCGTTGCAAAATAATAGTAATCTGCAATGCAATAGCACATTGCAATGGAGTGTCACTTTACAATATAATTGTCTTTTGAAATGCAATAGAAAATTGCAATGGAATTTTAACTTGCAATATTATATTTCATTGCAATGCAATAGGACGTTGAAATGGAATATCACTTTGCAACAAAGTAGTCATTTGCAATGCAACAGTACATTGTAATGGATTATCACTGCAATATAATCGTCATTTGCAAAGCAATAGAACATTGCAATGGAATAACACTTTGCAATACAATCGTCATTTGCAATGCAAACAATCATTGCAATGAAATATAAATTTGCAATATAATAGTCATTTGCAATGTAATAGAAATTACAATGGGATATCGCTTTGACTCTGATCATCATTTGCAATGCAATAGGACTTTGCAATTGAACCTCACTTTGCATTGAAGCAGTCATTTGCAATGCAATTGCACATTGCAATGGAATATCACTCCAATATATTCGTCATTTGCAATGCAATAGAACATTGCAATGTAATATCACTGCAATATATTCGTCATTTGCAATGTAATAGAACACTAAAATGAGTATCACTTTGCAATATAACAGTCGTTGCAATGCAATGGAACCTGGCAATGAATTTATAATTTGAAATATATATTAGTCATTGCAATGCAGTGGAAAATTGCAGTGCCATATCAGTTTGCAATATAATAGTCATTTGCAATGCAATAGCACTTTGCATTGGAATATCACTTTGCAATATAGCAATGAACATCACTGCCATATATTCGTCAGTTGCAATGCAATAGAGCATTGCAATGGAATATCACATTGCAATAACATAATCATTTGCAATGCAAGACAGCATTGCAATGGAATATTAACTTACAGTGTTATGTTCATTGGCAATGCAACAGCACATTGCAATGGAATATCGCTTTGCAATATGATCATCATTTGCAATTCAATGGAACATTTGAATGGGGCATCACTTTGCAATATAATAGTTATTGTAATGCAATGGAACACTCTAATGGAATATTACTCTGCAATATAACAATCATTGCAATACAATGGGATATGGCTATGAAATATTACTTTGAAATATATGTTAGTCATTGCAATGCAATGGAACATTGCAATGCAATAGCACTTTGCAATGGAATATCACTTTGCAATGTTGTATTCATTTTCAATGCCATTGCGCATTGCAGTGGAATTTCACTGCTATATAACCGTCATTGGCAATGCAATATAACATTTCAATGGAATATTGCTTGGCAATATAATAGTCATTTTCAATGAAATAGGATATTGCAATGGATTATTAAATTGCAATATTATATTCATTTGCACTGCAATAACACATTGCAATGGAATATCATTTTGCAATATGATCATCATTTGCAGAACAATAGGACATTGCAATGGAATATCATTTGCAATAAAATAGTCATTGCAATGCAATGGAACATTGCAATGTAATAATCCTTTGCAACACAACAATCATTGCAATGCAATGAAACATTGCAATGGAATAACAGTTGGCAATATAATAGTCATTTGAAATACAATAGCACATTGCAATGGAATATCACTTTTCAATGTAATAGTCATTTGCAATGAAATATGACATTGCAATGGACTATTACCTTGTATTTTAAATGTCATATGCAATACAAAAGCACCTTGAAATGGCATATCGCTTTGCAATATGATCGTCATTTGCAATGCAATAGAACATTGCAATGAAATATCGCTTTGCAATACAATAGTCATTTGCAATTCAATAGCGCATTGAAGTGCAATATCAGTGCAGGATAATCGTCATTTGCAATGCACTAGAACATTGGAATGGAATATCACTTCAAAATATTATAGTCATTTGCAATGCAATATAACATTGCAATGGAGTATTAACTTGCAATACAATAGTCATTTGCAGAACAAAATCACATTGCAATATAAAATTGCTTTGCAATATGATTGCCATTTGCAATGCAGTATAACATTCCAATGGATTAGCGCATAGCAAAATAATAGTAACCTGCAATGCAATAGCACATTGCAATGGAGTATCACTTTACAATATAATTGTCATTTGAAATTCAATAGAACATTGCAATGGAATATCACTTTGCAACAAAATAGTCATTTGCAATGTAATAGAAAATTACAAGGAATATCGCTTTGACTCTGATCGTCATTTGCAATGCAATAGGGCATTGCAATTGAACCTCACTTTTCATTGAAACAGTCATTTGCAATTCAATTACACATTGCAATGGAATATCACTGCAATATAATCATCATTTGCAATTCAATAGAACATTGCAGTGGAATATCACTTTCCAATATAATAGTAATTTGCAATGCAATAGCACATTCCAATGGAATATCTCTTTGCAATATGATAATCATTTGCAATGCAATAGCACGTTGCCATGGAATATCCCATTGCAATATAATTGACGTTTGCAATGCAATAGAGCATTGCAATGGAGTATCACTTTGCAATATAATTGTCATTTGCAATGCAATAGACCTTTGGAATGAAATACCAATTTGCAATATAATAGTCATTGCAATGCGACAGAACATTGCAGTGGAATGTTCATTTGTAATGTAATAGTCATTGCAATGCAATGGATTATTGCACTGGAATATCGGTTTGCAATATAGTAGTCATTTGCAATGCAACAGAACATTGCAATGGAATAAGACATTGCAATGGAATATCACTTTGCAACATAGTATTCATTGGCAATGCAACAGCACCTTGCAATGGAATAGCTCTGCATAATAATCGTCCTTTGCAATGCAATAGAGCACGGTAATGGAAAATGTCTTTGCAATATAATTGTCATTGCAATGCATTGGAACATTGCAATGGAATATGGCTTTGCAATATGATCATCATTTGCAATGCAATAGATCATTGAAATGGAATATCATGTTGCAATATTATATTCATTTGCAATGCAATAGAACATTGCAATGGAGTATCACTTTGCAATATAATAGTCATTACAATGCAATGGAACACTCTAATGGAATAATAACTGTCATTGCAATGTAATACAACAAGCAATGGAATATCAGTTAGCAATAGTCATTTTCAATGCAATAGAATATTACAGTGGAATATCACTGCAATATAATCGTCATTTGCAATGCAATAGAAAATTGCAATGGAATATCACTTTGCAATATCATTGTCATTGCAATGCAATGGAACATTGCAGTGGAATATAATTTTGCAATACCATAGCTATTTGCAATGCAATAGCATATTTTAATGGAATTTCACTTTGCAATATAATTGTCATTGCAATGCAATGGAACATTGCAATGGAATATTATTTAGCAATACCATTGCTATTTGCAATGCAATAGCATATTTTAATGGAATATCTCTTTGCAATATAATAGTCATTTGCAATGCAATAGAACATTGAAATATATGTTAGGCATTTCAAGCAACGGAACATTGCAATGCAATAACACTTTGCAATGGTATATCACTTTGAAACATAGTATTCATTTTCAATAGCATTGCACATTGCAGTGGAATTTCACTGCAGTATAACCATCATTGGCAATGCAATATAACATTGCAATGGAATATCGCTTTGCAATATAATAGTCATTTGCAATGTAATAGGACATTGCAATGGATTATTGAAGTGCAATATTATATTCATTTGCACTGCAATAACACATTGCAATGGAATATCATTTTGCAATATGATCATCATTTGCAGAACAATAGGACATTGCAATGGAATATCATTTGTAATAAAATAGTCATTGCAATGCAATGGAACATTGCAATGTAATAATTCTTTGCAACACAACAATCATTGCAATGCAATGAAACATTGCAATGGAATAACAGTTGGCAATATAATAGTCATTTGAAATACAATAGCACATTGCAATGGAATATCACTTTTCAATGTAATAGTCATTTGCAATGAAAAATGACATTGCAATGGACTATTACCTTGCATTTTAAAAGTCATATGCAATACAAAAGCACCTTGCAATGGCATATCGCTTTGCAATATGATCGTCATTTGCAATGCAATAGAACATTGCAATGAAATATCGCTTTGCAATACAATAGTCATTTGCAATTCAATAGCGCATTGAAGTGCAATATCAGTGCAGGATAATCGTCATTTGCAATGCACTAGAACATTGGAATGGAATATCACTTCAAAATATTATAGTCATTTGCAATGCAATATAACATTGCAATGGAGTATTAACTTGCAATACAATAGTCATTTGCAGAATAAAATCACATTGCAATATAAAATTGCTTTGCAATATGATTGCCATTTGCAATGCAGTATAACATTCCAATGGATTAGCGCATAGCAAAATAATAGTAACCTGCAATGCAATAGCACATTGCAATGGAGTATCACTTTACAATGTAATTGTCATTTGAAATTCAATAGAACATTGCAATGGAATATCACTTTGCAACAAAATAGTCATTTGCAATGTAATAGAAAATTACAAGGAATATCGCTTTGACTCTGATCGTCATTTGCAATGCAATAGGGCATTGCAATTGAACCTCACTTTTCATTCAAACAGTCATTTGCAATTCAATTACACATTGCAATGGAATATCACTGCAATATAATCATCATTTGCAATTCAATAGAACATTGCAGTGGAATATCACTTTGCAATATAATAGTAATTTGCAATGCAATAGCACATTCCAATGGAATATCTCTTTGCAATATGATAATCATTTGCAATGCAATAGCACGTTGCCATGGAATATCCCATTGCAATATAATTGACGTTTGCAATGCAATAGAGCATTGCAATGGAGTATCACTTTGCAATATAATTGTCATTTGCAATGCAATAGACCTTTGGAATGAAATACCAATTTGCAATATAATAGTCATTGCAATGCGACAGAACATTGCAGTGGAATGTTCATTTGTAATGTAATAGTCATTGCAATGCAATGGATTATTGCACTGGAATATCGGTTTGCAATATAGTAGTCATTTGCAATGCATCAGAACATTGCAATGGAATATCACTTTGCAACATAGTATTCATTGGCAATGCAACAGCACCTTGCAATGGAATAGCTCTGCATAATAATCGTCCTTTGCAATGCAATAGAGCACGGTAATGGAATATGACTTTGCAATATAATTGTCATTGCAATGCATTGGAACATTGCAATGGAATATGGCTTTGCAATATGATCATCATTTGCAATGCAATAGAACATTGAAATGGAATATCATGTTGCAATATTATATTCATTTGCAATGCAATAGAACATTGCAATGGAGTATCACTTTGCAATATAATAGTCATTACAATGCAATGGAACACTCTAATGGAATAATAACTGTCATTGCAATGTAATACAACAAGCAATGGAATATCAGTTAGCAATAGTCATTTTCAATGCAATAGAATATTACAGTGGAATATCACTGCAATATAATCGTCATTTGCAATGCAATAGAAAATTGCAATGGAATATCACTTTGCAATATCATTGTCATTGCAATGCAATGGAACATTGCAGTGGAATATAATTTTGCAATACCATAGCTATTTGCAATGCAATAGCATATTTTAATGGAATTTCACTTTGCAATATAATTGTCATTGCAATGCAATGGAACATTGCAATGGAATATTATTTAGCAATACCATTGCTATTTGCAATGCAATAGCATATTTTAATGGAATATCACTTTGCAATATAATAGTCATTTGCAGTGCAATAGAACATTGAAATATATGTTAGGCATTTCAATGCAACGGAACATTGCAATGCAATAGCACTTTGCAATGCTATATCACTTTGCAACATAGTATTCATTTTCAATAGCATTGCACATTGCAGTGGAATTTCACTGCAGTATAACCATCATTGGCAATGCAATATAACATTGCAATGGAATATCGCTTTGCAATATAATAGTCATTTGCAATGTAATAGGACATTGCAATGGATTATTGAATTGCAATATTATATTCATTTGCACTGAAATAACACATTGCAATGGAATATTGTTTTGCAATATGATCGTCATTTGCAAAACAATAGGACATTGCAATGTAATATCACTTTGCAAGAAAATAGTGATTGCAATGCAATGGAACATTGCAATGGAATATTACTTTGCAACATATCAGTCATTGCAATGCAATGAAACATTGCAATGGAATAACAGTTGGCAATATAATAATCATTTGAAAAGCAAGAGCACATTGCAATGGCATATCACTTTGCAATATAATTGTTATTTGCAATGCAATACGACATTGCAATGGACTATTACCATGTAATTTAAAAGTCATTTGCAAGAAAAAAGCACATTACAAAGGTATATCGCTTTCCAATATGATCGTCATTTGCAATGCAATAGAATATTGCAATGAAATATCGCTTTGCAATATAATAGTCATTTGCAATGCAACAGGGCACTGAAGTGGAATATCAGTGCAGTATAATCGTCATTTCCAATTGCAATAGAATATTGCAATGGAATATCACTTTGCAATATAATAGTCAATTGCAATGCAATAGGAAAATTGCAATGGAATATCACATTTCAATAAAATAGTCATTTGCAATGCAATAGAGCATTGCAATGGGATATCAGTTTGCAATATAATAATGATTTGCAATTCAACAGAACATTGCAATGAAATATCGCATTGCAAATATGATCATCATTTGCAAAATAGTAGGACTTTGCAATGTAATATCGCTTTGCAATAAAGTAGTCATTTGCAGCGGAATTACACATTGCAATGGAATATCACTGCAATATAATCGTCATTTGCAATGCAATAGAACATTGCAATAGAATATCACCTTGCAATATAATAGTATTGTTGCAATGCAAAAGCACATTGCACAGGATTATTGCCTTGCAATTTGAACGTCATTTGCAATGCAATGGAACATTGCAATGGAATATCACTTTGCATTTTAATAGCAATTTGCAATGTAATTGCACATTGAAATGGAATATTACTGCTGTATAATCGTCATTTGCAATGCAATAGAATATTGCAATGGAATATCACTTTGCAATATAATTGTCATTTGCAATGCAATAGAACATTGCAATGGAATATCACTGCAAAATATTCATCATTTGTAATGCAACTGCACATTGCAATGGAATACAGCGTTGCAATATGATCGTCTTTTGCAATGCAACATATCTTTGCAGAGGAATATCACTTTGCAATATAATAGCCATTTGCAATGCAATGGAACATTGCAATGCAAGTGAACATTGCAATGTAATATCACTTTGCAATACAGTAGTCACTTGCAGTACAGTAGCACATTGAAAAGGAATATCTCTTCGAAATATAATAGTCATTTCAAATGCATTAGCACACTGCAATGGAATATCGCTTTGCAATACAGTCGGCATTTAAAAAAAATATATATTCATTGATGGGATGTGGGCATCGCTGGCTAGGTCTGCATTTAATGCCCATCCCTAATTGCCCTTGAGAAGATGGTGGTGAGCCGCCTTCTTGAACCGCTGCAGTCCATATGGTGTAGGTACACCCACAATGCTGTTAGGAAGGGAGTTCCAGGATTTTGGCCCAGCGACAGTGAAGGAATGGTGATACAGGTCCAAGTCAGGACGGTGTGTGGCTTGGAGGGGAAGTTGTAGGTGGTGAAGTTCCCATGCGTCTGCTGCCCTTGTCCTTCTAAGTGGTAGAGGTCATGTGTTTGGAAGGTGCTGTTGAAGGAGCTTTGGCGAGTTGCTGCAGTGCACCTTGTAGACGGTATACACTGCAGCCACAGTGTGCCGGTGGTGGAGGGACTGAATGTTGAAGGTGGTGGATGGAGTGCCAGTCAAGCGGGCTGCTTCTTCCTTAATGGTGTCCAGCTTCTTGACTGTGTTGTTGGAGCTGAACTCATCCAGGCAAGTGGGGAGTATCCCATCACATTCCTGACTTGTGCCTTGTAGATGGTGGAAAGGCTTTGGGGAGTCAGGAGGTGAGACACTCGCCACAGAATTCCCAGCCTCTGACTTGCTCTTGTAGCCACAGTATTAAATGGCTGGTCCAGTTCAGTTTCTGATCAATGGTAACCCCCAGGATGTTGATAGTGGGGGATTCTGCGATGATAATGCCATTGAATGTCAAGGGGAGATGGTTAGATTCTCACGTGTTGGAGATGGTCATTGCCTGGCACTTGTGTGGTGCGAATGTTACTTGCCACTTGTCAGCACAAGTCTGAATATTGTCCAGGTCTTGTTGCATATGGACACGGACTGCATCAGTATCTGACGAGTCTTGAATGGTGCTGAACAGTGTGCAATCATCAGCGAACATCCCCACTTCTGACCTTATGATGGTGGGAAGGTCATTGATGAAACAGCTGAAGATGGTTGGACCTAGGACACTGCCCTGAGGAACTCCTGCAATTATGTCATGTGATTCAGATGAATGACCTGAAACAACCACAGCCAACTTCCTTTGTGCTAGGTATGATTCCAACCAATGGAGAGTTTTCCCCTTGATTCCGATTGACTTCAATTTTGCTAGGGCTCCTTGCTACCACACTTGATCAAATGCTGCCTTGATGTCAAGGGCAGTCACTCTCACCTCACCTCACAATATTACATTGCAATGGAATATCACTTTGCAATATAATAGTCGGTTGCAATGCAATAGCACATTGCAATGGAATATTGCCTTGCTGTTTGATCATCATTTGCAATGCAATAGAACATTGCAATGGAATATCACTTGGTTGCTCACAGTCCCGTATCATTCTTTTTCGGTTTAAAACGGGAGTGCTCACAGTCCTGGATCATTCTTTTGCAGTATAAAAGACATTGCAATGCAATGGAACTTTACTTTGGAATATCAGTTTGCAGCATAATCGTCATTTGCAATGCAATAGAAAATTTCAATGGAATGTCAGTGCTGTGTAATCGTCATTTTTAATGCAATAGAGCATTGCAATTACATATCAATCTGCAATATAATAGTCATCTGCTTTGCATTTGCGATGCGCTATCAACAATACCAAAGACTAAAAATGCACTTATATGAAGTAGGCTTTTATTGACTAAGAACTAGAGCATGCCTCTGCTAGTGAATCCATCCTAAGAGCTCCCGGGGGAAGGGTGGTGAGTCACCTGTATACCCGGGCTTAGGGGTGGAGCCAGGGGCTGAGACATGCCTGGACTTGTACAGGGTTAACAGTGGCTTACCACACAGGCATGTACTGGTTAACAGTGGTTTACCACATTCACCCCTTGTTTAAAAAAGAGTCCGGCGGGGTGAAGTGTTTTAAAAGTTCGTATACGAAAGTCTCTCCGGGGGTCTTGTCTACTGTAATGATCTTCGTGGTGCAGGTAGCGGTGGTTCTTTGCCTGCGGCCGCTTCTCGCGTGGGACGGAGCACTGGCGTGTCGTCCTCTCGGGGTAGGGATGGCACCGGCATGTCATCAGTTCATGGTAGACACCCCGGTGGTGCGTCGTGGGTAGTGGTGGTGGGTGGAGTTAGTGGATGGTGATCAATGGTGTTTCGGGTGGTACCTGAGGGTGCGACGTCTCGAATTGAGACTGTGTCCTCCCGCACATCAGGATACGCCACGTAGGCGTACTGTGGGTTGGCGTGGAGGAGGTGAACCTTTTTCGACCAGGGGGTCCGTCTTATGGCTCCTCATGTGTTTCCTGAGCAGGACGGGTCCCGGAGACGTCAGCCATGGCGGTGGTGATGTCCCCGATGTGGATTTCCTGGGGTAGATGAACATCTTCTCGTGAGGGGTGGCGTTTGTGGCAGTACAGAGCAGTGATCATATGGAGTGGAGCGCATCGGGGAGGACATCTTGCCAGCGGGAGATTGGGAGGCCCTTGGATTTTAGGGCGAGCATGGATGTCTTCCACACCGTTGCGTTCTCCCTCTCTACCTGTCCGTTACCCTGGGGGTTTTAGCTGGTAGTGCTGCTCATGGCTATGCCCTTTTCGAGCAGGTACTGGTGCAGCTCGTCGCTCATGAACGACGAGCCCCTGTCGCTGTGGATGTAATTGGGGAAGCCAAATATGGCGAATAGGTTGTGGAGGCACCTGATGACTGTGGCGCTGGTCATGTCCGGGCAGGGGATGGCGAAGGAGAAACGGGAGTACTCGTCAATAATATTGATGAAGTACGTGTTGTGGTCAGAGGAGGGAAGGGGCCCCTTGAAATCGACGCTGAGACATTCGAAGGGGCGGGTGGCTTTAATTAGGTGTGCCCTGCCTGGCCTATAAAAATGCGGTTTGCATTCGGCGCAGACCTGGCAGTTCCTGGTCATGGTCCTGACCTCCTCGATGGAGTAAGGCAGGTTGCGAGCTTTAATAAAGTGGAAGAACCTGGTGAACCCCGGGTGGCAGAGATCATTGTGGAGGGTCCGTAGCCTATCGACTTGTGCGTTGGCACATGTCCCACGGGATAGGGCGTCTGGGGGCTCATTAAGTTTCCCGGGCCAGTATAAGATATCGTAGTTGTAGGTGGATAACTCGATCCTCCACCACAATACCTTATCATTTTTGATTTTCCCCCTTTGTCTGTTGTTAAACATAAATGCTACTGAATGTTGGTCAGTGAGCAGGGTGAAACGTTTACCGGCCAGGTAATGCCTCCAGTGCTGTATAGCCTCCACTATCGCCTGGGCCTCCTTCTCGACTGAGGACTGTTGAATTTGGGGCCCTGGAGGGTCCGTGCAAAGAAGGCCATGGGTCTCCCTGCCTGGTTAAGGGTTGCGGCTAGGGCAAATTCGGATGCATCACTCTCCACTTGGAAAGGGATGGACTCATCCACTGCGTGCATTGTGGCCTTCGCAATGTCCTCTTTTATGAGGTTGAAGGCCGCACGGGCCTCTGCTGTCAGGGGGAAGGAGGTTGACTTGATGAGGGGCCGGGCTTTGTCCGCATAGTTGGGCACCCACTGGGCGTAGTAAGAGAAGAACCCTAGGCATCTCTTCAGGGCTTTTAGGCAGTGGGGGGGGTAGTTCCAGGAGGGGGTGCATTCGGTCGGGGTCAGGGCCGATGACTCCGTTTTCAACCACACAGCCAAGAATAGCGAGGCGCGTGGTGTGGAACATACATTTTTCTCTGTTGTATGTCAGATTCAGCCGGTGGGCCGTACGGAGGAATTTTTCTAGGTTGGCGTCGTGGTCCTGCCGCTCATGGCCGCAGATGGTGACGTTGTCTAGCTAGGGGAAGGCGGCCTGCAGCGTGTTCTGGTCAACCATCCGGCCCATCTCCCTTTGGAAGACCGAGACCCCATTGGTGACGCCGAAGGGGACTCGGAAGAAGTGGTAGAGGCGACCGTCAGCCTCGAAGGCCGTGTACTGGCAGTCCTCAGGCCTGATGGGGAGCTGGTGGTATGCCAACTTCAGATCAATCGTCGAGAATACCTGGTATTGTGCTATCTCGTTGAGCATGTCAGATATGCGGGGAAGTGGGTATGCATCTAATTGCGTGTATCGATTGATCGTCTGGCTGTAATCAATAACCAGGCGCTGTTTTTCACCGGTCTTTACTACCACCACTTGGGCTCGGCATGGGCTGGTGCTGCCCTCGATAATCCCTTCCCTCAGGAGTCTTTGTACTTCTGATTTAATAAAGCTCCTATCCCCGGCACTGTACCGCCTGCTTTTAGTAGCAATTGGCTTGCAGTCTTTGGCGAGGTTAGCGAACAACGGGGGGGGTTTGACCTTCAGGGTGGACAGGCTGCATACTTTGCGCGGCGCCGTGTTTAAATTCTGCTGGCTGCAGACAGTAAGTGGGGGCAAGGGCCCGCCATATGCCATCGTGACGCTCTCCAGATGGCACTGGAAGTCTAAACCTAGCAGTACGGGAGCGCAGAGCTGTGGCAGGACGAGGAATTTAAACTCTCTGTACTCCACGCCGTTCACAGCTACACAATAGCCGCCGACATCCGCCGTATGGGACTTTGAGGCCATAAAGACCTGGTGGCATGTGCGCATAACCTATAGGGAGTAGCGTCGCACCGTGTCGCGGTGGATAAAGCTCTCCGTGCTTCCGTAGTCGAAAAGGCAATTTATGGCATGGCCATTTACCTTTACGTTCATCATGGACCTGGCTAGTTGATGGGGCCTAGATTGGTCCAGGGTGATGGAGGCCATCATCGAGGTCGGTGGGTCACTGTAGTATTCGCCCGCGGCGAGGGCCTGGTGCCGAGATGGTGTCCAAGATGGCAGCTCCCACTCGGCTGGTGGTGTCCAAAATGGCGGCCCGCACGGCTCACACGTGTTTGGTGGGGTCCAAAATGGCGGCCTGTACGGTTCACACGCGGCGCTGCTGGAATTGGAGGTCGATTTCTCCTTGCACACTCTCGCGTAGTGGCCTTTCTTGCCGCATTTGGAGCAGGTCGCGTCCTTTGCTGGGCATTGCTGTCTGGGGTGCTTGGCCTGGCCGCAGAAGTAGCATTCTGGCCTCTGGTCATTGCAGCTGTAGTTGGGCTGCTGGCGGCTTGTGGCCTTACCGGGTCCCAAGATGGCTGCTCCCATGGCACCCACGTGGCCATCCGGTCAGGGGGGTAGGCGTCCATGATCTGGAGGGCCACGTCTAACGAGTTAGCGAGGGCCACCGTCTTCTGCAGGTCAAGCCCCCTCTGTTCCAGCAGCCTCTGCCGAGTATAGTTGGACCTGATGCCGGCTACGCAGGCGTCTCGGATCAGGTCTTCCGTGCATTCCTTGGCCATCACCGCTTTGCAATTACAGTCCCGGCCGAGGACTCTCAGTGCCAGTAAATATTCAGCGACAATTTGGTTAAAGCCAACCATTGGCCTCAAAGGCTGTATACATTTTGTCAGAGTCCTTTAACGGTACTTGATGATATGCGCTCTTTAAATCAAAAGTTGAAATACCTTGCAGTTGGCAATATTATTGACCATGTCATCGATGCATGGTAGTGGGTAGGCACGCAGGTCGGTATACTGGTTAATATTTTGCAAGTAATCAATGCAAAGATTGTTCTTGTGTTGCTTCAGAGGATTTTTAACAATGATGACTTGAGCCCACCAGGAAGATGAGCATGGCTCAATTATACCGTCAGCTCGAAGGCGAGAGATTTCTGCCTCGATAAAGGCTCGATCATCTTGGCTGAAACGTCGTGATTTAGTGACTATGGGCTTACATCGGAGGGAAAGATTAGCAAAGAAGGAGGGCTTGTCGAGCGAAGCTGCCGAAAGTGCAGAATACGATACTTTGGAAATAGTAAACTCCGCATTTGACCCGCCAAACTCGAAAGTGAGTCTTTTATGTTGTTTCTGGAAATCTTGCCCCAGGAGCACATCACTGCATAGATTCTTGAACACCCCGAGCTGGGTGGAGAAATAAGTGCAGCCATTGAGAATAAGGTGGACAAGACAAAAGCCGGAAGAATTGGTGGTCAGAGTCGGCAGAGCCATTGCAATTTCCCTATCCGAGGGGTAAATACGCAGTTTTAACTTACTGACAGCCCGCTCACTAATAAAGCTGTCAGATCTGCATGAGTGGATTAGTGCTCTCAAAATGTTTCCATTTACCGAAACCTTCGTGGCTGCATGGGGCAAACTTTGGGGAAAAACAGCTGTGATGGGAGGAGGGGCAGTTTTACCCTTGACAGCTGTAACCTTAGTAGTGATTCTTGGGGTGGAGCAGTTTTATAGATTGCAGCTGTAACCATAGTAGTGGCTCTTGGGGGAGGAGCAGTTTTATAGATAGTAGCTGCAAAACTAACAGGAGCTCTCGACCTGTATACCTTAGAAAAGTGGCCTTTCTTACTAACAGCGGCTCTTGACTAGGCAAAACTTAGAAAAGTGACCTTTCTTGCTGCAATGATTGCAGGTCGCATTACGAGCAGGACAATATTTGCTATAATGGAAAACACCTCTACAGAAGGAACACTTCCTTCCAGATTGCCAAGATGCTGCTAGGGCAGGGTCCTCATCAGTGTAGGTGTCTAGGGTAGGGTTGTCATCAGCCGGGTTGAAGTCGTCATCCGTGAGGGCTTCTGCCCGAGGCCTATTGAAAGAGTCACTAAAAGAGATAGCAGCAGCCCGTGCACGTGGTGAAGGATAGGTGTCTGCATTCCTCTTTGTTAAGTCCAGAGAACATGCCTGGTCATAGGCAGCCTGTAATTGTGGGTTTTATTCTCCAACAGATGCTGACGTATGAAGGGAGACACAATCCCATTAATAAAGGAATCACAAATTAACTCCTCCTGGTACTGCTCAGCTGTAACAGCTTTAAGATTACAATCCTTGCTGGGCCTCCAAAGCTTCTGAAGGAATTGATCAAGTGATTCCCCGGGTTGTTGTTTAGTTGTGGCCAGTAGATGCCGAGAAACAATTTCATTTGGGGACTTGACAAATAGCTGCTGTAGTATTTGTATAGCGGCATCATAGTTGACACAGTCTTCGATATAGTCAAACACATGAGGGAATACATAATTAGCAAGTATCTCTAATTTATCAGGAACATTTTCACCACACACCCTGAGGAAGTTTCTGAAAGTACGATACCAATGTTTCGATACCTTAGCAGCTGTAAGTGAATTCGGGTCCAGGTCAAGACGGGCGGGGCTGAGTAGTTCCTCCATGATGGACCGATTACTTGTCTGAGTTCCCTTTTACGGTTCGAGTCGTAGCTGGCTGATCCCAAAATCACCCAAAGCGTGGAGTCGATATCAAGTTGATTAAATTGAGGTAATGAAACTCACTACGCACTTGGTTTGAGCATAAAGTGAGGCTTTAATCAACTTGTTTCAGAACATGAAAGTTTAGTTGTATCCAGTAGCTCCTTGTCTTGACAAAATGTCCCCGGCAAGCTGGGTCCAATGACCGAGTATTTATACTCCTTGGACGGCGCCACCAGCTGGCCGTCCAGCGTTATTTCATAAGTAGTTTCTTGAGGATGAGATTTATAACAATTATATTCATTTGCAATGCAACAGCACATTGCAATGAAATTGCAGTTTGCAACATAGTAGTCATTTGCACTGAAACAGAAAATTGCAATGGAATATCATTGCAATACAATCATCATGTGCAATGCAATAGAACATTGCAATAGAATATTTCTTTGTAACAGAATAGCCATTGCAGTGAAATGGAATATTGCAATGGAATATCAGTTTGCAATATGAATGTCATTTGCAATTCAATAGAACATTGCAATGAAATATCACTTTGCAATGTAATAGTCAATTTCAATGCAAATGCACATTGCAATGGAATAACACTTTGCACTAAAATAGACATTTGCAATATAATAGCAGATAACAATTGAATATCGCTTTGCAATATGATCGTCATTTGCAATGAAAAAGCACATTGCAATGGAATATCGCTTGGAAATATGATCGTCATCTGCAATGCAATAGGACTTTGCAATGGAACATCACTTTGCAACACAATAGTGATTTGCAATACAATAGAACATTGAAATGGAATATCGTCTTGCAATATGATCGTCATTTGCAATGAAGAAAACATTGCAATGGAATTTCACTTTGCAATGTAATAGGAATTTGCAATGCAATAGAGCATTGCAATGAAATTTCCCTGCAATATTATCGTCAGTTGCAGTGCAATAGCACATTGCAATGGTGTGAGATTCGAATTTGGAGGAACCCGAAACAGAGACGGAATTGAGATCAAGTTGAGAATTTATGAAAACAACCAAATGACTTGTGCACAAGGGAGAGCCACCCAGCATCCTCAAGCTAGGTGTGCACGCTCAAGGGACAAGTAGCGGTTCATTCAAGTTATACAATTCTATAAGCAACACCCACCTACTAAAGAATGGGGGCATACATATACAAACAGTGTCACAGCAGTTACTCTTTATTGGTTTATGTGGTTAGTCACTCAAATGTTGGACCCACCCCTTGAATTCGGGTACCCTCTGACCAGCATCCGCAATATGTTGCTATTACACAGTGTCAGGGTTGCTGTCGCGGGGCCGTGTAAACACGGGGCCGTGCTGTCCGGGCGAGGCTGGTTCTGGACCCAAGTGCAGATAGACAAGGCAAGAAGCAGATATGCAGTCTTACATAACAGTACTTTGCTGGAATCAAACAGGTAATATAGTGGTATGGATACCCAAGGTGGGAAAATACTTAAAAGGCTCAAACTTGATGAACCCAAAGTCCCAGTCACACGTGTACAACAGTAGCCAGCCATACACACCCCTGGGCATTTAGAACTAGAAGTCAAAAATGAAAAAGTCTGCATTAGTGCCCATAACGAATTTTCTTGGCTTTTCAAGCAGTGATCTTTCCCATTCCGGCTGATCATGAACTGCAGATGTTCAGAAATCTCAAGATAAAATCATCCTCCTCATCCACTAGCGACAGGTACATGTCGTGGCGATCATATGATCATAATCTTTGTAAGCGACAGAGCCATTGTTTTCCAGAGTTAGCACGCTCAATGGATTATATTCCAAAGGGACGCAAGAAGGGCGAGGAAAGCACCTTAATGGACGAGAATAGAACGAAATTCCTCGATCGCTGCTGTGTCCATACTGGCTCAGTCCTACTGTCAGTGTTGCTGTTGCGGGGCCGTGTAAACATGGGGCAGTGCTGTCCGGGCAAGGCTGACTCTGGACCCAAGTGCAGACAGATGAGGCGAGAAGCAGATATGCAGTCTTAAATAACAGTACTTTACTAAAATCACACAGGTAAACAGTTACGAAACATCGGAGCTCAAGACAAGCTACCACATAGGCAAACGGCTTGTCAAGGTAGGAACTCAGGACAAGCTACCATGAGGCAACCGGCTTGTCAAGACTGAGCTCAAGACAAGCTACCACAGGGCAACCGGCTTGTCCAAACTGAGCATCTTGTCAAGATCAAGCAACTTGTCAGCACCTTGTCAAGACCGAAAACAAAGGGAAGAACCACAGAAATTAAATGCAAACAAAAAAATAACACAGATAAACAGTTATAGACTTAGGAGCTCAAGACAAGCAACCACAAAGGTAAACGGCTTGTCAAGACTTAGCCCAAGACAAGCTACCCCTAGGCAACCAGCTTATCAAGGCAAGCTACCACAGGGCAACCGGCTTGTCCAAACTGCGCTCAAGACAAGCTACCACGGCAACCGGCGTGTCAAAACTGAGCACCTAGTCAAGACAGAGCACCCTGTCAAGACTCACTCCCTTGTCAGGACTGAGCCCAGAGGGTATAGACCACAGAACTTAAATACAAGCAAAAACAGGTGAAACCAATTAACCAGATGAAAGACAGTTAAGTAATAAACAGGAGAAACAAGTAACAATTAACAAAGGGAAACAAACAAGTGAAGGTGCCATCTAGGCATTACTGAAGGAACTGACCGTCACCCTCACACAGATGTTAGTAGTTTCATCCTACTCCCCACAGTCCTGCTGTTATCTCTTCCCCGGTTTCGGCATAGTTTATAGTTTGAGAAAGCATATTTTAGCCTTAACTGTCGAACAAGCAGGATGGCTACAAGGCCGCAGTAATGCGTGTACCCTGTGACTGGAATAATGTTCGATGTTAATTGTACCATTATCTCCTGGGAAGACAGGCCGTGTTCAGACAATGGCTCTACTGAGGCTGTGAACACACACATTCCGAAGTTTGATAAGTAAATGGCGTCTTCCAGTCTGCCAATGTGCTTCAGTCAGCTAAACCTAAACTATGGCTAAATAGGGTGTTAACACAGTCAAGTATCCCAGCATTCATTGGGAACAAGCTGGACCTTTCAGTCCCCCCTTCCAAATCACGGAAAGAACCCTTAAAGCGGGGTTGGAGGGTGTGATCTCTATGCTAGGACAGTGTGATAAGCTGGTGGGTTTAAAGTAGGTCAGAAATGCATATACGATTTCCCAAATCAAATAGCACGAATGATGAAGGTTTTCCTATAATCCCCCCCATTTGTTCTATACTACTACCACCACCCCCCCAGGCCTTTGGCTATTCCAAGTAGGCCGCACAATTGTTGCATATGGTCTGGTGTGAATCTTATCGGGGTGGCAACCCGTCGAAGCACCAGATATGCATAAGATGAGTAAAGCGAATATTTAGGCAATCCCTGATTGATTATACGATTGCTTCATTATTCATACAAATGATTTTTCCAACAACTTGTTGAAGTCATCACCTGAAACGCTTGGAGTCATAGAGTTATACAGCACAGAAAGAGGCCCTAGGCGCATCGCGTCCGAGCCGTCCATCAAGCCCTGTCTAATCTAATCCCATTTTCCAGCATTTGGTCCGTAGCCTTGTAAACCTCCTGCCCCTTACCTTTAATCTATGCCCCCTTGTTAGTGACCCCACTACTAAGGGTAAAAGTTCCTTTCTATCTACCATATCTATGCCGCTCATAATTTTGTACACCTCAATCAGGTCCCCTCTCAGCCTCCTCTGCTCCAAGGAAAACAACCCCAGCCTGTACAGACTTTCTTCATAGCTGAAGTGATCCAGCCCAGGCAACATCCTGGTGAATCTCATCTGCACCCGCTCCAAAGCAATCACATCCTTCCTATAGTGTGGCGACCAGAACTGCAGATAGTATTCCAGCTCTGACCTAAACAGCGTTTTGCATAGCTCCATCATAACCTCCCTGCTCTTATATTCTATGCCTCAGCTAATGAAGGAAAGTGTCCCATATGCCTTTTTAACCACCTTATCCACCTGTTCTGCTGCCTTCAGAGATCTATGTACATGCACACCAAGGTCCGTCTGATCCTCTGTCTTTCCTAGGGTCTTACCATTCATTGTGTATCCCTTGCCTTTTTAGTACCTCCAAAATGCATCATCTCACACTTTTCATGGTTAAATTGCATTTGCCACTGTTCCGCCCATCTGACCAACCCATCTATATCGTCCTGCAGGCTGATGCTACCCTCCTCGCTATTAACCCACCACAAATTTTCCTGTCAGCTGCGAACTTACACATCATTCATTTTACATTCACATCCAAATCATTAATGTAGACCACAAACAGCAAGGGACCCAGCACCAATTCCTGCGGTACCCCACTGGACACAGGCTTCCAGTTAGAAAAACCACATTCGACCATCACCCTCTGCCTTCTGCCACCTAGCCAGTTTTGGATCCAATGTGCCAAGGCACCCGGGATCCCATGGGCTCTTACCTTCTTGACCAGTCTCCTATGCGGGACTTTATCGAAAGCCTTACTGAAATCCATGTATACAACATCCACTGCACTACCCTCATTCACACACCTAGTCACCCCATCGAAAAATTCAATCAAATTGGTCAGACATGATCTTTCCTTAACAAAGCCATGCTGACTATCCCTGACTAATCCTTGCCTCTCCAAGTGGAGACTAATTCTGTCCCTCAGAATTTTTTCCAATAATTTCCCTACCACTGATGTTAGGCTCACTGGACTGTAATTCCCAGGTTTATCCCTACTACCCTTCTTGAATAATGGTACTACGTTAGCTGGTCTCCAGTCCTCTGGCACATCCCCTGTGCCCAGAGAGGTTCTGAAAATTTGTGTCAGAGCACGTGCAATCTCCTCCTTTGCCTCACACAGCAGCCTGGGATACATCTCGTCCGGGCCTGGGGATTTATCCACTTTTAAGCCTGCTAAAACCGCTAGTACCTCCTCCCTCTGGATGCTAATTTGTTCAAGTATATCACGGTCCCCCTGCCTGATTTATATGTCTACATCGACCTTCTCCATAGTGAAAACAAATGCAAAAAATTATTTTTAAACCCCTCCTACATCTTCTGGCTCCACACACAGATTGCCACTTTGGTCCCTAATGGGCCCTTCTCTTTCCCTAGTTATCTTCTTGCCCTTAATATAATTAGAAAACAACCTTAGGATTTTCCTTTACTTTGCTCGCCAGTGTTATTTCATGGCTCCTCCTCGCTCTCCTAATTTCTTTTTTAAGTATCCTCCTGCACTTTTTATACTCCTCTAGGGCTTCCTCTGTCTTTAGTCCTTTGTATCTGCCAAAAGCCCCCCTTTTTCCGAATGCATTCTCGTATATCCCTTGACATCCATGGTTCCCTGGGTTTGTTGGTCCCACCCTTGACCTTTACGGGAACATGTTGCCATTGTACTGTCTCAATTTCCTTTCTGAAAGACTCCCATTGCTCCGATGTGGATTTTCCTGCAAGGAGCTGATCCCAGTCCACTTTGGCCAGATCCTGCCTTATCATATTAAAATCGGCCTTCCCCCAATATAGAACATTTATCTCTGGTCCATCTCTGTCCTTTTCCATGACTACCTTAAATCTCACCGAATTATGGAGTAGGGGCAGTACCAACATTAGCAGTTTTAACTTTTGGTTTAGCAATTTGTTTCGCCTGAGTCCATTTACATTTCCTGCGTGTCATAAATAACAAGGTCAGGACAATTACGAACTGCACCAGGACTAATACATGTGATTTCAGTCGGATCCATGGATGCATCTGTATATTTATTCCCAACTGTCATCTACCCATGTGCTCACTTTGGTCGCATCGATGTCTTTCTTCATATCCATGTTCCTTTGTTGCAGAATATAGTAAACCTTTTGGGAGAGCCGTATCTCTTTCCGTAACTGCCTCAGGTGTTCGGGCAGTGGGGGCATAGAATACTCAAAGGTGTTGATGTAGTTCCACAATCCATACTTGATGTCTTGAGACACTTGAAGAGAGGCAATATTAAACTGGTGTATGTCCACCAACTCCTCGTGTCCAATCCGTACCAGAACTGCTGGTGTGAAGCAGAACGCTTACTGGGGATGTCGCAAGTTAGATTGGCATGTTCAAATGTCCCCAAGTTTGTCATGACACAGTATTCACCTTTACCAGCCTCTGTCACCTAGGTGGGCTATGAGGCTGCGTCCAATGCCTCCATGGTGCAGTAAAACTCCATGCCAGTGTTAATGAAAACACAATGAGCTTGCGGGCTTTGGCTGATTGCATGCGGGCACATGATGAAGGCATGTCTGGTGACACATCCTTCCAGCTTGGTACCCATCCGGTTTCCTTTCACCATCACTGCGTAAGGTAACATATTGTGGTAAGATATATGTATGCCCTCTTTGTATACCTATATTTTGTACCTGATATACCTCCCGCCCTTGTGTCTCCACGGCCATCACCTGGATGACCAAAACTAAACCCAGGAACCCCCCGCGTCTGGGTTGCATTTGACATGCGTGGGGTATACCCATACCATGGCTCGGAATTGACAAACTGTCATATTGAGGCTACATAAGAGACATTTAGGCATACCCGCCCCAGCATGTCCGCGAGTCAGTGTCCCTTTTAACTGTTGGTTGGTAATCCACAGGGGGACCTCCCCCGCCTGTTTCTGCTCCAGGTTTTCTCGGGTTTGTTCCACTCTCCAATTCCCATAAGTACTGCAAGCATCGTTTGCTGCTGCCTGCTGTGAGGCATTGTATTCCTCTTTAATTATCGTATTTATAGTCTGCGCGTGTGTTTCTAATACAGTAGCTATATCCTGGAGGTATAGATTTGATATCTGGTCCTCCTTTAACTCTTGGCCCACATTCTTATTCTGCTCTTGTAAGATGGCTTTAATGTGGGAACCCAGATCCCGGACCTTCTGATCTATGGTAGCCAGATCAGTGGTGTTAACAAACAATGTGCCGGTGTTAAAGACCGTCGCTGCATCATTAACTAAAGACCTCTTATGTCACCAAACCCGCTGGCTTTTCTGTCTGTATCTGCCTCTGCTATGATCCACGACTTGTTTCAATACCTGTGTTAGAAGGCGCTGGTATAACTGTTGAGTTTTTGGTGAACACTAAGCAGGCAGGGCAGTGTTGATCAGGTTCAGCACCACTGACACTAATTCATGACGCAAGTTACCATACAATATAGCCCCAGTCCGTGTGAGCACCAGCCCACTAGCAGGTCCCTCCGTCATGGGGGAGGGGCAGGTGAGTGGTTCTCACTCCGGGGAGAATGGTGTCATGGAAAACACTGGGGGCGTGGGTGTGGTGGGGGCACCACAGTAGCAGCCAATCATAGGTGGCAGCCCGGGCCCCTCGTATTGTTCTGTAATCCGAAAGTTTGACATCTCTCTAGGGTAGGCGTACATAAGAGGTCCCAATGCCCTGCATTATTCTGCCAGCATATCCTGTCCTTCCTTCCTGGGATTTTACTGGTACAGACGCCCTTGTGTGTTTTGTGTGGACCAGTGGCCATCTCACAAAGAAAGGGGGTTCCTGGCTGGTCAACAAAGAAACTCAGCGCCATGGTAGGTGTTTTCGTTCGTCAAACAGTAACCCTATCTTTCCCAAGAGAAGCCTCCCCATCGTTATCCTACACCACCGCCAGGCAAAATGAGTCCAGTTCCCTTACCAGTCTCGGCACTAGTTTGTCTTAACTAACAGGCTCTCTCTCTCTCTCCCACTGACCCTCTGTCTGTCTCCGACCCCCTTTCAGTCTGTCCTGCTATTAGCAGTGTGTGCAAGGCTTGCAGCGGGGTAAAGGCTACTTCATACATGGCGTTGAGCTGGAGGCGGTGGCCTTGTGACAGTGGCTCAATGTGACTTACCTGACTTAACTTAATCCGGTGAGGGTTATCAGCCGTCGGATGGGAATGTGTGAAGACTGGTAGCACTGTCCTCCTTCAGAGGCAGGAGGGCCTATAAAAGGGGGTGGATATTCCCTCGGGAAGGTCCTCCAGTCCCGACACCAGTGGTTCCCAAAGAGCAGCTGTGTCTCGGAACCGGTCTATCTCCTCTGCACAGAGTGGGGTAAACAAAAGATTCTGTGTTCTGTTGGGATGTAGAACGAGGTGTCCGGTAGTCCCACCACAAAAGGGAGATAATCAGAACTCTAGAGTCAAGGGGTGAGTTCCCAAGAAGGTTAGGGTCGTATAGTAGTGAGAGTTCACAGGATCTCTGGCTAAGTCGAGCAACCGGACCATCGAAAGGTCGACATCCCCGGAAGTGGTGGCAGTACTGAGGTCGGGCCCGCACATCTGTAAGAAAGAGACAGGTAAAATAGCGACCCGAATAATTGAATTAGTTCTTCGAAATCCGGTCATGATCAAATATAGGAGAGAAAATAGAGTCATAGAGTCATAGAGTCATTGAGTTATACAGCACAGCAAGAGGCCTTTCGGCCCATCGCGTTCGTGCCAGCCATCAAGCCCTATCTAATCTAATCCCATTTTCCATCATTTGGTCCGTATCCTTGTATGCTATGGCATTTCAAGTGCTCCTCCAAATGCTTCTTGAATGTTGTGAGGATTCCTGCCTCCACCACTCTTTCAGGCAATGAGTTCCAGATTCCAACCACCTTCTGGGTGAAAAAGTTCTTCCTCAAATCCCCTCTAAACATCCTGCCCCGTACCTTGAATCTATGCTCCCTTGTTATTGACCCCTCTACTAAGGGGAAAAGTTCTTTTCTATCCATCCTATCTATGCCCCTCATAATTTTGTATTCCTCAATCAGGTCCCGCCTCAGCCTTCTCTGCTCCAAGGAAAACAACCCCAGCCTGTCCTGTTCATAGCTGAAGCGCTGCAGCCCAGGTAACATGCTGGTTAATCTCCTCAACATCCTGGTTAATCTCCTCTGCACCCTCTCCAAAGCAATCACATCCTTCCTATAGTGTGGCGACCAGAACTGCCTGCACACAGTACTCCAGCTGTGGCCTAACCAGTGTTTTGTACAGCTCCATCATAACCTCCCTGCTCTTATGTTCTAAGCCTCGGCTAATGAATGCAGGTATCCCATATGCCTTTTTAACCACCTTATCCACCTGTTCTGCCTTTAGGGAGCTATGTATATGCACACCAAGATCCCTCTGATCCTCTGTCTTTCCTAGGGTCTTATCTTTCATTGTGTATTCCCTTGCCATGTTAGTCCGTCCAAAATGCATCACCTCACACTTTTCAGGGTTAAATTCCATTTGCCACTGTTCTGCACATCTGACCATCCCATAATTATCGTCCTGTAGCCTGAGGCTTCCTGCCTCGCTATTTACCACCCCACCAATTTTCGTGTCATCTGCGAACTAACTGATTATACCTTTTACATTCGCATCCAAATCATTAAAAGACAGGATATTATTTCGTTATTATTTCATTTTAATCATAGGGTCCCCAAGAGATGGGGAAATATCTTCCCCGGGCTTCATCACAGTCTTAGTCTGGCTTCAGTATGTCCATCTTACATCTAATTTTTCCTGTAGGAAAACGGAGGTTCCTGTGTTTAGGAGGATCTGGAACGGCCCATCCCACCGGGGCTCATAGGTACCTCGAACTGGTCGCTGAATCATCACCCACTGTCCTACCGGAGGGGGCGCTTCCCAAACTCCCCTTTGTCTTTTGGCATCATGTGCCTCCTGTAAGTGTTGAACCCGAAAGTGTTTGGCCTGATAGGCCTCACTGATCAGGCGTAGATATGTCAGGAGAGTTGTCTGGAATTTGGAAGTGTCCCCCATACCCTTGGGGTAACATCATAGCTCGTCCAGGCATTAGTTCAAGTGGGGTTACGCCAGTGCCTTTGGCCGGCGTGGCTCGTATGCCCCAAAGAATGGCGGGGAGGACTGCGTGCCACCCTTTTCCTGTCTGTACAATGGCCTTGCTCACAGACTGTTTCAAAGTACAGCTCATCCGTTGCACCTTTCCTGAGGATTGTGGATGGTAAGGGATTTGGAACCGTTGTCGAACCCCCAGGAGCGCTAAAGCCTATTTCATGGCCTTGCCGGTGAAGTGGATTCCCTGGTCAGAATCTATCTGGTAAGGCACCCCCCCATTGGGTAATGATTTCCATCGCTAGGATTTTTGCAGCTGCTTCGGCTGTGCTCCTCCTAGTGGGGAAGGCCTCGACCCAACGTGTAAAAAGTTCGATGACTACAAAGACATGGTTCTACCCGCCTGCGGGGTAGGGGTCCTGTGAAATCCACTTGTAATTGCGTCCAGGTTCACTGGGCTACCGGGGGTGCCCTATACGTACTCATATGTGACCCCCAATTCCCGTTTGGAGGCAAGGTAGACATAGTCGCCCATACTCGTGGATCTCTCTGGCCATTCTGGGCCAGCACCAGGTGTCAGCTATAATGTAATATAATTATAACCTCCCAAATGCGCGGGCTCGTGGTAAGATTGTATCAGGGCACGTCGAATGGACGTAGGAACCACGGACTGGGTCTCATGATGAAAAACACACTGGGGTCTTTGTTCACTCCCTCACGCACCCAAACTGTATATTCTCAGGGACTCGGAAAGTTACACGGTTAGGAGCGTATCGTTCGGTAAATCATCGGCCAGGGAAGCCTCTTCAGTTCGTACTACTGCATTAGGAATAAGGGCCATCACAGGGTGAGCCAACGCGGCCCGTCGGGCGTCCAATTCGGCGATTGGGTTACCCTGGATTTCTGGGGTCTCCCCTGCCTGGTGGGAGCAAACATTGACTACCGCCCCCAGCGTGGGCCCGTCCGCTGCCCGAAGGCATTCAGCGATCGCGAAAGCATGTTTAATAGTGTTGCCTAAAGAAGTCAAATATCCTCACCGCTTCCACAGGCCGCAGCAATCGTGGATGACGGAATAGGCATATTGGCTGTCTGTATAGATATTTGCGGTTGTTCCTTCTGCCAACTGAAGGGTTCTAGTGAGGGTGCTGATTTCCGCCAGCTGGGCCCCTTGGGTGAGGGACTGTCCTGCCGGACCTACTACTGCCGATCCGGCGACACATCGGCCCTCATGGTAATAACTGGACCCGTCCACGTACATCTCTAGGCAGGCCACGGCAATGGGTTCGGTTAGGTTGGGTCCCTGACTATCGAGATGTAAGATAGTGGTGCAAACATGGGGGGTCCTTTCGTCGATTAGGAAGGATGCAGGGTTCATTCGAGGGTCTGTTAACACCTCGATCCGAAACACCCTACCCAATAAACAAGCCTCCCATTTCGCACGTCTCTGTTCGGAAATAGTATCCAGGCTGCCTGCAAGAACTTTCACGAGGCTGTGGCGGGTATGAAAGATTACCTTCACGGGACCTACCATAGACTCTATTGAATCTACCGCCCAGGCTGCACAATCAGTGGGCGCCAGGCACGGGGCCTGTCCCATCATGGAGGATGGTACCGGGCACGAGTAATATCCTGCTGGTCGTATTTGATTATTCCGTGATTGTCCCACTACCGCACTATACGCCCGATTGCCCACCCAATTCCACAGGTGGAATGATTTAGCTGGGGCTGGGAGACCTAGGGCAGGTGCGTTGGCCAAAGTGATTTTGACCATCTCAAATGCTTCGATTGCCTCTGGTGTCCAAGTCAGCCTTGCCTCTCCCGGGACCCTCCCTTTAGGAGGTTGTTTACTGGGCTTGCCAATTAGGTGAAGTCGGTTACGTAGGTGCAGCAACAGTGAAACAATCCCATCATGCTTCGCAGGCCAGAGACAGTGACGGGTCACGGCATCTGCAAGAGTGCTTGAACCCTCTCGGGGTCAGGTCCTATCCTCTGGGGAGATGATCTGACCCAGGAAGGTAACCCGAGGAAGCCCAATTTGAGCTTTGATCGGATTCAGTTTACCCCCCTTGAACTAAAGTCTCCAGGACACACGTCATGGCGGCCAGATGAGCTGAGGGCGAGGGACTGCCAATCAGAATGTCATCTACATATTGAAGGCAGGCTGAATCCTGCATTTGGCTATCTGCTAATGCTGGCTGGAGAGCCTTTTCCAGGTCTCGTGAAAAATAGTAGGGGCATTGTGAAATCGCTGAGGCAACCGGGTCCAAGTATACTGGGTGGATCGATCAGTGAAAGCGAAGTGCTGTTGGGATCCGGGATCCAAAGGACATGTCATAAGTCCGTTTTGGATGTCCAGTGCCGTGAATATGGACAGGGCTTTGTGGAGGCCGTTTAAAATAGTGGCAGGTTTCGCCACTAAGGCATGGAGCTTGGGAGTGACCCGATTCAGTGCTGTATAATCAATGGTCATTCTCCAGGATCCATCTGGTTTCTGCACTGGCCATACCGGGAAGTTGGTACGGGAGCATGTCTTTGTCACTGTACCAGTTTCTAATAAGTCTACTACTATGTGCTTCTGATTGGAGGGGGTATTGTCGGTGGGTCTCGGGGTAGGGTCCGTGGACCCGCACTGGGTCCATCTCCGCTCTACCACAGTCTAATTTGTGGCTGGCCCATGCAAGAGGGTAAACCTCACAAACTCTCCCCCATGGTCCTTCCTCTATCCATGCGCGCTTTACCGGCCAGAGGGCTTGCACTCTGCATTGTCGGGATTTATATTCCTGGAAGGGAAATCTCCCCACTCGGGGCCCCCCTAAGTCTATGGATGATCCCTTAGGAGCATATCTGCCTCTATCTAATGGAGAATATCCATACCTAAGAGCAGGCCCTCACCGTTAGGACCTACCCACAGGGTGATCCACCAGGTATGACTTCCTGGTGACAGCTGCAGGGGAAGTGGAACACTTCGATGGAAGATCACCCTTTCTCCACTAACGCCAGTTATCGGAATGCTTTGATCTAAGGTGGGAAATTCTGTGTCAGTTATCGACACCGAGGCCCCCGTGACTAAAATGGCACAGTATTTTCGGCCTCCTAACTGTACATTTAGAGACGGGCGTGTGGACCCCTGTTCCCTGACCATGGAGACTGGCTAATCCTAATAGCTGGCGAGGAATGCTCGGAGCGCCTCCATCTCTTGGTTTGACAAGCCTCTCTTCGTTTGTCGCTGAGGGCCTGAAGCGGGTCGGGTCGGTCCCTGCCCCTGTTTACCTCCACCCTGTTCATAACAGTTGGCATTTTGATGCCCAGTCCGCCCGCAATTGTTACACATAACTCTCGGCTGGGTGCAATGTGTAGCCACGTGGCCCGGTGTGTTACAATTGTAACAGAGTCGAGCCTCTTGTATGACTGCCACAGGCTCGGTTTTAATGCCCGGGGCCGCTATGGTGGACCATGGCAGATAATTGTGGGTGGGAGCTTGACTGGTGGCATCATTTCCGCCTGGTGGAGCCCAAAAAGTCGACCAGCCCACTTCCAGATTGCAGCTTCCGTGGCCTGGGGGCTGGCCCCCATTCGGAGGGCAGTTTGGTAGGGCTTTTCCAATCCCTGGAGTAGACTATCTACAAACCGTGGGTAGTCGTGATTAGTGGGAATGTCATTTGTCTGGCCCCAGTGTTCATACTACTCGATTACTCGATCAATGTACACATTGAGGTTTTCCCCGGGACTCTGTTGCAGGGCGGTGAGCCCCATCGAGGTAGCGGTGCATTTGCCCAGTCTGAACTGAAGCCAACTTTTCAAACCATCGAATTGGATCTCATACTCCGCCGCTGTGGCTGGGGCATTTAGGGCATGGTGTCCCAACGCCCCATAAACCATAGAGGGGCATTTCACGTCGATAATAGCTTTGATGTCTTGTTTGGAAAAATTAAAGTGCCGAGCAGCACTTTGCATTTTTGCCCATACTTCTACATTAGGATTGTGTCTTTTGAGGTCGGGAATGAGAAAGGTGACGCTGGACCTCTCCTGGGGCATAAAAGACTGTGCCTCGTCCATCGTACCTCATCCACCGATCTCTGGGTTTTTGGCTCCTACCGTCTGATTAACTCAGACGGGGGCCACGGAATTTGATTTTTCAGCCCCAGACTGAAGAAGTAACGGCGGATAGATATGTCTGTATTCGGCAGGGCACGTGGGTTGGGTGGCCTCGACTCGTTGAAACTCTACGGTCCCCGATGGGGGCCTGGGATGTAAGGACGACATGTCTCGAGTCTCCTTTTGTCGAGCCTCGACAATTTCACCTCAGCTTTTTATGTCATCCAAATTCTCAGTCCCTGGTGGCTTGAGGTGCAGGAGACTACTGAATTGGACTTTAGCCTCCCGCACGGGTCTCAAGAATTATTGTAACGGGGCCAGTCTCCCCCCCCCTTGTCCATGATTATGGGTCCCATTTGATCCATCCAACTAGCACAAAAAACCGCCCCATAATTAGCTTGTTTGGCGTCCATTGTTCCTCCCACCACTTTATTTGGTCAACTAATGGGCTTGTTTCTTTCCACCCATTTTTAATCATCCCACTTTGAAATTTCAAATTAGCCTCTCGGACCCGTTGTACGACAGTGACACTGGTGGCCATAGCTGGAACGTCCGGTGAAAGAAGTCTCCGCTCATCACCCATGTGACCCGTATTAACTGTTACGTATATTGTTATAATCTATCTTATACTTTATCAGCACAAACGTATCACCTTATACTCTAAATCAGAAATACACACTTATGTCTAATCGATTCTGTCAGTCCGCGGTCTCCATGAGGAATAATTTACTATGTGGGTAATTTAATACTGACTGGCCCATACACGATTTTAGCCACACTGGTGAACGAGCGAGTCCTTGTTCCTCCTAAAATACTTAATGTGGCTTCTTCCCTTAGGACACGACACGGTTCTCGCTTCAGCCGTCAATTCCAGTGTCGTTTAACTCCCATGGTCCTTACCTGCAGTATCCCACTTCCGACACCAACTGTTAGATTCGAATTTGGAGAAACTCCAGACCGAGACGGAATTGAGGACATTTACAGAATTTATTAAAACAACCAAAAGACTTGCGCACAACGGAGAGCCACTCAACTTCCTCAAGCTAGGGGTGCACGCTGGGAGGACAAGGAGTTGTTCATTCAAGTTGTACAAATATTTAAGCAATGACCACCTACTACATAATGGGGCGTACACGTACAAACAGTGTCACAACAGCTATTCTTTATTGTTTTATGTGGTTAGTCACTCAACTGTCGGGCCCACCCCTTGAACTCAGGTACCCTCTGACCATGCCAGTCACAGATGTTAGTCGTTTCATTCTACTCCCCACATTCCTGCTGTTATCTCTTCCCCATTGTCGGCATAGATTATAGTTTGAGAAAATATGTTTATCCTTAACTGTCGACCAAGCAGGATGGCTACAAGGCCTCAGTGAATCATGTACCCTGTAACTGGAAAAATGTTGGTGGTTAATTGTACCCTCATCTCCTGGGAGAGCAGGCCGTGCTTAGAAAATGGTTCTACTAAGGCTGCGAAAAAAAGCATTCCAAATTTGTTAAGTAAAGTGGCAGTCTGCAAATGAGCTTCAGTCAGCTAAACCTACACGATGGGTAAAGAGGTGTGACCACAGTCAAGTATCCCAGAATTCATTGCGAACAAGCTGGATCCTTCAACACTATCAGTTCCACTTAATATCGTGAATACTTCAATCAAATCACCACTTAAACTTTTAAATTCCAGGGAATATAACCCTAGTTTGTGCCATCTCCCAATCTAATTTGTCCCTTGGACTCTCTGTATCCTTCTGGTAAATCTATGCTTCACTTTTTATACCTAATACTATCATTCCTAAGGTGTGATGCCCAGAGCTGAACACACTACTGCAGCTGTGGTCTAACCAGTGCATTGTATAGCTGTGGCATAATTTCTCCCTCTTATAGTGTAATCCTACAGATATGAATATCACCATTCAATTAGCCATTTTGAATCTTTTCTGTACCTGCCCATAACCATTTAATGATATATGTACAGGGAACCTTAAGTCTATGTGGATCTCAACTGTTTCCAGCTAATCATTATATAGAGTGTATTCTAAACGCCCCTATTTGATCCGTAGTTGGTGACGTCATACTTCCTAATACTTAATTCAATTTGCCAATCATTTGCCCATTCACTTAATCTATGAATATCTGGTGAAATTTCTCGCTTCCATCTAAACTGCTTATACAGCCACCTATCTTTTTTGTCATTGTCAAACTTGGATGTGTGTCTCCCAATCAAATCAAATAAGTCGTTAATAAAATCGGTGCAGAGTTGAGGCCCCAAAGGTGATCCCTCAGAGACACCATTCGTCATCTGCTGCCAATTAATGTACTTGACCATTATCTGTAAACGGTCTCTCCTGTCGAGCAATCAATTTCCTAACCAGGTCAATAACTTGCGTTCACTTACATGAGCTTCACATTTAGCTAAATGTTCTTTATGCGGGACTTTATTAATTGTCTTTTACTCCATGTCTACTAGCTAATAATGATTTTTGAACTGGGACTCATAAACCTCTTGGCTCCTCAACAGTTAATAGCTTCGCATTATTTCGAAATTACTCAGCACTCTCTTACTGTGTTCCACAGTGGATGGTTTCACACTTGTGCACAGTTAACTCGATTTGCCTTTGTTTTGCAGGCTTACTTCGTCTGTCTCTGCCCCATTGGTTACCTCCATTTCCCAGTTGCACTATGAATGGACCGCCTAACTTAGTGCGATCTTGATAATTTGATCTACAGCGCTCTATTTCTCCATCCAAGTCAATCATAAATCCGGTGAAAAGTTGAAGATCCAATACAGATATCTGGGGGACGGCTCTTGTCATATCTGACTCCGCTGCTAAAGAGCATGTCGTTTGTGGGAGGGATAATCTTTCTGACGTGATGGCGGATTGAGGCAGTCAGTCTGGATTTGTGGGAGAAATGCGCTGTACAAGCTGGATTAAGGACAAGAAAATTGACTTCGTTGGAGATGCAATGATGCACTGCAGCCAATGAAAGTACTTTTGTGAAATTGAGCTCGCAAACGCCTGGATAACTCAGTCGGTAGAGTATCGGACTTTTAACCTAGAGAGTCTGGTGTTCAAGTCCATGTTCGAGCATTGCTTTTAAATCGCGATACTCATCTATACATTCGTGCTATGGTCCTTTAACAATGAGAATAACAAGAGGAGTAGGCCTTTTAAACCCTCGAGCCTTTTCGCCATTCCATTTAATCTGTGATCGAACTCCATTTGCATCCCTTTGCTCCAGATCCCTTAAGACCTTCGGATAAAAAACATCTATCAATCTCCAGTTTAAAATTGAGAATTGATCCAGATTTAACTGCTGGTTGCGGAAGTGTGTTGCACATTTCTGCCACACTAACTTCTCTCCTGAAAAGCTTGAATCTTAAGCTTCTAAATTCCAGGGAATATAACCATAGTTTGTGCAATCTCCCATTGTAATTTGTCTCTTGGTCTCTATGTATCCTTCTGGTAAATCTACGCTTCACTTTTTATACCTAATACTACCTTCCTAAGGTGTGATGCCAAGAACTGAACACAGTACCGCAGGTGTGGTCTAACCAGTGATTTGTATAGCTGTGGCATAATGTCTCCCTCTTATATTGTAATCCTACAGATAAATGTATCACTTTTCAATTAGCTTTTTGAATCTTTGCTGTACCAATCCATGACCATTTAATGATATATGTACAGGGACCCTTAAGTCTATTTGGATCTCAACTGTTTCCGGCTTAACATTATATGGAGTGTATTCTTAATGCCCCTATTTAGATCCGTAGTGGATGAAGTCACACATGCTAATATTTAAATCAATTTGCCAAAGATTTGCACATTCAATTAATCTTTGAATATCTGGTCAAATTTCTTGCTTCCATCTAAACTGCTTATAATGCCGCCTATCTTTTTTGTCATCGTCAAACTTGGATGTGTGTGTCTCTCAATCCCATCAAGCAAGTCGTTAATGAAATAGGTGAATGGTTGAGGCCCCAAAAGTGATCTCTCAGAGACACCACTCGTCATATGCTGCCAATTAATGTACCTGATCATTATCCATAAACCTTGTCTCCTGTTGTGCAGCCAAGTTCCTAACCAGGTCAATAATTTGCCTTAACTTAAATGTGTTTCAAATTTAGCTAAAAGTCCCTTATACGGGACTTCATCAAATGTATTTTGCTCCATGTCTACCAGCTAATAAAAAATTGTGAACTGGGACTCATGATTCTCTTTGCTCCTCAGCAGTTAATAGAACCCCATTATTTAAAAAATACTCAGAGCTATCTTACTTTGTTCCAAAGTGGATGGTGTCACACTCTCGAGGAATTATTTGAATAAGTGTTTAGCTGGCTGCAGAACTAGATAGGAGCACTTCTAGCGAGACCAGTACATAAAAAGACAGCAATACGGCTAGCTGTGAAGAGTGGAGCTGCAGGAAATCAGAGTAGGCCTTCACGACAGAGCCAGATAAGTCTTCACCTTGTACACCACACTTACCTCACATTAACATATCAGAAGATAATACCGAAAATGATACTCAGCGAGTAGAAGACCTTAAACAGTTAGATGAAACTGTAGAATGTGACAATCGGTCTAAAAGCACCAGTTACTAAATATCGCAAGCTGGTTCACGGTCATCAGTTGGTTCACAGTCATCAGCTGGTTCTAGATCGCAAGCTGGTTCACGGTCATCAGGTGGTTCTAGGGCAAGCATGGCCATTGCCAAAGCACGGGCTAAGCTAGAAGCAGCGCAAGCCAGAGCTGCGCATGCTGACAGAGATATAGAAATAAAAGTAGAAGAGGCCCGTCTCAAAGATGAATTCCAAGCTGACCAGGCCCGTCTCCAAGCTGAACAGGCCCGTTGCCAAGCTGAACGGGCCTGTTTCCAAGCTGAAATCCTAGCTGACCAGGCCCGTCACCAGGTTGGATGCCAGGCTGAACAGGCCCGTCTCCAAGACCCATTAGATGCTCTGCAGCAAGAAAAAGAGATAGATACTGCATTAGCTGAGGCACAAGTATTCGAGGCAATTTTAGAGGAAGCTGATCCCGAGACAGCTAACCAACCTTTAAATCCTGTTCCATGGCAGAGTCAATGACAGTGCACCAGAGATTACGTGAGTGACCAAGCCGACAAACAGTTTACGAGAGAGAGGGATGAAGACCCGCACATCTCTACAGACGCAATCACTTCATATAACATGCCCCAATTCACCAACCAAGGTCAAAATAGACAGTGTGCCTCAAGCCGCAGGATCCTCTGCTGCAAAACAGAAGACACGGTGCAGAGGAATAGAATGCTGAAGAGAGAAAGTCAGCAGCAAACCCCCTTTCATTTCCTTGAGACCCCCATCAGAGCCCCTATTCAAGGCAACCCTGGCACAGGCCCCACCACCTAAGACCTTGCCAAATATCTTGCACGCAGCCAGCTGGTGGAAACAGGGTAAACCACGTTTGATGACAGGCCAGAGAATTATCGGGCGTGGATGTTCTCCTTCCACGGTGCCATATCGGGCTTAGACCTGTCGGCAGGAGAAAAGCTCGACCTCCTTATCAAATGGCTCAGCCCAGAGTCCACTGGACAGGCAAGCAGGATAAAAGCAGCCAAAGTGGGACAGCTGCCAGAGGGGTTGAAGAAGGCTTGGGCGAGGCTGGAAGAAAGCTACGGCTCGCCCGAAGCCATTACAAGGGCTCTCTATGACAGGTTAGAGAACTTTCCGAAGTTGACAAATAAGGAACCCCAGAAGCTCCGCAACCTTGGAGATCTGCTGCCGGAACTCGAAGCAGCAAAGCAGGGCGGCTACCTACCCGGTGTATCGTACTTAGACACTTCCAGAGGGGTAAGTCCCATCGTTCAGAAGCTTCCATTCAATCTGCAGGAGAAGTGGATATCGTTCGGGTCAGCGTTCAAGCTAAAGCATGATGTTACGTTCCCTCCATTCTCCGTGTTTGCCAACTTCATCCATAAAGATGCCAAAGCCAGGAAGGACCCCAGCTTCAACCTTTTCTCCTCCCACACGGCACTTGCCAGAAGAGAAAAGTTTGACAGACATGGAAAGACACCAATATCTGTCCACAATATGCAAGTGTCTTCAACTGAGAACACAAGGGATCAGAAGAAATCTAAGGATATGAGCAAACAATTCCCCATCCACAACAAGCCCCATCCATTAAAGACGTGCAGAGGCTTCAGGGAGATGTCCCTGGAAGATCGCAAACTGTATCTCAAAGAGAACTCTATATGTTTCAAGTGCTGCTCTTCCACGAACCATCTCGCCAAAAACTATAAGGTAGATGTAATATGCATAGAATGTGAAAGTGATCGGCACATTTCAGCACTCCACCCAGGCCTGGCTCCTAGGAAGCCAGGGTCGTCTCCTCCCACCTCCAAGCACGCCGGTGAGAGAGCGGGAGCTGCCGGTCCGGAGATTACATCCAAGTGCACCCAGGTGTGTGGAGAAGGAGTGAGCGCAAGTGCATGCTCCAAGATATGGCTCGTTAAAGTGTACCCTGTAGGACGTCGCCAGGAATCTGAAAAGATGTATGCCATACTAGAAGAACAAAGCAACCATTCTCTAGCAAGATCCGAGTTCCTCGACATCTTCAAGGTCAAAGGAGCTCCGTCGCCTTACACGTTGAAGACGTGTGCTGGTCTTTTAGAGACAGCCGGCAGGAGAGCCTGTGGTTACGTTGTTGAGTCAGCACACGGGAAAATTAGTTTCCCCCTTCCTACACCCATCAAATGTATCGAGTCCCCGACAACCGTTCTGAGATTCACAATCTGAATGCAACTCATCACCACCGTCATCGGAGACGCATTGCAGAGGAGATCCCACCTCTTGATGCAGACGCAGACATACTTCTGTTGTTGGGAAGGAACATCCTGAGGGCACATAAGATAAGGAAACAGATAAACGGTCCACAAGATGCCCCTTTCGCCCAAAGGCAAGACCTCGGCTGGGTCGTTGTTGGAGATGTGTTCCTCAAGGGCGCTCACAAGCCATCTCAGGTGAGCACACTCAAGACTTCCATGTTGGAGAATGGTCGTCCAAGCTACCTTACCCATGCAGTAGTCAGATCCGAGTGACAGAGAAGTTCAGTCATACGGCTCAGCCTCAGAACCCCAGCGCTGACCTCCACAAACAGCACACAGATGATGCTCACTGGAGAGAACCCGGGTCAGTTAATCCTCTGTCACACCGCCAATGACCACAAACTTCCTCCATTGATCGACGACATGAGATTCCTCCAGATTATGGATAATGAGGTCTCTCGTGACAGCTCTAACGAATTGGTTACACCCTTACCCTTACAGAAACCCAGACGATGACTGCCGAACAACAGGGAGTATGCCTATAATCGTCTTAACTCACTTCGTCGCACACTAGGGAAGAAGCCGAAGATTAAAGCACACTTCCTAGAGTTTGTCAAGTACATGCTTGTCAACGATCATGCAGAGATAGCTCCTCCACTCCAGGAAGGCCAGGAGTGTTGGTACCTCCCTTCCTTCGGAGTCTATCACCCCAAAACGGGAACAGATCCGCGTGGTGTTTGACTCCAGTGCACCATATCAGGCAGTCTCTCTCAATGACCTACTCCTCACAGGGCCCGATCTCAACAACAGCCACTTCGGGGTACTCATGAGATTCAGGAAAGAGCCCGTCGCCATCACTGCCGATATCCAGCACATGTTTCACTGCTTTGTGGTGAGAGAACACCACAGAGACTTCCTCCGCCTCCTGTGGTATCGCAACAACGACCACAACAGAGACATTGTGGGCTGCAGAATGCGTGTCCATGTCTTCGGGAATAGCCCGGCCCCTGCTGTCGCCACATACGGACTAAGGAGGGCTGCCAAGGAAGAAGAAGACGACTTTGGCAGTGATGTGAGAGGGTTCAGCGAACGAGAGTTCTATGTCGACGATGCACTGAAGTCATTCCCGACCGAAGCATAGGCCATCAGTACCCTCGGACGAGCTCAGGAACTACTTGCACTATCCAACCTCAGGCTGCACAAGACAGCCTCTAACAGGCCAGCAGTGATGGAGACATTCCCCCCTGAAGATCGTGCTGAGGACCTCAAGTATCTAGACCTCTTCACTGATGACCACCCCCTACAGCGTAGCCTAGAAGTGTCTTGGAACATAGCAACAGATACGTTCACGTTCCAAGCATTGGATTTCAAGAAACCCTTCACACGTAGAGGAGTGCTCTATACATTCAACAGCCTATATGACCCTCTCGGCTTCTTAGCCCCTGTCAGCATACAAGGCAGGCTGCTCCTCAGGGAACTCTCTGCACACGCTGTAGATTGGGATTCACCCCTCCCTGAAAAGCTGGAAGCAGAGTGGGAAAGATGGAGAGACTCAATCCAAGACATACAGGAGATCCGAATACCTCGCTCCTATACGTTCTTCTCTCCCTCAAGTGCCCAATTCAAAGAGCTTTGTGACTTTGCAGACGCATCCGCTAAGGCCATTGCAGGTGTGGCTTACCTGAAGGTCACCACTCAAGATGGACAAAGCAAAGTCGGCTTCGTCTTTGGTAAGGCCAAGTTGGCACCCCAGCCAGACCTCACCATACCCAGATTGGAACTGTGTGCAGCAGTATTAGCAGTTGAGATTGCAGAGATCATAGTAGAGGAGATTGATCTGAAGTTCGACAGCGTCACGTATTACAGCTGACCATGTGTCTAGATCTGTAACAGCGTCCCTTCTCAGCAGCATGAATTGGCTGTCAGGACCTGCTTTTCTTCAGAATCAGTCCCTGTACTCCTCCGAACTCAATGAGACATTCGACCTCCTCCACCCTGTTTCTGACTCCGAGATACACCCACAAGTTACAGCGAACGTTACTCAAATCTCTAAGGACCTGATGAGCACCAAACGCTTCGAGCGCTTCTCCAAATGGAACACTCTCATAAAGACAGTAGCACGCCGAACACACATCGCTCGTACCTTCTCCCAGTCTACACAAGAGAGGAGCTGCCATGGGTGGCACATCTTTCGTAAGAGTCCCTCTGAGGAGGAGATCAAGAGCGCCAAAATACTTGTGATTAAGAGTGTCCAACACGAGTGTTACTCAGAAGGGTTGAAGTGCATAGCAGCAGAACGCAACCTGCCCCATCACAGAAGTCTACGGAAGCTGGGTCCTATCATCAATACTGGCGGACTTCTCAGAGGTGGTCCTTCTTTTGTCGCCAGAGGACTCCAGTAAAAGTAAAGTTAGGATTATGTGGAGTCGCTAAAGACCCCAGACGGGGAGTGTTCTGGACTTTTTACATGCAGATAGCAGCCTCTAGTGGTAGTTAGTGTATAGCAATGTTAGTATACTGCAATAGGTCATTTGACCTTTTTCCTGTTTTATTCCGGAAGTAGTATTCCAGGAAGAACCTGGCAGAGTCCTCACCAATCTACCTGTTGCAGATGCATCTGTCCATGACAGCATTGGTGGAAGTGACCACCGCACAGTCCTTGTGGAGACGAAGTCCCGTCTTCATTTTGAGGACACCCTCCACCGTGTTGTGTGGCACTATCACCGTGCTAAATGGGACAGATTTAGAACAGAACTGGCAACTCAAAACTGGGCATCCATGAGGCGCTGTGGACAATCAGCAGCAGCTGAATTGTATTCAACCACAATCTGTAACCTCATGGCCCGGCATATCACTCACTCTGGTTTAACGAAGAGTGCAGGAGAGCATGCCGGGAACAGCACCAGGCATACTGAAAAATGAGGTGTCAACCTGGTGAGGCTACAACACAGGACTACTTGCAAGCCAAACAGCGGAAGCAACATGCGATAGACAGAGCTAAGCGATCTCACAAGCATCGGATCAAATCAAAACTCTGCATTCCTGGCACATCCAGTCATGAGTGGTGGTAGACAATTAAACAGTTAACAGGAGGAGGAGGCTCCAAAAATATGCCCATCCTCTTTGATGGTGGAGACCAGCACGTGAGTGCAAAAGACAAGGCTGAAGCATTTGCAACTAGCTTCAGCCAGAAGTGCCGAGTGGATGATCCATCTCGGCCCCCTCCTGAGGTCCCCAGCATCACAGATGCCAGTCTACAGCCCATTCAATTCACTCCACGTGATGTCAAGAAAGGGCTGAAGACACTGGATACTGCAAAGGCTATGGGCCCTGACAACATTCCGGAAATAGTACTGAAGACTTGTGCTCCAGAACTAGCTGCACCCCTAGCCAAGCTTTTCCAGTACAGCTACACCACTGGCATCTACCCGGCAATGTGGAAAATTGCCCAAGTATGTCCAGTCTACAAAAAGCAGGACTCATCCGACCCGGCCAATTACCGTCCGATCAGTCATCAGCAAAGTGATGGAAGGTGTCGTCGGCAGTGCTATCAAGCGGCACTTACTCAGCAATAACCTGCTACAGACGCCCAGTTTGGGTTCCGCCAGGGCCACTCAGCTCCTGACCTCATTACAGCCTTGGTCCAAACATGGACAAAAGAGCTGAACTCAAGAGGTGAGGTGAGATTGACTGCCCTGGACATCAAGGCAGCATTTGATCGAGTGTGGTATCAAGAAGCCCGAGCAAAACTGAAGTCAATGGGAATCAACGGGAAAACTCTCCATTGGTAGGAATCATACCGAGTACAAAGCAAGTTGGCTGTGATTGTTGGAGGTCATTCATCTCAATCACATGACATCACTGCAGGAGTTCCTCAGTGCAGTGTCCAGGCCCAACCATCTTCAGCTGTTTCATCAATGACCTTCCCCCCATCATAAGGTCAGAAGTGGGGATTTTCTCTTATGATTGCACACTGTTCAGCACCATCCGAGACTCGTCAGATACTGACGCAGTCTGTGACCATATGCAGCAAGAACTGGACAACATTCAGACTTGGGCTGACAAGTGGCAAGTGACATTCGCACCACACAAGTGCCATGCAATGACCATCTCCAACAAGCGAGACTCTAACCATCTCCCCTTGACATTCAATGGCATTACCATCGCTGAATCCCCCACCATCAACATCCTGGAGGTTATCATTGATCCGGAGCTGAACTGGACCAGCCATATAAATACTGTGCCTAAAAGTGCACGCCAGAGGCTGGGAAATCTGCGGCGAGTGTCTCACCTCCTGACTCCCCAAAGCCTTTCCACCAAATACAAGGCACAAGTCAGGAGTGTGAAGTAATACTCTCCAGTTGCCTGGATGAGTGCAGCTCCAACAACACTCAAGAAGCTCGACACCATTCAGGATAAAGCAGCCCGCTTGATTGGCACTCCATCCACCACCTTCAACATTCACTCCCTCCACCACCGGCGCACTGTGGCTGCAGTGTATACCATCTACAAGATGCACTGCAGCAACTCACCAAAGCTCCTTCAACAGCACCTTCCAAACACGCGACCACTACCACTTAGAAGGACAAGGGCAGCAGACGCATGGGGACATCACCACCTGCAAGTTCCCCTCCAAGCCACACACCATCCTGACTTGGACCTGTTTTGCCGTTCCTTCACTGTCGCTTTGCCAAAATCCTGGAACTGCCTTCCTAACAGCATTCTGGGTGTACCAACACCTTATGGACTGCAGCAGATCAAGATGGTGGCTCACCACCATCTTCTCAAGGGCAGTTAGGGATGGGCACTAAATGCAGGCCTAGCCAGCCAGCGACCCCCACATCCCATCAATGAATTAAAAAAAAAAACCTAATGTGAGATTCTGAATCCGGTTCCATCTCTTCTCATACGTTAGGCAGGATGCAATGTCTGTGACTATTTCATTCACTTTGCCTCCAATTTCCACCCTTCTCTCACCATCACATGGTCCATCTCTGACTCTTCCCTACCCTTGCTCGACTTCTCCGTCTCCATCTCTGGGGATAGGTTATCGACTAATATTCACTACAAGCCCACTGACTCCCACAGCTACTTGGACTACACTTCCTCCCACCCTGCTTCCTGTAAGGACTCTATTCCATTCTCCCAGTTTCTCCATCTCCACCGTATCTGCTCCGACGATGCCACCTTCCACACGAGTGCTTCAGATATGTCTTCCTTTTTCCGCAACCGAGGATTCCCCTCTACCGTGGTTGACACTGCCCTCGGCCGTGTCAGTTCTATCTCCTGCACTTCTGCCCTCACCCCTGCCCCTCCCTCCCGGAACCACAATAGGGTTCCCCTTGTCCTCACCTTTCAACCCAGCAGCTTCCACATTCAATGGATCATCCTCTGGCATTTCCGCTACCTCCAAAGTGATCCCACCACCAAACGTATCTTCCCCTCCCCTTTCAGCATTCCGCAGGGACCGCTCCCTCCGAGACACCCTAGTCCACTCCTCTATCACCCCAAACAGCCATTCCCCTTCGCCTGGCACCTTCCCGTGCAAGCGGAGGAGTTGTAACACCTGCCCCTATACCTCCCCCTTCCCACTGTCCAGGGCCCCAAACACCCCTTCCAGGTGAAACAGCGATTTAATTGTACTTCTCGCTATCTAGTATACTGTATTCGCTGCTCACGATGCGGTCTCCTCCACATTGGGGAGACCAAACGCAGGTTGGGTGACCGCTTTGCGGAACACCTCCGTTCAGTCCGTAAGGGTGACCCCGAGCTTCCGGTCGCCTGTCATTTTAATTCACCGCTCCATTCCCACTCGGACCTCACCGTCCTTGGCCTCTTGTATTGTTCCACGGAAGCTCAATGTAAACTCGAGGAACAGCACCTCATCTTCCGATTAGGCACTCTGCAGCCTTCCGGACTCAATATCGATTTCAACAATTTCAGATCATCAGCTCGGCCCCTGTTTCATTTTTTCATGTAATTTTTCCACTCCTTTCCCCCCCCCTTTCCTTTTGTTTCTCTCTCACACCTGGCAGCTATCTCTTGCCCTGCCAGTACACTTTACACCCAATCTCAGCCTTTTACCATCTCGTCTAGCTTCTAATCTCTTTTACTTCTTTTGTTTCTTTTATTCTTTTGTCCGATCGCAGCCCTGCCTTCGATCTAGTTTCTTTTCTTTCCAGTTTTGAAGAAGGGTTCGACCCGAAACGTCAACTCAAATTTCTCTCCACGGATGTTGCCTGACCTGCTGAGTTTTTCCAGCATTTTCTGTTGTTATGTCTGTGACGATCTTTGTTTGTTAACATGATAGCAACTTTGTCAGTGTAGTATTTGACAACACGTTGTTTATAAGAAGTTAATATGTGTTAGCTACAGAAGTTTAGCTCAAGTGCTATTTAGTTATACAATTAGTCTATTCTATTGTTGTAAATATGTTTATATCTTATTTAACATCTAATGAATAGTACTCAGTTCTATGTACAAAACATACTTTGTCTTTGTTTACAGTTTCACAAATGTGTTCAAGTAAAGCTTCAAAACAGCAAACCCGCTTCTCCAGGAATTATTTGAATGAGTGTTTAGCTGGCTGGATAACTAGATAGGAGCACGTCTAGCGAGACCAGTAGAGGATAGGTTATCACGGCCCAGGCATTTTTCAAACTGGCAATGCGTTGATTGATATCCGTGCTTTGATAAGCTAAGTTTGTTAGGGAGATGCAGTCGGCAAGGAAATACATGGAAGATGGATAACAACGGTCACTGTTCTGACACTGTGAGCTGCAGTTAAATGTGGGCATGTAAACATTTAAAGCGTCTAGTTCCAGAAAGCATTTCCTGCTGACATTGACACAGCAGGCATTTTAAAGAAAGCAAGGAAATTCATTTTGCACCTCTCTACCGAATGATGTGCTGCTGATTGTTGAGGCAGCAGTGTGGTGAGTTGAAAGATTGATCAGGAGCAAGCATTGCTTCGCGCGGGTGTTCTGATTGGTGGCATTTCAAACAGCACCAAAACGCACCGTTCTCTGACCGGGAATCGAACCCGGGCTGCATGGGAAAGAAGTGCCGAATCCTAACCACTAGACCACCAGTGAAGGTGCCAGAGGCATCCTGCCAGCAAGCAGAGCAATGCAGGCTTTCCTCCGTGCTGCTTTGAAATTCAGATCACTTTCACGCCAGGCACACTTTTCGTTCAAGATGACTTTTTTTTAGCCGAGATCACAAAGGGCATGTTCGTGAAAGCACAGCAACAAAGGCGGGTATGCGTCCACTTGAGATCTATTTCCACCTGTGCTTTACTCAGAGACAGAGACACACAGTCAGAGAGAAGCCTTCGAGGTATTGAATACTATAACTACCATTATAATATCGAGCACAATGTAGAGGAAATGGTTATGCAGTGCGTGAGACAAAGACTCAAACACACACACAGGTGTGTGCTCTCTTTGTGTGGGTATGTCTCAGATATCCATCTGAGTGTCATGGATTCATGGAGGCTTGCAGCACAGTGGGAGGCCATTCGGTCAATCGTGTCAGTGCAGCCGTACTTACTCCCGCTGTTGTCTCATTTGCTCTTGCCTCTCGAGCCTCCTCAGTGCCCCATACAAAAGGCAAACCGACGGAGAACACTATACTAACGAAGAATTCGTTCAGGATGTTGTTATACAGTCCTTCATATCCCAATACATCAGTTAAAATAACTTTAGTTCATTTTTTTCTGTTCAACTTTTCCAAGGAGCAGCCCATAGGTTTCCAATTGGTGATGTTAATAATCCTCTCTGTCAGAGAACTGAACACCGGTCTCTCAGCATGACAGGTGAGGATATTCACCACTATACTAACGAGGAGCTGAGTGATGCGTAGCCTGTCAGAGCATGAATCGACCTGTGAACAGTGGGACAAAGAGGCAGAAGGGACGCAAATAAGAATAAGAACAGTAGAAATAGGAGCAGGAATATGCCATTCAGATCCGCGAGCCTGCCCCGCCATTCAAGAAGGTCATGGCTCAACGCCACTTTCCCGCTCGCTCCCCAGAACCCTTGACTCCCCTGTAGCTCAAATATATGTCTATCTTTCTTTGAATATACTCAATGACTCCGCCGCCACATCTCTCTGGGGTAGATGATTCCAAAGATTCACGACCGTCTGAGAGAAGAAATTCCTTCTCATCTCCGTTTTAAATGGGCGACCCCTGTTCCTGAAACTTTGCCCCCTAGCTCTAGATTCCCGCAGGTGGGGAAACATCCTCCCTTCACCTGCCCTGTCAAGCTCCATCAGAAGCATAGACAGAGGCAAAGACGAAAACAGAAACAAAGACAGATATCGAGAGCGAGAGCCTCAGTTTGACGTTACAGAGTGGTCAGAGGGAGAAGGGACTTCAGTTATATTGAGAGTGTGCAGAAGCTGGGATTGCTTTCCTCAGAAGGTTAAGAGGAAATTTAATAGAGGCTTTAAAAATTACAAAGGGGTTTGATAGAGGAGATAAGGAGAAATGCTTTCCAGTGGCAGGAGGGACGGTAACCAGAGGACACCGATTGAAGGTAATCGGCAAAATAACCAGCATGGGGAGAATTGTCTTACGCAGCAAGGGCTCAGGCCTAAGGAATATCTTACTGCTCAGGATAAGTTATCATGGCCCAGGCACTCCGTCATTCCAGTCTTGCACATGTTGCTAATGTTTCAATTGTGGCATTTTTCAAAATGGCAATGAATTGATTGATAGCCAAGCTAAGTTTGTAAGGGAGATGCAGTCAGCAAGAAAATAGATGGAAGATGGATAATAACAGTGACTGTTCTGACACGGCGAGCTACAGTCAAATTTGGGCCTGTAAATATTTAAAGTGCCTAGTTCCAAATGGCATTTCCTGCTGACTTTGAAACAGCAGGCATTTAAAAGAAAGCAAGAAATTCATTTTGTACCTCTGTACTGAATAAGGCGCTGCTGGCTGCTGAGGCAGCAACAGCGGTGTGGAAAGTAGAAAGGTTGATCAGGAGCGATATGACAAAAGGACATGTTCCAGAAAGCACAGCACCAAGGGCGGGTAGGCATCCACTTGAAATTTAGTTCCATCTGTGCTTTCCTCAGAGACAGAGACACACAGTCAGAGAGAAGCCGTCGGGGTATTGAATACTATAACTACCACTATAATATCCAGGACATTGTAGAGGAAATGGTTATGCAGTGCTACAGACAAAGCATCAAACACACACAAAATACCCGTAAGTGCTCTCTTTGTGTGGGTATGTGTCAGATATCCATATCAGAATCAAGGATTCATGGAGTCTGGCAGCACAGTGGGAGGCCATTCGGCCAATCGTGCCAGTGCTGTCTCTTTGAAAGAGCAGTCGTGCTTTCTCCCGCTGTTATCTCATTGTCTCTGTTCTCTCCCTCCTCAGTGCCCCACACAAAAGACAAATTGACGGAGAACTCTATACCAAATAGGATCTGGTGCAGGGATTTGTTATACAGTTATTCATATGCCAGAACATATTTTAAAATGATTTTAGTTCATTTTGTTCTGTTGAACATTTCCCAGGGGCATTTTAAGGAGCTGCCTAAAGGTTTAAAATTGGGAATGTTATAACAGCTCCCCGTCGGGGAATTGAACCCCGGTCTCCCAGCGTAACAGTCCACTATACTAACGCAGAACTGAAGGATACAGTATCCGTCAGAGCAAAAATCGACCTGTGAACAGAGGGACACAGAGGCAGAAGGGACAGAAATAAGAATCAGAACAGAAGAAATATGCGCAGCGGTGTGCCATTCGGGCCCTCGAGCCTGCCCCGTGATTCAAATAGATCATGACTGATCAGATCTTCGACTCAACGCCACTTTCTCGCCCGCTCCCCATAACCCTTGTTTCCCCTGTAGCACAAATATATCTCTATCTCCGCCTTGAATATATTCAATAACTCCGCTTCCACAGCTCTCTGGCGTCGAGGATTCCAAAGATTCACGACATTCTAAGAGAAGAAATTCCTCCTCATCTCCGTTTTAAATGGGCGACCGGATATCCAGAAGCTTTGCCCCCTAGTTGTAGATTCCCCCAGGAGGGGAACATCCTCCCTGCATCTATCCTGTCAAGCACGCTCAGAATCCTGTACAGAGAGAGACAGGGACAAAGAGGGAGACAAAGATAGACATACAGAGCGAGGCCCTCAGTTAGACGTCTTGCAGAGTGGTCCGAGGGATAAGGGACTTCAGTTATGTTGAGAGTCTGGGATTATTTTACTCAGAGGGTTCAGAGGACATTTAATAATAGGCTTTCAAAATTACAAGGGTATTTATTAGAGGTAATGTGGAGAAACGTTTTCTAGTGGCAGGAGTGACGGCAACCAGAGGAGAATGACTGACGATAAACAGCAAAAGAACCAGTATGGGGAGAATTGTCTTACGCAGCAAGGGCTCAGGCCTAATGAATATCTAACGGCTCAGGATAATTATCAAGGCCCAGGCACTCTCCTGTTCCAGTCTTGCACACGTTGCTAACTTTCAAATGCTGCATCTTTCACACTGCCGTTGAGTTGATTGATAGCCGTGTTGTGATAAGCTAAATTAGTTAGAGAGATGCAGTCGGCAAGAAAATACATGGAAAACTGATAATAACCGTGACTGTTCTGACACTGTGAGCTGCAGTTAAATATGGGCATGTAAACATTTACATTTTCTCGTTCCAAATATGATTTCCTGCTGACTTTGAAACAGCAGGCATGGAAGTGCGTTTTGTACCTAGTGAGGCAGCAGCAGCAGTGTTCAAAGTTGGCTCAGGAGCAAGAATTACTTCTCGCAGGTGCTTTGATTGGTGGCATTTCAAACAGCCCCAAATGGACTGTTTTGTGCCCGGGAATTGAACCCGGGCCGTGGCGGCAAAAGCGGCAAATCCTAACCACTAGACCATTATGGAAGCTACAAGACGTTTCCTGCCTCTTTCCTGTGTGCTGCTTTGAACTTCAGATCACTTTCACGCCAGGCAAACTTTTCGTACAAGGTGACATCTTTTAGGCGAGAACACAAAGGACATGCTCGCAAAACCACAACACCAAGTGCGGGTAGGCGTCCATTTGACAGATGTTATACAGTTCTTCATATACCAGTAAATATTCTTAAATTATTTTAGTTCATTTTGTTCTGTTCAAACTTTCCCAGGGGCATGTTAAGGAGCTGTCCAAAGGATTAAAATTGGGAATGTTAATAATCCTCCTTCATTAGGGAATTGAACCCCAGTCACCCGCGTGACAGACAGGGATGCTCACCACTATACTAACAAAGACCTGAAAAATGTCGAATCTGTTAGAGCAAAAATCGACCTGTGAACAGAGGGCAAATAGGCAGAAGGGACAGCAATAAGGATAAGAACAGAAGAAAAGAAGCAGGAGTGTGCCATTCGGCCACTGGAACCTGCCCCGCCTTTCAGTAAGATCATGGCTGATCAGATCTTCGACTCAACGCCAATTTCCCGCCCGCTCCCCATAAACCTTGACTCCCCTGTAGCTCAAATATATGTCTATATCTGCCTTGAATATATTCAATGACTCCGCCTCCACAGCTCTCTGGGGTAGATGATTCCAAAGACTCACGACACTCTGAGAGAATAAATTCCTCCTCATCTCCGTTTTAAATGGGCGACCCCTTATCCTGAAGCGTTGCCCCTAGTTCTCGATTCCCCACAGGAGGGGAAACATCCTCCCCGCATCTATCCTGTCAGCACCCTCAGAATCCTATACAGAGAGAGACAGGGACAAACAAAGCGACAAAGATAGACAGAGCGTGTCAGGAAGGGACAGAATGTATAAAGTTAAAGGTAAAGCAGTAAAGGGGGTAAAAGCAGGAATAAATTGTCAGAAAACATATTTAAATGTTCTTTATCTGAATGCACGCAGCATTCTTAACAAAATAGACGAGTTGACGGTACAAATCACTACACATGGGTATGATCTGGTGGCCATTACAGAAACATGGCTGCAAGGTGACCATGACTGGGAAGTAACCATCCAGGGATATTTGACAATTGGGAAGGACAGACAGGAAGGAAAGGGAGGTGGGGTGGCTATGTTAATAAAGGATGGAATCACTGCAATAGTGAGAAATGATATTGGGTCAAAGGATCCGGATAGTGAAACAGCTTAGGTGGAGATAAGGAATAATAAGTGGAAAAAGTCACTAGTGGGCGTAGTCTATAGGTCTCGTAAGAGTTGCAACTGTATTGGTCGGAGTATAAATCAGGAAATAGTTGGGTCTTGTAATAAGGGAATAGCTATAAGCATGGGAGATTTTAACTTTCATATTGACTGGACAAATCAAATTGGGCAGGGCAGCCTTCAGGTTGAGTTCATAGAGTGCATTAGGGATGGGTTCCTTGAGCAGTATGTTACTGAACCAACCAGGGGGCAGGCAATCTTAGATCTGGTCCTGTGTAATGAGACAGGATTAATAAAAAATGTCCTAGTAATGAGTGACCATAACATGGTTGAAATCCAAATTCAGTTGGAGGGTGAGAGAGTTGGACCTCAACCCAGCGTACTAAGCTTAAATAAAGGATACTATGAAGGTATGAGAGCAGAGTTGACGAAAGTGGACTGGGAAGATAGATTAAGCTGTAAGACGGTACATGCGCAGTGGTGTACATTCAAGGAGATATTTCACAACTTTCAAGAAAAATATATTCCACTGAGGAAAAAGGGACATAAAAGAAAAGACAGCCATCTGTAGCTAAGCAAAGTAATAAAGGATAGTATCCGACTGAAAACAAGGGCATATAAATTAGCCAAATCTAGTGGGAGGATAGAAGATTGGGAAGCATTTAAAAAGTAGCAAAGAATAACTAAAAGATTAATTAAGAAAGGGAAGATAGATTATGAAAGTAAAATAGCAAAAAATATTAAAACAGATAGCAAGATTTTCTACAGTTATATTAAAAGAAAAAGGGTGGCTAAAGTGAATGTTGGTCCCTTAGAGGATGAGACCGGGAAATTAGTGTTGGGGAACATGGAGATGGCAAAAACGCTGAACAAGTATTTTGTATCAGTCTTTACAGTAGAGGACACTAAAAATATCCCAACAGTGGACAAACAGGGGGCTATAGGGGGGGAGGAGCTAAACATGATTAAAATCACAAAGGAGGTGGCACTCGGTAAGATAATGGGACTTAAGGCGGATAAATCCCCTGGACCTGATGGCTTACAACCTAGGGATTGCGGATTCTTTGGTGGTAATTTTCCCAAACTCCCTGGATTCAGGAAAGGTCCCAGCAGATTGGAAAATTGCTAATGTAATGCCCTTATTTAAAAAGGGAGGTAGACAAAAGGCTGGAAACTATAGACCAGTTAGCCTTACTTCTGTGGTTGGTAAAATGTTGGAGTCCATTATTAAGGAAGCAGTAACAGGACAGAGTCAGCATGGTTTTGTGAAGTGGCAGTCATGTTTGACAAATTTGCTCGAATTCTTTTAGGACGTAGCTAACAGGGTGAATAAAGGTGAACCAGTGGATGTGGTGTTTGGACTTCCAAAAGGCATTTGACAAGGTGCAACACAAAAGATTACTGCACAAGATAAAAAATCACTGGATTGGGTGTAATATACTGGCATGGGTGGAAGATTGGCTATCTAACAGAAAACAGAGAGTTGGGATAAATGGTTCATTCTCGGGTTGGCAATCAGTAACTAGTGGTGTTCCGCAGGGGTCAGTGCTGGGACCCCAACACGTTACAATCTATATTAACGATTTGGAGTAAGGGACCAAGTGCAACATATCCAAATTTGCCTACGATACAAAGATGGGAGGGAAAGCAATGAGTGAGGAGGACATACAAAACCTGCAAAAGGACATAGACAGGCTAAGTGAGTGGGCAGCAATTTAAAAGATGGCATATAATGTTGGAAAGTGTGAGGTTATTCATTTTGGCAGAAAATAATCAAAGAGCCAGTTATTATCTAAATGGAGAGAAACTGCAAAGTGCTACAGTACAAAGTGATCTGGGGGTCCTGGTGCATGAAACACAAATGGTTAGTACGCAGGTACAGCAGGTGATCAGGAAGGCCAAAGGAATCTTGGCTTTTATTGCAAGGGGATGGAATATAAAAGCAGGGAAGCCTTGCTTCAGATATATAGGGTACTGGTGAGGCCAAATATGGAATACTGCGTACAGTTTTGGTTTCCATATTTAAGAAATGATATACTTGCTCTCGAGGCAGTTCAAAGAAGGTTCACTTGGTTGATTCCACATGAGGGGGGGTTGATTTATGAGGAAAGGTTGAGTAGGTTGGGCCTCTACTCATTGGATTTCAGAAGAATGAGAGGCGATCTTATCGAAACATATAAGATTGTGAGGGAGCTTGATCGGGTGGATGCGGTGAGGATGTTTCCACAGATGGGTGAGACTAGAACTAGGGGGCATAATCTTTGAATAAGAGGCTGCCCTTTCAAAACTGAGATGAGTAGAAACTTCTTCACTCAGAGGGTAGTAAATCTATGGAATTTGCTACCCCAGAGAGCTGTGGAAGCTGCAACATTAAATATAATTATAATGGAGGTAGACAGTTTCCCAGCTGATAAGGGAATTAGAGGATACGAGGAGCGGGCAGGGAAGTGGACGTGAGTCTCGGTTCGGATCAGCCATGATCCTATTGAATGGCGGAGCAGGCCCGAAGGGCCATATGGCCTACTCCTGCTCCTACTTCTTATGTTCTTATGTTACATACAGAGCGAGACCCTCAGTTTGACGTCTTACAGAATGGTTCGAGGGATAAGGGACTTCACTTATGTTGACAGTCTGGGATTGTTTTCCTCAGAAGGTTAAGGGGACATTTAATAATAGACTTTCAAAATTACAAGGTGATTTGATAGAAGTAATAAGGAGAGACGTTTGCCAGTGGCAGGAGTGACGGTAACCAGAGGACACCGATTGAAGATAACCAGCAAAAGAATCAGTACGGGGGGAATTGACTTACGCAGCAAGGGCTCAGGCCTAATGAATATCTTAATGCTCAGGATAAGTTATCAAGGCCCAGGCACTCTCTCATTCCAGTCTTGCACACGTTGCTAACTTTCAAATGTTGCATTTTTCACACTGGCGTTGAGCTGATTGGTAGCCGTAATGTGATAAACTAAATTTGTTAGGGAGATGCATTCGGCAAGAAAATAAATGGAAGACTGATAATAACCGTGGCTGATCTGACACTGTGAGCTGCAGTTAAATGAGGGCATGTACACATTTAAATTGTCTCGTTCCAGATGTCATTTCCTGCTGACTTTGAAACAACAGGCATTTGACAGAAGGCAAGGAAGTGCATTTTGTACCGAATGATGCGCTGCTGACTGTTGGGGCAGCAGCGGTGTGGAAAGTTGAAAGGTTGATCAGTAGCAAGCACTGCTTCGCGCGGGTGCTTTGATTGGTGGTGTTTCAAACAGCCCCAAAACGCACTGTTTCCTGACCGGGAATCGAATTTGGGACAGCGACGATGAAAATACCGAAACCTAACCCCTGGGCCATCAGGGAAGTTACAAGATGCTGTCTGCTAGCAAGCACAGCAATGCAGACTTTCCACCTTGCTGCTTTGAAATTCAGGTCACTTTCACGCCAGTCAAACTTTTCGTACAAGATGTCATTTTTTAGGCGAGATCACAAAGGACATGTTCACGAAACCACAGCACCAAATGCGGGTCGGCGTCCACTTGAATTCTATTTCCTTCTCTGCATTTCTCAGAGACACACAGTCAGAGAGAAGCCGTCGGGGTATTGAGTAAACACCACTATAATATCAAGGACAATGTCGGGGAAATTGTTATGCGGTGCTTGAGACAAAGACTCCAACACACACACACAAATACAGGTGTGTGCTCTCTTTGTGAGGGTATGTCTCAGATATCCATCCGATTCATGGAGGCTGGCAGCACAGTGGGAGGCCATTCGGCCAATCGTGCCTGTGCTGTCTCTTTGAAAGAGCAGTCGTGCATTCTCCCGCTGTTATCTCATTTTCTCTCTCCCTCCTCAGTGCCCCACACAAAAGGCAAACAGAAGGAGAACACTCTACTAACGAGGAACTGGTGCAGGGACTTGTTATACAATTCTTCATATGCCAGAACATCTTTTCAAATTATTTTAGTTCATTTTTTTCTGTTCACCTTTTCCAAGGAAGAATTCTAAGGACCTGCCCAAAGTTTTAATAATACTCCCGTCGGGGAATTGAAACCCCGTCTGCCGCGTGACAGAGGGGGATAATTATCATTTTACCAACAAGGAACTAAAAGCTTGCCACAGCAAGAATCGACCTGTGAACAGAGGGAAAAAGCAGCAGAAGGGACAGAAATAAGAATAAGAACAGAAGAAATAGGAGCAGCAGTGTGCCATTCGGGCCCTCGAGCCTGCCCCGCGATTCAAATAGATCATGGCTGATCAGATCTTCGACTGAACTCCACTTTCCTGCCCGCTCCCCATAAGCCTTGACTCCACTGTAGCTCAAATATATGTCTATCTCCACCTTGAATATATTCAATAACTCCGCCTCCACGGCTCTCTGGGATAGAGGATTCCAAAGATTCACGACACTCTGAGAGAAGAAATTCCTCCTCATCTCCGTTTTAAATGGGCGACCCCTGTTCCTGAAAATATGCCCCCAAGTTCTAGATTCCCCCAGTTGGGGAAACATCCTCCCTGCACCTACCCTATCAAGCCCCCTCAGAATCATATACAGAGACAAAGAGGGAGACAGAGACAAAGACGGACATACAGAGCGAGAGCCTCAGTTTAATGTCTTACAGAGTGGTCTGAGAGATAAGTGACTTCAGTTATGTTTAGAGCCTGGGACAGTTTTCCTCAGAAGGATAAGAGGAAAGTAAATAGAACCTTACAAAATTATATGGCATGTTGATGGGGGGCACGGTGGCATAGTGGTTAGCACTGTTGCCTCACAGCGCTAGAGAACCCCACGTTCAAATCTGGCCTCGGTGTGACTGTCTGTGTGGAATTTGCTCTTTCTCTCTGTGTCTGCGTGGGTTTCCTCCGGGTGCTCCGGTTTCCTCCCACAGACCAAAGTAATGCAGGTTAGGTTGATTTGGCTATGATAAATTGACCCTTAGTGTTAGGGGATTAAATACGTGGGGTTACAGGGATAGGGTGGGATATGTGTCAGTGCAGGCTCGATGGGCCGAAATGGTCTCTATCTGCACTGTAGATTCTGTGATTCTGAAATAAGGACAAACGATTGGCAGTGGCAAGAATGACAGTAACCGATTGAAGATAACCAGCAAAATAATCAGTTTGGGGAGAATTGTCTTACGCAGCAAGGGCTCAGGCCTAATGAATATCTTACTGCTCAGGATAAGTTGTCAAGGCCCAGGCACTCACTCATTCCAATTTGCACACGTTCCTAATTTTCAAATGTTGCATTTTTCACACTGGCAATGAATTGATTGATAGCCGTGCTGTGATAAGCTAATTTTGTTAGGAAGATGCAGTCGGCAAGAAATTACATGGAAGACTGATAATAACCTTGACTGTTCTGACACTGTGAGCTGCAGTTAAATGTGGGCATGTAAACATTTAGATTGTCTCCTTCCAGATGTCATTTCCTGCTGACTTTGAAACAACAGGCATTTTACAGAAGGCAAGGAAGTAAATTTTTTACCTGTTGGGGCAGAAGTGGTGTGGAAAGTTGAAAGTTGATCAGGAGGAAGCATTGCTTGGCGCGGGTGCGTTGATTGGTGGCATTTCAACCGCCCCAAAACTCATTTTTCTCTGACTGGGAATTGTTTGTTAGGGAGATGCAGTCCGCAAAAAATAAATGGAAGACTGATAATAACCGTGAGTGCACTGACACTGTGAGCTGCAGTTAAATGTGGGCTTGCAAACTTTTAAAGCTCCTAGTTCCAATTGTATCTACCCCATGCTCTATCTGCCCTGGGAGTGTTTGATGAGACAGTGTAGAGGGAGATTTACTCTGTATCTAACATTTGCTGTACCTGTCCTGGGATTATTAGATAGGACAATGTAGATGGAGCTTCACTCTTTATCTAACCGGTGCTGTACCTGTCCTCGGAGTGTTTGATGCGGCATTGTAGAGGGAGCTTTACTCTGTATCTAACCAGTGCTGCATCTACCCTGGGAGTATTTGATGGGACAGTGTAGAGGGAGCTTTACTCTGTGTCTAACCCGTGCTGTACCTGTCCTGAGAATGTAGGATGGGATAACTTTACTCTGTATCAAACCCCGAGTTGGATTTCCTTGTCAGTGTTTGATGAGAAAGTGTGGAGGGAATTTTACTCGGCATCTAACACGTGCTGTACCTGCCCTGCGAGTGTTGGATGAGATTGTGTCGAGGGAGCTTTACTCTGTATCTAACCCGTGCTGTACCTGCCTTTGGAGTGTTTGATGGGACAGATTAGATGACGCTTTTCTCTGTATATGACCCGTGCTCTACATGCCCTGGGAGTGTTTGATGGGACAGTTTAGAGGGAGCTTTACTTTGTATCTAACCCATTCTGTCCCTGCCCTGGGAGTGTTTGATGGGACAGTGTGGAGATGCTTTACTCTGTATCTTACTCGTACTGTACCTGCCATTGGAGTGTTTGTTGCGACAGTGCTTAGGGAGCTTTACTCTGTATCTAACCAGTGCTGAACCTACCCTGGGAGTATTTGATGGGTCAGTGTAGAGGGAGCTTTACTCTGTATCTAACCCGTGCTGTACCTGTCCTGAGAATGTAGGATGGGACAGCTTTACTCTGTATCAAAACCCGAGTTGGATTTCCCTGTCAGTGTTTGATGAGAATGTGTCGAGGGTATTTTACTCGATATCTAACCCGTGCTGTACCTGCCCTGCGAGTGTTTGATGAGATTGTGTCGAAGGAGATTTACTCTGTATCTATCCCGTGCTGTACCTGCCTTTGGAGTGTTTGATGGGACAGAGTAGATGGAGCTTTTCTCTGTATATGACCCATGATGTATATGCCCTGGGACAGTTTAGAGGGAGCTTTACTTTTTATCTAACCCATTCTGTCCCTGCCCTGGGAGTGTTTGATTGGACAGTGTGGAGAGGCTTTACTCTGTATCTTACTCGTACTGTACCTGACATGGGAGTGTTTTTTGCGACAGTGCTTAGCGAGCTTTACTTTTTATTTAACCCGTGCTCTAACTGCCCTGGGAGTGTTGATGGTACAGTGCAGTGGTAGCTTTACTCGGTATCTGACCCTTGCTGTACATTCCCTGGGAGTGTTTGATGGGACCGTTTAGAGGTAGGTTTACTCTGTATCTAACCCGTGCTGTACCTGCCCTGGGAGTGCTTGATGGTACAGTGTAGAGGGAGCTTTACTCTGTATCTAACCCGTGCTGTACATGCCCTGGGAGTGTTTGATGGTACAGTGTAGAGGGAGCTTTACTCTGTATCTAACCCGTGCTGTACCTGCCCTGGGAGAGTTTGATGATACAGTGTAGAGAGAGCTTTACTCTGTATCTAACCCGTGCTGTACCTGCCCTGGGAGTGTTTGACGGGACAGTGTAGAGGGAGCTTTAATCTGTATCTAACCGTGCTGTACCTGCCCTGTGAGTTTTTGATGGGGACAGTGTAGAGGGGGCATTACATTGTATCTAACCCGTGCTTTACCTGCCCTCGGAATTTTTGATGGGACAGATTTGAGCGAGCTTTACTCTGTATCTAACACGTGCTGTACCTGCCCGGGGAGTTTTTGATCGGACCGTGTAGATGGAGATTTACTCTGTATCTAACACGTGCTGTACCAGCCCTGGGAGTGCATGATGGGACAATTTAGAGTGAGCTTTACTCTGTATCTAACCCGTGCTGTACCAGCCCTGGGAGTGTTTGATGGGACAGTGTAGATTGAGTTTTACTCTGTATCTAACCCGTGCTGTAACTGCCCTGGGAGTGTTTGATTGGACAGTGTAGAGGGAGCTTTACTCTGTACATAACCAGTCCTGTACCTGCCCCGGGAGTGTTCGATGCAACAACGTAGAGGGAGCATTACTCTGTATGTAACCCGTTCTGTACCTGCACTGGGAGTATTTGATGGGACAGTGTAGAGGGAGCTTTACCATGTATCTAACCCGAGCTGTACCTGTCCTGAGTATGTAGGATGTGACAGCTTTACTCTGTATCAAACCCCGAGTTGGATTACCCTGCCAGTGTTTGATGAGAAAATGTCGAGGGAATTTTACTCGGTATCAAACCCGTGCTGTACCTGCCCTGCGAGTGTTTGATGAGATTGTGTCGAGGGAGCTTTACTCTTTATCTAACTCGTGCTGTACCTGCCTTTGGAGTGCTTGATGGGATAGAGTAGATCGAGCTTTTCTCTGTATATGACCCGTACTGTACATGCCCTGGGAGTGTTTGATGGGAAAGTTTAGAGGGAGCTATACTTTTTATCTAACTCATTCTGTCCCTGCCCTGGGAGTGTTTGATGGGAAAGTGTGGAGATGCTTTACTCTGTATCTTACTCGTACTGTACCTGCCATTGGAGTGTTTGTTGCGACAGTGCTTCTGGAGCTTTACTCTGTATCTAACCAGTGCTGCACCTGCCCTGGGAGTGTTTGATGGTACAGTGTAGAGGGAGCTGTACTCTGTATCTAACCCGTGCTCTACCTGCCCTGGGAGAGTTTGATGATACAGTGCAGAGAGAGCTTTACTCTGTATCTAACCCGTACTGTACCTGCTCTGGGAGTGTTTGACGGGACAGTGTAGAGGGAGCTTTACTCTGTATATAACCAGTGCTGTACCTGCCCCGGGAGTGTTCGATGCAACAATGTAGAGGGAGCATTACTCTGTATGTAACCCGTTCTGTACCTGCACTGGGAGTATTGGATGGGACAGTGTAGAGGGAGCTTTACCATGTATCTAACCCGTGCTGTACCTGTCCTGAGTATGTAGGATGGGACAGCTTTACTCTGTATCAAACCCCGAGGTGGATTTCCCTGCCAGTATTTGAAGAGACATTTTCGAGGGAATTTTACTCTGTATCTAACCCGTGCTGTACCTGCCTTTGGAGTGTTTGATGGGGCAGTGCAGAGAGAGCTTTACACTGTATCAAACCCATGCTGTACCTTTCCTAGGAGTGTTTTATGATGCAGTGTACAGGGAGATTTGCTCTGTGTCTAAGCAGTGAACTACGTGCCCTGGATGTATTTGATGGGTCAGTGTAGAGGGAGATTTAATCTGTAACTAACCCGTGCTGTCCCTGCCCTGGGAGTGTTTGATGCGACAGTGTAGAGTGTGTTTTACTGTGTATCTAACCCGTGCTGTACCTGCCCTGGGAGTGTTTGATGGGGACAGTTTAGAGGGAGCTTTACTCTGTATCTAACCAGTGCTGTACCTGCCCCGGAAGTGTTTGATGGGACAGTGTAGAGGTAGCTTTACTCTGTATCTAACCCGTGCTGTACCTGCCCTGGGAGTGTTTGGCGGGACAGTGTAGAGGGAGCTTTACTCTGTTTCTAACCCGTGCTGTGCCTGCCCTGGGAATGTTTGATGGGACAGTGTAGTGGGAGCTTTACTCTGTATCTAACCCGTGCTGTACCTGCCCTGGGATTGTTTGATGGGACAGTGTAGAGTGAGATTTACTCTGTATCTAACCCGTGCTCTACCTGCCCTGGGAGTGTTTGATGGGACAGTGTTGAGGGAGCTTTACCCTGTATCTTACCCATTCTGTACCTACCCTGGGAGTGTTTGATGGGACAGTTTAGAGGGAGGTTTTCTCTCCATCTATTTCTGTTACATGAGAGGAGGCGGACATGTGAGGAGCGGCGGCGGTTACTTAAGGCGAGCCTGAGGAGCAGGCAGGTTTACCAATCTCAGAGCTCCGAGAGCGGGAGAAGAAAGTAAAATTAATCGAAGTGTGACGTCACCAGAAAGCAGGTAAGTGATTGGTTGGTGAGAATGTATCTCTTTTTTTTTCTTCAAAATTTACATTTTGGGCTTTATAGTTTATAGGATGTCTGTGGTGTAGCGGGGACTGCAGGTAAACAAGGGCCCTTGAGCATATCATTTAATTGTAGTGTAATTGGTGGTATTGTATTGACTTAATTTAATCTGAATTAATTAAAGGGTATCTCATGGAAGGACAGCTCAGCGCCCTATTATTGTCCTCCTGCACTATGTGGGAAATCAGTTACACTTTCTGTGTCCCTGAGGACAGTGTCCCTGAGGACAGAAGTGTATCCAGCTGCAGCTACTAACAGACCACTTTGCGGCGCTGGAGCTGCGAATGCATACACACTGGATCATTCTCGATGCTGCAGACATCGTGGATAGCACGCTTCGGGTGTTGGTCACACCACAGGTAAAGGCTGCACAGGCAGGAGGAGAATGGTTGACCACCAAGCAGAGTAGTAGGCGCAGGCATGAAGTGCAGGTGTTCCCTGTGGCCATCCCCCTCTCAGACAGATAAACTGCTTTGGCTATTGTTGGGGAGGATGTCTTATCAGGGGAAGGAAGCAGCAGCCAACTTCCTTGCACCATGGGTGTTTCTGCTGCACAGTTCAGGAGGAAAAATAGTGGGAGAGCTATAATGATAGGGGATTCTATTGTAAGGGGAATAGATAGGCGTTTCTGCTGCTGCAAACGAGATTCCAGGATGTTATGTTGCCTCCCTGGTGCAAGGGTCAAGGACGTCTCGGAGTGGCTACAGAGCATTTTGGAAGGGGAGGGTGAACAGTCAGTTGTCGTGCTGCATATAGGTACCAACGATACAGGTAAAAACCGGGATGAGGTCCTAAAAGCCGAATATAGGGGGTTAGGAGGTAAATTAAAAACAGGACCTCAAATGTGGTAATCTCAGGATTGCTACCAGTGCCACGTGCCAGTCAGAGTAGAAATAGAAAGATATTTCAGATGAATACGTGGCTAGAGGAATTGTGTAAAGTGGAGGGATTCAAAATCCTGGGAGATTGGAACCTGTTCAGGGGGAGGCCGGGTCAGTACAAAACGAACGGTTTGCACCTGGGCGGGACCGGGACTGATGTCCAAGGGGAAGTGTTTGCTTGTGCTGTGGGGGAGGGTATAAACTAAAATGGTAGGGTCTTGGGAACCTGTGTAGGTAGACAGAGGAAAGGGAAACAAGGATAGAACCAAAAAACAGAAAGGAGAAAAGCAAAAGTGTAAGTCAGAGCAATCAAGGTTTAAATGAAAAAAGGCCACAGCAAACATTAATTCTAAAAGGTCTAAGATAGTTAAAAAAAACAAGCCTGAAGGCTTTGTGTCTTAATGCGAGGAGCATTCGTAATAAGGTGGATGAGTTAGCTGTGCAAATAGAGGTAAACGGATATGATGGGCCAGAAATTCGCAGCCAGAAGTGTGAGTACGGTCGGGGTACTCACGCATCTGGCCGTTGGAAATGCTGGCGTTCAGCAGGAACAGCGCATGAGGGGAACGCCGGCATTTCCATACCCGAGGTCTATTCACAGCGCGTGCGACTGCACAGGCAGCGCTTGCGCTGTGAACTTTGTGGATTTCAATGATGGATTCAGTGAGGGTAAGTCCTTAGAAGTTACACTTGAAAAAAGCAAGTGTAAAGTTGTTCATTGGCTGCGGAGGAAGATATATTTTATCGTGGAGCTTCTGAAATGCAATATTTTTGTTTGGGAAAGGGAGGGAAGTTATTTTAAGAAATTTTAAGTATGTTTTAAAGTTAAAAAAAAATTTTTTCAAAGGGTTTTCAGAACGGTAGGTAGAAGGAGCAATTGTGGCTGTGTGAATGGAATGTGAGAATGAGTTATGTATGTATGTCCACATATATTCCTTTACGTATATGTATGTATGTTTTATATTCCTTTACTAATGTGTATGAATGTATGTTTTTGATTATGATTTTCCAATAAGTTACTTTCTCTGAAAGTCATAAGTAAATAATACATTCATACACATAAGTAAAGGAATATATACATAACACGCAAAGGAATATATACAGACATACATACTTTCAGAAGCTCCACGATAATAAATATCTTCCTCCGCAGCCTCTGGAGCAACTGTACACATGCTTTTTTCATGTGTAAGTTGTAATGACTTGACCTCACTGAAAGCATTAATGAAAGCGGCGAATTATACTGCGCACGCGCTGCCTGTGCAGTCGCACGCGTTCTGCCTCGGAACCCCTTCGTTCAGAGGACAGGAAATGCCGGTTTTCCCCACATGCACTGTGCATGCTGAAAACAGGCATTTCATCCAGCCAGATGCGTAAGTACCCCGACCGTACTCGCGCATTTGGAAGGGAATTACTGGGCCAACATTTTACATGTCAATAAAGTGAAAAATTTAACAATTGCACGACTTGCCCCCTCGCATCTGTGACTGAGGGTCCAAGGAGCTGCATTGCGCAAGAGGTCATCATCATACGTATCCTCACACTGTTCCCTTTGGGGAACTGTATGAAGTGGTGGAAGGATTTATGGCCGTGATTAACGCTCATTCCGTGACCGTATCCATCTTTGAACCAGCCATTAGGGTGGTTAGTCCTATGGCGGGAGGGTTTTACGGGCTCCCACAACCCATCTGAGGGGGGGGGGCACCAACACCCACGGACGCAAGTATCCCGCTGGATGTCCACCCAGAATTTAAAGTTGCAGCTCTGATTCCACTTGCCGGGACTGTCTGGAGTGGGGATCAAAACCGTACTCCTTCTGGCCCAGTGGCGGGGATGCTTACTGCTACGCAAAAGGCCCACTCCGCACAAAAGGTGACACCCATACATTTCCTGCGCCTTTTCCCTCCCCGTGACTGGAGCCCTATGCTGCCATTTCACATTGCTAATCGGGTTGGGCCTTTGTCATAGTGGTAGGATCCCGGCCGCTGGGCCTAGATCAGGGTAGGGTTTCGAACCCCGCTCCAGACAGTCCCGGCAAGTGGAGTCGGAGCTCCGGCTCTAAATTCTGGGTTGACATCCAGTGGGATATTTGCGTCTGTGGGTGTGGGTGGCCCCCCCCTTGTATAGCTTGTGGGAGCCCGTAAAACCCTCCCGCCATAGGACTAACCGCCCTAATGGCTGGTTCAAAGATGGTTACGGTCACGGAGTGAGCGTTAATCATGGCCATAAATCCTTCCACCACTTCATACAGTTCCCCAAAGGGAACAGTGTGAAGACACGTATGACGACGACATTGCTAAATAAATAAATGGAATTAAAAACATTCTTTTAGGGCTTTTAAAAGTCTTTAAATTGCTTTAATGCTCTTTAAAGCTACTTCAGATTACTCAAAATAATGTAAACATTTTAAAAAGTTTATAAAAGTTACCAAAATCTTCAATAAACTTCCAAAAACCTATTTAAACCGCTGCTTTGCATAGAAAAATGCTTAGCAGCTTGACAGAAACATTGGGGGCGTGTTCAGTGAAACTGAGACCTCAAGGGGCGTGTCTCACTTGCACTGCACGCTCATGGCTTCGCGCTGGCTGCACTCCTGGGCGGCGTGACGTCATACGCTGCCCGGGATTCTTCTTTCTGTTTCAGCAAGTGCAGGCGTCCCTGGAGCTGATCGGCAGGAGCGCGGGGTAAGTGCAAAAACGGGGCTGCAAGCCCCGTTCAGCAATTTCTGGCCCGATATGATTGGGATTACGGAAACATTGCTCCAGGGTGACCAAGGCTGGGGACTGAACACCGAGGGTTATTCAATATTCAGAAAAGATAGGCAAAATGGAAAAGGAGGTGGGTAGCATTTCTGGTTAAAGAGGGGATTAACACAATTGTAAGTAGGATATTAGCTCTGATGACGTGAAATTTGTATGGGTAGAACTGAGAAATACCAAGCGACAGAAAATGTTAGAGGGAGTGTTATGCAGACCACCAAACAGTAATGCGAAGGATGGGGATGGCATTAAACGGGAAATTAGAGACACGTGCAATAAGGGCACAGCACTTCTCAAGGCTGACTTTAATATACATATAGATTGGGCTAACCAAATTAGTAACAATACTGTGGAGGAGGAATTCCTGGAGTGTATACGGGATGGTTTCCTGGACCAATATGTCGAGGAACCAACGAGAGGTCAGGCCATCTTAGACTGGGTATTATGTAATGAGAATTGATTAATTAGCAATCTTGTTGTGCAAGGCCTCTTTGGTCGAAGCGATCATAATATGATCCAATTCTTCATTAAGATGGAGAATGAAGTAGTTGACTCAGAGACTATGGTCCTGAAATTAAATAAAGGAAACTACGATGGTATGAGGGGCGAGTTGGGTAGGATTGATTGGGGAATGTTACTCAAACCGTGGACGGTGGGTAGGCAATGGCAAACATTCAAAGATCGCATGGATGAACTACAGAATTTGTTCATCCCAGTTTGGCATAAAAATAAAACCAAAAAGGTGACTCAACCGTGGATAACAAGGGAAATTAGGGATAGCATAAGATCCAAGGAGAGGACATATAAATTGGCCAGAAAAAGCAGTAAACGTGAGGACTGGGAGCAGTTTAGTGTTCAGCAAAGGGCGACAAATGAATTAATTAACAGGGGGAAAATAGAGATTGACAGAATGTTTGCAGGGAACATAAAAACTTTTGTAAAATTTTTATAGATATGTGAAGAGAAAAAGATTGGTGAAGTCAAGTGTAGGTCCCTTGGAGTCAGAATCAGGGGAATTTACAATGGGGAACAACGAAATGGCAGACCAATTCAATACATACGTTGGTTCTGTCTTCACAAAGGAGGACACAAATAACCTCCCAGAGATGTCGGGGAACATAGGGTCTAATGAGAGAGATGAACTGAAAGAAATCAGTATTTGTAGGGAAATGGTGTTAGGGAAATTGCCGGGATTGAAGGCCGATAAATCCCCAGGGCCTGATAAACTACATCCTAGGGTACTTAAGGAAGTGGCCATAGAAATAGTAGATGCATTGCTGCTTATCTTCCAAAATTCGATAGACTCTGGAACAGTTCACATAGATTGGAGGGTAGCTAAAAGTTGGGAGAGAGAAAACGGGGAATTATAGACCGGTAAGCCTGACATCGGTAGTGGGGAAAATGCTAGAGTCCATTATAAAAGATGTAATAGCAGCGCACTTGGAAAACAGTGCGGTCAAAGTCAACATGGATTTACAAAATGTAAATCGTGCTTGACTAATCTACTGGAATTTTTTGAGGATGTAACTGGTCAAATAGTTCAGGGAGTACCAGTGGATGTGGTCTATTTGGACTTTCAGAAGGCTTTCGATAAGGTCCCGCATAAGAGATTAGTTTAAGACACATGGGATTGGGGGCAAGGTACTGACTAGGATCGAGAACTGGTTGGCAGACAGGAAGCAAAGTGTTGGAATAATCGGGTCTTTTTCCGAGTGGCAGGCAGTGACTAGATCGGTCCTAGGACCCCAGCAGTTCACAATATATATTAATGATCTAGACGAGGGTGCTAGATTTCTTAGCTCCAAGTTTGCAAAGCTGGATGGGCGTGTGTGCTGTGGGGAGGATGTCGAGAAACTCCAGTATGTTTTGGACAAGTTGGGTGATAGGGCAGAAGCATGGCAGGTGCAGTATAATGTGAATAAATGCGAGGTTAGCCACTTCGGTTGGAAAACAGGAAGGCAGATTATTATCTGAACGGCAATAGATTGGGAGAAGGGGAAGTGCAAAGAGATCTGGGTGTCCTTGTGCACCAGTCGCTGAAGTTAAGCATCCAGGTGCAGCAGGCGGTTAAGAAGGCAAATGGTATTTTGTCCTTCATAGCGAGAGGCTTCGAGTACAGGAGCAAGGATGTTTTGCTGCAGTTATACGGGGTCTTGGTGAGATCACATATTGTGTATTGTGTGCAGTTTTGGTCGCCTTATCTGAGGAAGGATATTCTTGCCATGGAAGGAGTGCAGCGACGATGCCCCAGACTGATACCTGGGATGGCAGGAATGACGGATGAGGAGAGATTGGTTCGATTGGACTTATATTCGCTGGAGTTTAGAAGAATGAGACGGGATCTCATTTAAACTTATAAAATTCTAACAGGACTAGGCAGACTAGATGCAGTAAGGATTTTCCCGATGGCCGGGAGTCCAGGACCAGGGTTCACAGTCTAAAATAAGGGGTAAACCATTTAGGACTGATGAGGAGGAACTTTTTCAGCCAGAGTGGGGAACCTGTGGAATTCTCCCACAGAAGGCAGTGGAGGCCAATTCATTAAATATATTCAAGAAGGAGTTAGATATATTTCTTAAGTCTAAAGGGGTCAAGGGATATGGGGAGCAGGTAAGGACAGGGTACTGAATTTGGATGATCAGGCATGATCTCATTGAATGGCGGAGCAGGCTCGAGGGGCCGAATGGCCTACTCCTGCTCCTATCTTCTCTGTTTCTATGTTTCTAGCCCGTGCTATACCTGCCCTGGGACTGTATGATGGGACAGCGTAGAGCAAGATTAAATCTGTATTTCAACGTGCTGTACCTGCCCTGAGAGTTTTTGTTGGGACAGTGGAGAGGAATCTTTACTCTGTATCTAACCAATGCTGTACTGGCCCTGAGAGTGTTTGATGAGACAGTGTACAGGGAGATTTACTCTGTTTGTAACCCGTGCGCTAACTGCCCTGGGAATGTTTGATGGGACAGTGCAGAGGGAAATTTATTTAGTCTCTAACCCGAGCTGCACCTGTCCTGAGTGTGTTTGAAGGGTCAGTTTAGAGGGAGCTTTACTCTGCAGAGAACCTGTACTGTCGCTGCCATGGGAGTGTTTGATGTGACAATGTAGATGGAGCTTTCTCTGAATCTAACATGTGGTGTACCTGCACATGGAATGTTTGATAGGAAAATGTAGATGCAGCCTTACACTCTATCTAACTTGTGCTATACCTGCCCTGGGAAAATTTGATGCGAAAGTGTTGAGGGAGCTTTACTCAGCATCTAAGCCGTGCTGTACCTGGCCTGGGAGTGTTTGATGGGACAGTGCAGAGGGACCTTTACTCTGTAGCTGACCTGAGCTGTACCAGCTCTGGGATTGTTTGGTGGTACAGGGTAGAGGGAGATTTACTCTGTACCTAACTCGTGCTTTACCTGCCCTGGGAGTGTTTAATGGGACAGTGTACATGGAGCTTTACTCCGTATCTAACCCGTGCTGATCTTGCGTTGGTAGTTTCTGATAGGACCGTGTAGATGGAGATTTACTCTGTATCTAACCCGTGTTGTACCTGTCCTGGGAGTGTTTGATGGGACAGTGTAGAGGGAGCTTTACTCTGTATCTAAACTGTGCTGTACCTGCCCTGGGAGAGTTTGATGAGACAGCGTAGAGAGAGATTTACTCTGTATCTAACCTGTGCTGTACCTGCCTTTGGAGTGCTTGTTGGGACAGTGTAGAGGGAGCATTACACTATAGATGACCTGTGCTGTACCTGCTCTGGAAATGTTTGCTGGTACAGGGCAGATGGAGATTTACTCTGTATCTAACCCGTGCGGTGTCTGCCCTGGGTATGTTTGATGGGGCAGTCTAGGTGGAATTTTACACTGCATCAAACCGTGCTTTACCTGCCCTGGGATTGATTGATGGAACAGTGCAGAGGGAACTTTACTCTGTATATAACCCGTGCTGTACCTGCCCTTGGAATTATTGATGGGACAGTGTTGAGGGAGCTGTACTCTGTATCTAACACGTGCTGGACCGGCCATGGGAGTTTTGAATAGACAGTGTAAATGCAGCTTTACTCCATATCTATCCCGTGCTGTTTATGCTCTGTGAGGGTTTCATGGGACCATGTAGATGGAACTTTACTCTGGATCTAACCCCTGCTGCACATGCCCTGGGAGTGTTTAGTGGGACAGTGTAGAGGGAGCTTCCCTCTGCATCTAACCTGTACTGTACCTGTCCTGGGAGTGTTTGATGGGACAGGGTAGAGCGAGATGTATTCTGTATCTAACCCGTGCTGTACATGCCCTGGGAGTGTGAGATGGGACAGTGCAGAGATAACTTTACTCTGTATCTAACCCATGCTGAACCTGCCCTGGGAGTGTTTGATTGGACAGTGTAGAAGGAGCTTTACTCTGTACATAACCCGTGCTGCACCTGCCCTGGGAGTGTTTGATGGGACATGTAGAGGGACGTTTACTCTGTATCTAACCCGCGCTGTACCTGCCCTGGGAGTGTTTGATGGGACAGTATAGAGGGAGCTTTACTCTGTATCTAACCCGTGCTGTACCTGCCCTGGGAGTGTTTGATCGGAGAGTGTAGAGGGTGCATTACTCCCTATGTAACCCCTACTGGACAAGCCCTGGGAGTGTTTAATGGTACACTGTAAAGGGAGCGTTACTCTATAGCTAACCCTTGCTCTACCTGCCCTGGGAGTGTTTGATGGGACAGTGTAGTGGGAGTTTTACGCTGTACCTAACTGGTGCTGTATCTGCATTGTGTGTTTTTGATGGGGCAGCCTAGTTGGAGATTTACTCTGTATCTAATCCGTGCTGTTCCAGCCCTGGAATTGTTTGATGAGGCAGTGTAAAGGGAGTTTTACTCTGTACCTAAGCCGTGCTGTACCTGCCCTGTGTGTGTTTGATGGAAAAGTGCAGAGGGAGCTTTAATCTGTATCTTACCAATTCTGTACCTGGCGTGGGATTGTTTGATGGGACAATGTTGAGGGTGCTTTTCTCTCTATGTAAGCCGTTCACTACCTGCCCTGGGAGTGTTTGATGGGAGAGTGTAGATGGAGCTTTAGTCTGTATCTAACCCGTGGTGTGCCTCCCCAGTGAGTGTTGGATCGGACAGTGTTGAGGGCGCTTAACTCTGTATGTAACCCGTGCTCTACCTGCCCTGGGATAGTTTGATGGGGCACTGTAGAGGGAGCTTTACTCTGTATCTAAACCGTGCTCTACCTGCCCTGGGAGTGTTTGATGGGACAGTGTAGAGGGAGCTTTACTCTGTATCTAACCCGTGCTGTATCTGCCCTGGGAGTGTTTGATGGGCTGTATAGAGGCAGATTTAAACTGTATTAGACCGAGCTGTATCAGCCCTGGGAGTGTTTTATGGGACAGTGTAGACGGACCATCACTCTGTATCTAAACCGTGCTCTACCTGCCCTGGGCGTGTTTGATGGGACAGTGTAGAGTCGGATTTACTCTGTAGCTAGTCCGTGCTGTACCTGCCCTGGGTTTGTTTAATGGGACAGTGTAGACGGAGCTTTACTTTATATCTAACACGTGCTGTACCTGCCCTGGGACTGTTTGCTGGGACAGTGCAGAGGGAGCTTTACTCTGTATCTAACCCGTGCTGTACCTGCACTGGGAGTGTTTGATGGGGCAGGGTAAAGGGAGCCTTATTCTGTATCTAAGCCGTGCTGCACCTGCCCTGGGTGTGTTTGATGGAAAAGTGCAGAGGGAGCTTTAATCTGTATCATACCATTTCTGTACCTGGCCTGGGATTGTTTGATGGGACAGTGTTGAGGGAGCTTTACACTGTATCAAACCCGTGCTTCCACTGCCCTGGGAGTGTTTGATGGGAAAGTGCAGAGGGCACTTTGCTCTGCATCTACCCTGTGCTGTACTGGCCATTGGAGTCTCTAATGTGACAGTGTAGACGGAGCTTTACTCTGTCTCTAACCTATGCTTTACCGTTCATGAGACTGTTTGATGGGACAGTTTACAGGGAGCTTTACTTTGTATCCAACCTGTGCTTCAAATGCCTTTTGAGTGTTTGATGGGACAGAGCAGAGCGAGTTTTACTCTGTATCTAATGTGTGCTGATCTGGCCATGGGAGTGTTTGACGGGACAGTGTAAGGGAGCTTTTCTCTATATCTAACCTGTGCTGCAACTATCCTGGGTCTGTTTGACGGTGCAGTTTAGAGGGAGCTTTACTCTGCAGCTGACCTGTGCTGTACCTGCTCTGGAAGTGTTTGATGGGACAGTGTAGAGGGAACTTTACTCTGAATCTGACCCGAGCTGTATCTGCACTGGGAGTTTTTGATGGGTCACTGTAGAAGGATGTTTACTCTGTATCTAACCCGTGCTGTATCTGCCCTGGGTGTTTGTGATGGGGCAAACTAGCTGGAGCTTTAAACTGTACCTAATCCGTGCTGTACCTGCCCTGGAATTGTTTGATGTGGCATTGTAAATGGAGCTTTACTCTGTATCTAAGCCGTGCTGTACCTGCCCTGGGTGTGCTTGATGGAAAAGTGCAGAAGGAGCTTTAATCTGCATCTTACCCCTTCTGTACCCGGCCTGGAATTGTTTGCTGGGACAGTGTTGAGGGAGTTTTACTCTCTATCTAACCCGTGCTGTACCTGCCATTGGAATTTTTGACGGGACAATGATGCGGGAGCTGTACTCTGTATCTAACACTTCTGTACATGAACTGGGAGTGTTTGATGGGACAGTGTAGAAGGAGCTTTATACCGTATCTAACCCTTCCTGTCCCTGCCCTGTGAGTGTTTGATGGTAGAGTGTAGAGGGAGCTTTACTCTGTATCTAACCCGTGCTGTACCTGCCCTGGGAGTGTTTGGTGGGACAGTGTAGAGGAAGCTTTACTCTGTATCTAACCCGTGCTGTAGCTGCTATGGGAGTGTGAGATGGGAGTGTGCAGAGGGATCATTTCTCTGTACCTAATCCGTGCTGTGCCTCTCCTTGGAGTGTTTGATCGGACAGTGTAGAGGGTGGATTACTCCCTATGTAACATCTACTGCAGCAGCCCTGGCAGTGTTTGATGCGACACTGTAAAGGGAGCGTTACTCTATATCTAACCCTTGCTCTACCTGCCCTGGGAGTGTTTGATGGGGCAGTGTAGAGGGAGTTTTACTCTGTATCTAACCGGTGCTGTATCTGCCCTGGGTGTTTTTGATGGGGCAGCCTAGATGGAGATTTACTCTGTATGTAATCCGTGCTGTTCCAGCCCTGGAATTGTTGATGGGGCAGTGTAAACGGAGCTTTACTCTGTATCTAAGCTGTGCTGTACCTGCCCTGGCAGTGTTTGATGTGACAGTGTAGAATGAGCTTTACTCTGTATCAAAACCGTTCTGACCCTGCTCTGTGAGTGATTGATGGGAGAATGTAGATGGAGCTTCAGTCTGTATCTAAACCGTGGTATGCCTCCCCAGTGAGTGTTGGATCGGACAGTGTAGAGGGAGCTTAACTCTGCATATAATCCGTGCTATACCTGCCCTGGGAGTGTTTGATGTGACATTGTAGAGGGAACTTTACCCTGTGTCTAACCGCGCTCTACATGCCCTGGGAATGTTTGATGGGACAGTGTAGGGAGGGCTTTATTCTGTATCTAAACCGTGCAGTACCTGCCCTGGGAGTCTTTGATGGGATGTGTGGAGGCAGATTTACAGTGTATCTAACCCGTGCTGTATCTGTCCTGGGAGTGTTTTATGGGACAGTGTAGACGGATCTTTACTTTGTATCTAACCTGTGCTGTACCTGCCCTGGGAATGTTTGATGGAGCTTTACTCTGTATCTAACCTGTGCTTTACCAGCCATTGGAGTGTCTGCTCCGACACTGTTGATGGACCTTTACTCTATCTCTAACCTATTCTTTACCGGCCATGGGATTGTTTAATGGGACAGTGCACAGAGAGCTTTACTTTGTAACCAACCTGTGCTGTACCTGCCCTGGGTGTGTTTGACGGGGCTGTGTATACGGAGTTGTACACAGTATCTAGCCTGTGCTGTACAGAGGAGCAATTTAAACTCAAATACTTTCTATTCCACACGCCTCAAATTCCTGAGAATTAAACACAGAGACAGTGGTTCCATTGGCCAATCCTGTTATTAAAAAATTCCTTCTGCACACCCCGCAATGTTTTTTCTCTGTCTTCATACCATTGTAATTGCATTTTTTTACGTTCACGCTTCTAGCTTCTAAATGCTGATGTACAGAGGGTTCTGGTGGTCCTTGCACATGAATCACAAAAACTTGGCGTGCAGGTACAGCAAGTGCTTAGAAAGACAAATGGAATGTTGGCTTTTATTGAAAGCGGGATGGAGTATAAACTTGGGAAGTGTTGCACAACTGTACAGGGCGTTGGTGAGACCGCACCTTGTGTGCTGCGTACAGTTTTGGCCTCCTGATTTAAGGAGTGATATACTTGTATTGGAAGCAGATCAGAGAATGTTAACTAGGTTAATTGCTGAGATGAAGCGGTTGTCTTATGAAGCAAGGTTGAGCAGGTTGGGCCTATATTCATTGGAGTTCAGAAGAATGAGAGGTGATCTTATTGAAACATATAAGATTCTGATGGGGCTGGAAAGGGTAGATGCAGGGAGGATATTTCCCCATGTGTGTTAATCTAGCACTAGGGGGCAGAGTTTCAGGATAAGGGGTCGCCCATTTAAAGCTGAGATGAGGAGGAAATTCTTCACTCAGAGGGTCGTGAATCTTTGGAATTCTCCACCCCAGAGGGCTGATGAGTTGGTGCCATTGAATATTTTCAAGGCGGAGATAGACATAAATTTGAGCTACAGGGGAGTCAAGAGTTATGGGGAGCGGGCGGGGAATTGATGTCGAGGCCAAGATCAGATCAGCCATGATCTTAGTAAATGGTGGGACAGGCTCGATGGGCCAAATGGCCTGCCCCTGCTCCTAGTTATTTTGTTCTTATGCTCTTATGTATGAAAGGGGTTAACTGAAGCTGTTTGTTCATTGAATGTAATTAATGTCAGTCTCCACGGGTTACCTGAAACTGTTTGTTCAATGACTGTAATTAATGTCAGACTCCACGCGTTAATTGAAGCTGTTTGTTCAGTGACTGTAATTAATGTCAGTGTCAATGGACATTATTGTATCAGTGCAGGGTTTCCCTCTTCTATTAATAAGGGGCTCCTTTCAATGTGTTATCCCATAGTGTCAGTGAGAGCATCACCTCCGGCACTGACAGGACTCAGCGCACTTCTCCACAGAGAGGGAGTCGGAATCTGAGAACAGTAGATTGGAATGTTGCAACAATGGATCGGAATCTAACAACAGTGGATAGGAATGTTACAATAATGGACAGGAGTATATCCTGGGTGTTTGATTATCTTTCTGAATATTCTGATTATCTCACATTGGAAGAGCGGATCTATTACGCACTTTTGACTGTTCAATGCTTTTACTATCCCGTCCTTGCTGCTGTTGGTGTTCCTGGTAAGTTTCTCTATCTAGCTATTCCATTACCGAGGTTTTACTATATTACTGTTCTTGTCAATTACTCGCCCCTCCTTGCTGCTGTTGTTGGTCCTGGTAAGTCTCCGTATCCAACTATAAACTCTGCAAACCTTTGCTAATTGTATTACTGTTCTTGTCATTTTCTCTCCCCTCTTTGCTGGTATTGGTATCCCTCTTAAACTTCTATATTTAGCAATTAGATTTGTAAACAACTTTTCACTGGATTACTGTGTTTGTCATTACATCTTGGGAAGACCAAAGCCATTGTCTTCGGTCCTCATCACAAACTCCATTATCTATTGACTCAGTACTCCACCCTGGCCAATGTCTGAGGCTGAACCAGGCTGGTCACTACCTCATCGTTCTCTTTGAACGTGAGCTGATCTCCGACCTCATATACTGTGAATCACCAGGACTGCCTACTACCCCCTCCATAACATCTCCCATCTCCACCCCGCCTCAGCCCTTCCACTGCATAAACCCCCATCTGTGCCTTTGTTAAATCCAGACTCGACAATTACAATGCGCCCCTGGCTGGCCTCCCAGTTACAAGCCTCCATAAACTAGAGCTCATCCAAAACTCTGCTGCCCATATCCTAACTTGCACAAGACCCGTTCGCCCATCACCTCTGTACTCACTGACCTACATTGGCTCCCGATCCGGCAACACCTCGATTTTAATATTCTCATCCTTGTGTTCAAATCCCTCCATGTCCTCACCCGTCCAGTTAGTCCCATTACCCGGCGCTTTTCCAAAAGTCCTGCAAATTGCTCCCCTTATATATTTATCCAATTCCCCTTTTCAAGTTAATGTATTTCCCACTGTACCTCTCCCAGTCCTTCTGTCTCTATTTTACTTTCTATTTTCTCGCTCTCTCTCTATCCCTCTTCTCTGTCTGTCTCTTGCTCATAGAATCATACAGTGATACAGCACAGATGGAGCCCATTCCATTCATCGTGTCTGTGCCATCTCTTTGAAAGTGCTCTCTAATTAGTCCTACTCTTTAGTCAGAGCCCTGTAAAAATTCCCCTTCAACTTATTATCCATTTCCCTGTCTAAAGTTACTATTGAATCTGCATCCACCACGTTCTCAGACAGAGCATTCCAGAACACAACATCCCACTGCATAAAGAAAATGCTCCATCTCTCGTCTGGTTCTTTTGACAAATACCATAAATCTGAGTCCTCTGCTTGCCCAACATTTTGCCACTAGAAACAGACTTACCTACTTTCTCGAAATACATATTGCTTTTAAACATCCATATTTAATCTCCCCTTGTGGAAAAGGACAATGATACAGTATAATGTCTCCAGGTGGGAAAGACCAATTGTAGTAAGCTGAGATATGATTTAGCAAAAATGGACTTGGAACAGCTGCTTGAAGGGAAATCGGTTTCAGAGCAGTGAGAAGCTTTCAAGGAGGAGATAGTGAGGGTTCAGAGCAAATATGTTCCAAAACTTAAAAGGGTGGAACATCCAAATCTTAAACCCTCTGAATGTCAATGAACATACCGTGTAGGATAAGGGAAAAAAGGTAAGCTTTTAACAGATACCGAGAGTTCAATACTTCAGAAAACCTGGAGGAGTATAGAAAGTGCAGGGGTGAAGTTAAAAAGTAAATTGGGAAAGCAAAGGCAGGGCATGAAAAATATTGGCAATTCAAATCAAGGGAAACCAAAATATGTTTTATAAATACATAAAGTGCAAGAGGATAATTAAGGAAATAATAGGGCTTATTAGAGACCAAAATGGTAAGCTGTGTGCGGAGCTGGATGACGTGGATATGACTCTTAATAAATAATTTGTGCCTGTCTTCACAGAAGAGAGGGATGATGCAAAAAATTGTACTTAAGGAGGAGTGTGTAATATTAGCTTAGATAAATATAGTGAGAGAGGAAATGTTAAGGTGTTTACCAACTTTGAAAGTAAATAATTCACGAGGCCCAAAGGAAGAGTATCCCAGATGTTAAGAGAGGCAAGGGGGTAAATGTGTACAGTATTGGTCTCCTTTCCTAAGGAAGGATACAGTTGCCATCGAAGGAGTGCAATGAAGGTGCGCCAGAGTGGTTCCTGGAATGGGGGGATTGTCCTATGAGGAGAGATTGAGTAGACAAGCCCCACATTATCAAGAGTTTAGCAGAATGAAAGGTGATCTCTTTGAAACATACAAAATATTTCCATGACTTGACAGGGTAGATGCAGGGAGGACGTTCCCCCTGACTGGGGAGTCTAGAACCAGGGGTCATCGTCTAAGAATAAGAGGTCGGCCATTTAGGGCTGAAATGAGGAGACATTTCTTCACACCAAGAGTGGTGAATCTGTGGAATTCTCTACCCCAGAGGGCTGTGGAGGCTCAGTCATTGAGTATATTCAAGGCAAAAATCAATAGGTTTTTGAATATTAAGGGAATCAAGGGATATGTGGATAGTGCAGGAAAGTGGAGATGAAGCAGAAGATCACCTATGATATTATTGAATGGTGGAGCAGGCTCGAACGGCCAAATGGCCGACTCCTGCCCCTACTTATGTTTTCTTATGTTCTTGAGAGGCCAAGGGGTTAAGTGTTTAGCAGGCAATGCACACCTAATCAAGAGTGCAGAACCACAGCCATTGACACAGAATCAGTCACACAGGCCTTTAAAAGAGGACAGGACAAGTTACACAGGCTCTTTGAAGAGATAAAAAAAGACACACGTGCTTTTTAAAGAGACAGAACCAGTTAAAAGGGCTTTTTAAAGAGACACGAGCAGTAAGACAGGGTTTTTAAAAGATAAACGACAAGACACACAGGTTTTTTAAAGAGACAGAACCAGTCATGCGGGCTTTTTCATCTGACAGGAACAGTCACACAGGCCTTTTAAAGAGACAGGAACAGTCAAGCAGTCTATTGAAAGAGACAGGACCCGTCACACAGGCTTATTATAGAGACAGAACCATACACACAGGCTTATTAAAGTAACAGGACAAGTTACACGGAATTATTAAAGAGACAGAACCAGTCACACAGGCTTTCTCATCTGACAGGAACAGTCACAGGCTAATTAAAGAGACAGGACCAGTCACAGAGTCTATTGAAAGAGGCAGGACCAGTCACACAGGGTAATTAAAGAGACAGGCCCAATCACACAGGCTTTTTAAAGTGACAGGACCAATCACACTGGCTTTATAAAGAGACAGGACCATGCACATAGGTTTTTTAAAGAGATAGGACCAGTCACACAGGCTTTTTAAATAGACAGGACCAGTCACAGGCTTTTTAAAGAGACAGGACAAGACACACAGGCATTTTAAGGAAACAAGTCTAGGCACAAAGGCCTTTTAAAGAGACAGGACCAGTCATACAGGCTTTATAAAGAGACAGGACCAGTCACACAGGCCTTTTAAAGAGACAGAACAAGTCACACAGGCCTTTTAAAGAGACAGCACCTGTCACACAGGCTTTTTAAAGAGACGGGACCAGTCACACAGGCTTTTTAAAGAGAGAGGACCAGACACACAGGCATTTTAAGGAGACAAGTCTAGGCACAAAGGCCTTTAAAGCGACAGAACCAATCACATAGATTTTTGAAAGAGACAGGACCAATCGCACAGGCTTTCTAAGGAGACAAGTCCAGACACAAGTTTATGAAGAGTCAGGACCTGTCACACAGACATTTCAAAGAGACAGAAACAGTCACACTGGCTTTGTAAAGTGACAGGACCAGTCACACACATTTGAATGAGACATGAACAGTCACACAGGCTTTGTAAAGTGACAGGACCAGTCACACAGGTTTTTTAAAGGCAGGACATAGAAACATAGTAATATAGACGATAGGAGCAGGAGTAGGCCATTCAGCCCCTCGAGCCTGCTTCGCCATTCAATGAGATCATGGCTGATCATCCAAATTCAGTACCCGGTCCCTGCTTTCTCCCCATACCCCTTGATCCCTTTAGCCTTAAGAAATATATCCAACTCTTTCTTGAATATATTTAATGAATTGGCTTCTGCTGCCTTCTATGGTAGAGAATTCCACAGGTTCACCACTCTCTGGGTGAAGAAATTCCTCCTCATCTCAGTCCTAAATGGCTTACCCCTTATCCTTAGACTGTGACCCCTGGTTCTGAAATCACCGACCATCGGGAACATCCTCTCTGCATCTAGTCTGTCCAGTCCCGACAGAATTTTATAAGTTTCAGTCAGATCCCCTCTCATTCATCTAAACTCCAACGGGTATAAGCCCAATCGACCGCATCTCTCCTCATACGTCATTCCTGTCATTCCACGTATCAGCCTGGTGAATCTTCGCTGCACTCCCTCCATGGCAAGAACATCCTTTTCAGATAAGGCGACCAAACCTGCACACAATACTCAAGGTGTGGTCTCACCAAGGCCCTGAACAACTGTAGCAAGACATCCTTGTTCCTGTACACGAATCCTCTCGCTACGAAGGCCAACCTTCCATTTGCCTTCTTACCCGCCTGCTGCACCTACATGCTTACCTTCAGCGACTGGTGCACAAGGGCACCCAGGTCTCGTTGCACTTCCCCTTCTCCCAATCTATTGGCATTCAGATAATAATCTGCCTTCCAGTTTTTGACACCAAAGTGGATAACCTTGCATTTATCCACGTTATATTGCATCTGCCACACTTCTGCCCAATCACCCAACCTGTCGAATTCATACTGGAGTTTCTCGGCATCCTCCTCACAGCCGACACGCACAGCCAGCTTTGTATCGGCTGCAAACTTGGCGATATTACATCTAATTCCCTCGTCTATTTCATTAATATATATTGTGAATAGCTGGGGTCCTAGGACCAATCCCTGCGGTACCCCACTAGTCACTGCCTGCCACTCAGAAAAAGGCATGTTTATTCCAACACTTTGCTTTCTGTCTGCCAACCAGTTCTCTATCCAAGTCAATAACTTGCCCCCAATCCCATGTGCCTTAACTTTACACGCTAATCTCTTATGCGGGACCTTACCGAAAGCCTTCTGAAAGTCCAAATACACCACATCCACTGGTTCTCCCTTATCTATTCTACCAAATACATCCTCAAAAATATCCAGTAGATTAGTCAAGCACGATTTACCCTTTGTAAATCCATGTTGACTTTGTCCGATCCTGTCACTGTTTTCCAAGTGTTCTGCTATTACATCTTTTATAATGGACTCTAACATTTTCCCCACTACCGATGTCAGGCTGACAGGTCTGTAATTCGCCGTTTTCTCTCTACCATCATTTTTGAATAGTGGAGTAACATTATCTACTCTCCAATCCATGGGTACTTTTCCAGATTCTATCAAATGTTGGAAGATGACCAGCAATGCATCTACTATTTCTAGGGCATCTTCCTTAAGTACCCTAGAATGTAGGATATCAGGCCCTGGGGATTTATCGACCTTCAATCCCGTCAATTTCCCGAACACCATTTTCCAACAAATGCTGATTTCTTGTAGCTCAGTACCAGTCACATATGCGTATTAAAGAGACAGGAAGAGCCACACCGGCTTTTAAAAGAGACAAGACCTGTCACACCGGCTTCTTCACTCGTCAGGACATGTCAATACGTGCGATTGAAAGAGACAGGAACAGTCACACTGGCTTCTTAACTAGTCAGGACATGTCAATACGAGCGATTGAAAGAGACAGGCCCAGTCAGGCTTTTTCTGGAGACAGCACCATTCACACAGCCTTTTTAAAGAGACAGGATCAGTCACACAGGCGTTTCAAGGAGACAAAAGCTGATAAACTGGCTCTGAAACAGATAAAAACAGTCACAGCGTCATTTTATAAAGACAGGACTTGACACAGCCACGTTTTAAGGAGACAGGACCAGACACACAGGCTTTTTAAACATAAGAACATAAGAAATGGTAGCAGGAGTAGGACATTCGGCTCTTCGAGCCTGCTCTGCCATTCAATGTGTTCATGGCTAATCTTCTGCCTCAACTCCATTCACCGGCCCTAATGCCATATCCCTTGATATAACAACTAATCAGAAATGTATCCACTTCTGTTTGTAATATACCCAATGACTGAGCCTCCACAGCCCTCTGAGACAGAGAATTCCAAAGATTCATCACCCTCTGTTTGAAGACATGTCTTCTCATCTCAGTCCTGAATGGCCTACCCTTTATCCTGAGGCTGTGGCCCCTGGTTCTAGACTCCCCAGCTAAGTGACACATTCTCCCAGCATCCACCCTATCAAGCCCCGTAATGATTTTGTATGCTTCAATGCGATCCCCTCTCATTCTTCTGAATTCAAGAGAATATAGGCCGAGTTTACTCAATCTCTTCTCATACGAATGTCCCACCATCCCAGGATTCAATCTCCTGAACCTTCGTTGCACTCCCTCTGTGGCAAGTATATCCTTCCTTAGGTAAGGAGACCAAAATTGTACACAGTACTCCAGGTGTGGTCTCACCAAGGCCCTATATAAATGGAGTAAGACTTCGTTACTCCTGTACTCCAATCCTCTTGTAAAGAATGCCAGCATATCTTTGCCTTCCTAATGGCTTATTGCACCTGCACATTCACTTTCAGTGACTCAGGTACAAGAACACCCTGATCCCGTTGAGCATCTGAATTTCCCAGTCTTTCACCATTTAGGAAATACTCTGCCTTTCTGTTTTTTTTACCAAAGCGGAATACTTCACATTTATCAGCTTAAAGTGACAGGGCCAGTGAAACATGCATTTTCAAGAGGGAGGACCAGGCACACGGGCTTTTTAAAGAGGCAGGAACAGTCAAACTGGATATTTAAAGTGACAGGTCAATCACACATGATTTTTATAGAGACAGGACTTTTCACACAGGCTCTTTAATCAGTCTGGACCTGTCACGCAGCCTTTTCCAAGAGACAGGAGAAGTCACACTGTCTATTTAAGGAGACAGGACTAATCACACAGGCTTATTAAAGGGACAGGATCTATGACACTTGCTATTAAAATAGACATGCCCAGTCAGACAGGCTCTTTATGGAGACAGCACCCGTCACACCAGCGATTTCCAGAGACAAGACCAGTCACACAGGCATTTGAAATACATAGAAAGAGTAACACCGTCATTTTATAGAGTCGGGACCTGACACACCCGCGTTTTAAAGAGACAGGACCAGTGAAACATGCTTTTTATAGTGACAGGACCAGTCACAGCGGCAATTAAATGATACAGGCCCAGTCGCAAGTGCTTTTGAACGAGACAGGAGCAGGCACACTGTCCTTTTAAGGAGGCAGAAGCTGCTACACTGGCATTTTAGAGAGTCAGGGCCAGTGACACAAGCTTTATAAAGAGACAGGAACAGTCACCCGAGCTTATTTAACTGACAGGACCAGCCACACAGGATTATTAAACTGAAACGTCCAGTCGCACAGGATTATAATCAGAAAGGACCAATTATATAGGCTTTTTAATCAGAAATGACCTGTCACACAGGCTTAGTAAAGAGACAAGACCAGTCACACAGTCTTTTTAATGATACTTGACAAGTCACACAGGCTTATTAAAGAGACAGGAACAATCACACAGGCTTATTAAAGAGACAGCACCAGTCACACAGGCTTATTAAAGAGACAGGCCCAGTCACACAGGCTTATTAAAGAGACAACACCAGTCACACAGGCTTATTAAAGAGACAGAACCAGACATACAGGCTTATTAATGAGACAGGACCAGACACACAGGCTTATTAAAGAGACAGCACCAGTCACACAGGCTTATTAAAGAGACAGGACCAGTCACAAAGGCTTATTAAAGAGACAGAACCAGACACACAGGCTTATTAAAGAGACAGGACCAGTCAAACAGGCGTATTCAATAGACAGAACCAGTCACACAGGCTTATTAAAGAGACAGGACCAGTCACACAGGCTTGTTAAAGAGACAGAACCAGTAACACAGGCTTAATAAAGAGACAGAACCAGTCATACAGGCTTATTATAGAGGCAGGACCAGTCACACAGTCTTTTTAAAGAGACAGGACCAGTCACACAGGCTTATTAACGAGGCAGGACCAGTCACACAGGCTTATTTATGAGGCAGAACCAGTCATACAGGCTTATTGAAGAGGCAGGACCAGTCATACAGGCTTATTAAAAAGGCAGGACCAGTCACACTGTCTTTTTAAAGAGACAGGACCAGCCACACAGGCTTATTAAAAAGGCAGGACCAGTCACACAGGCTTATTAACGAGGCAGGACCAGTCATACAGGCTTTTTAAAAAGGCAGGACGAGCCATACAGTCTTTTTAATGAAACAGGACCTGTCACACAGGCTTTTTAATGAGGCAGGACCGGTCAAAAGGCTTATTAAAGAGACAGGAACTTTAAATTGACGGGCCTGTCACACAGCGTATTAAAATTGACTGGACCATTCTCACAGGCTTTTTAAAGAGGCAGGAACTTTAAATTGACCAGACCTGTCACACAGGCACTTTGACGAGGAAGGACCAGTCACACAGGCTTTCTAAAGAGACAGGCAATTTAACATGACTGGACCAGTCAGACAGGCGCTTTAAAGGAACAGGACATGTCACACAGAGTGTTAAAAGAGGCAGGACGTTTCAATAAGTGACATTGAATGAGACAGGCCAGGTCAGACAGGCTTTTTGTGGAGCCAGCACCAGTCACACAGCCTTTTTAAAAAGGCAGGAAAAGTGACAAAGTTATTTTAAAGAGACAAGACAAGTGAAAAATGCTTTTAAAAGAGACGAGACCAGTGAAAAATGCATTTTCACGTGACAGGACCAGTCACACAGGCTTTTTAAAGAGACAGGAACAGTCACATATAATTTTAAAGAGACAGGATCAGTGAAAAATGCTTTTTAAAGAGGCAGGACCAGTCACACAGGCTTTTTAAAGAGACAGGACTAGTCACACAAGCTTTTTATAGAGACAGGACCAGTGACACAGGCTTTTTAAGGAGGCAGGACGAGTCACACAGGCTTTTTAAAGAAACAGGACCACTCACACAGGCTTCTTCAATGGCAGGACCAGTTAGACATTGGCCCAGAAATTCGGGTCGGGGTCTTCCTGCGGGTGCTGGTCCCCGACCTACACTTACCTAGCGCGCCGGCAGTTGACCTCTTGGCCTGCGTGGAATTCCTGTCCGAGGCCTGTACCAGAGGCCGGCGCGCTGTGCTGGTGTGTCCCAGGGGCATAGTTAGTGTGAAGCCTCCGCGGGATCACGTGAGCAACAGGCAGCCAATCGGAGCAGGGAATGCTCCATTCATAAGTCTTGATAGATAGACCTGTCAAAACGTATAAATTCTGAGGCTGTAAAACTGTACTTTACCAACTATTTTAAACAAAAATTTAAATTTGTCAAAAAAATAATTTAATGAAAAAATGGGGCAAAAAATAAACTTAACTTGCTTTAAAATATTTAAAAGTAATAAACCTGTGGAAAAAATGTTTTAATTTTAAATAATTGACCGCTTACCTTTGAAAATGAAGTCCTTATGGCTGCTTTCTACATTTGTAAAATGTACAGACTTACCCGCACGTTAAAACCAGAAAAAAAAAGGAAGTTCAACGCGCGCGCGCAGACTCAAACGTCGCAAGGGGACTGCCTCTGAACCCTTTGGTTCAGAGGAGAGGAAATGCCGGTTTTCCATGCATGCGCTGTGCATGCTGAAATCCGCCACTTCCAACTGGCCCACACGTAAGTACCCCATCCGTACTCACGCGTTGTGACCGGAATTAATGGGCCATTCTGTTTAAAATGACAGAACAGTCACAACGGCTTTTTATCGAAAAAGTGCCAGACACACAGGCATTTTAAAGAGACAGGGCCTATCACACCTGCTATTAAATGATACAGGACAAGTCACACAGGTGTCTTCATTGACAGGACCAGTCACACAAGCTTCTTCATTGAAAGGACCAGTCACACATACTGCTTAAAATGACAGGAGCAGAAACAACGGCTTTTTAACGAGACAGGACCAGGCAGACAGGCTTTTTAAATAGTCAAGGCCTATCCCAACCGCTTTATAAAGAGACAGGACCATTCACACAGGCTTTCTAAATAGTCAGGACCTATCACAACCGCTTTATAAAGAGACAGGACCATTCACACAGGCTTTTTTAGGAGACAGGAACAGACGTGTATGATTTTTTTTACCGATACATGACCATTCGCAAATGCTATTAAAAGAGGCAGGACCAGTCAATTATTTGGGGGAAATTTAATCTTCATATAGACTGGTCAAATCAAATTGGCTAAGGTTGTCTGGAGGACGAGTACATGGAATGCATTTGGGACAGTTTCCTAGAACAATGCGTCATGGAATCAACCAGGAACAGGTGATTTTAGATCTTGTATTGGGTAATGAGACAGGGTTAGTTAGCAATCTCATAGTAACCGATCCGCTGGGCAGACTGATCATAATATGATAGAATGACACGTTAATTATAAGAGTGACTTGCCTAAGTCCGAAACTAGAGCCTTATACATATATAAAGCCAATTACATAGGTATGAGGGGCGAGTTGGCTAAGGCAGATTGGAAAAATAGATTAAAAGGTATGACAGAAGATAAGCAGTGGCTAACATTTAAAGAAATATTTAATAATTCTGAACAAAACTACATTCCTTTGAGAAACAAAAGCTCCACGGGTAAAGTGATCCGACCGTGGAGAACTAAACAAGTTGTGGATAGCAATAGATTGAAAGATGAAGCTTAAAATGTTGCAAATAATAATAGTAAGCCTGACGATTGGGAGATTTTCACAAACCAGCAAAGGCTGACAAAAAAATTATAAAAAGGGAAAAAAATAGAATATAAGAGAAAACTAGCAAGAAATATAAAAGCAGATGGTAAGAGTTTGTAAAAGTATGTAAAAAGGAAAAGAGTAGCAAAAGTAAACGTTGGTCTCTTAGAGGCTGAGACAGGAGGAATTATTATGGGGAATAAGGAAATCGCAGAAACGTTAAAAAATATTTTACATCTGTCTCCACAGTAGAAGACACAAAAAACTATCAAAAATGTTGGGGAACCAAGGGTCTAATGAGGCTGAGGAACTTAAGGTAATTAGTGTATGTAGAGGAAATGCACGAGAAAAACTTATGGAACTAAAAGCCGACCAATCCACTGGACTGGACGGCCTACATCCTAGGTTTCTAAAGGAGGTGGCTGAAGATGTAGTGTCCGTGTGTAGATAAAGACACTGAAGACAGGAGTTGTTTCATAGGTATTTACTAAGCAAGTCTGGGGGGGGTTTCTAAAGGATAGACACAATACACAGGCTTATATAGCCCAAGTGGCAATTACCGGCATTACGCACACCTGGGGCTCTTAAAGGCACATACACCATAATTGCTCTTAAAGGCACATACACCACAGAAGAGATAGTGGTTGCATTGGTTTTAATCTTCCAAAATTCCCTAGTTTCTGGAATGGTCTCAGCGGATTTGAAGTTCACAAATGTATCACCGCTAAATAAGAAAGGAGGGAGAGATAAAACTGGGATCTACAGGCAAGTTAGAATGACATCAGTCGTCGGGAAAATGCTGGAATCCATTGTTAAGGAAGTGGTATCAAGTCACTTAGAAAATCATTTCATGTTTAGGCCGAGTCAACATGTTTTCATGAAAGGGAAATCGTGTTTGACAAATTTATTAGAGTTTTTTGAAGAAGTAACTCTCACGGTAGATAAAGCAGAACCATTGGATGTAGTATACCTGGATTTCCAAAAGGCATTATATATGGTGCCACATTAAAGGTTATTACACAAGATTAAGGCTCATGGGGTTGGGGGTAATATAGTAGCATGGTAGAGGATTGGTTAATGGACAGAAAACAGAAAGCAGGGATAAACAGATCTTTTTCAGGTTGGCAGGCTGTAACTAGAGGGGTGCCGCAAGGATCAGTATTGTGGCCTCAGCTATTTAAAATCTATATTAATGACTTAGATGAAGGGACCAAGTGTTAAGTGTCCAAGTTTGCTGATGATACCAAGCTAGGTGCGACAGTAAGCTGTGAGGAGTACACAAGGAGTCTGCAAAGGGAAAAAGATAGACTAAGTGAGTGTACAGTAAGTTGGCAGATGGAGTATAATATAGGGAAATCTGAGGTTATTCACTTTGGTAGGAAGAATAGAAAAACAGAATATGTTTTAAATGGTGACTAACTTTCAAATGTTGGTGTTCAGATAGGTTTGCATGTCCTCGTGCAAGAAACACAGAAAGCAGGTGCAACAAGCAATAAGAAAGACCAATGGCATGTTGATCTTTCTTGCAAGAGGGTTGGAGTACAAGCATAAGGAAGTCTTGCAATTGTACGTGGACTTCGTGAGACCACACCTGGAGTAATGTGCACAGTTTTGGACTCCTCATCTAAGCAAGGAGATACTTGCCCTCGGGGCGGTTCAACAAAGGGTCACGATCTTGATTCCTGGGATGAGAGGCTGTCCTATGAGGAGAGGTTGTGTAGAAGGGGAGGTGGTGGCATAGTGGTAATATAACTAGACTAGTAAGCCAGCGGCTTATTCAATGCTCTGAAAATATGGGTTCAATTCCCACCACGACAGCTGGTGGAATTTAAGTTCAATTCAATTTAATTCTGGAATTAAATGTTAGTCTTAGTAATGACGACCATAATACCATTGTCGATTGTTGCAAAAACCCATCTGGTTAACTAATGTCTTTTAGGGAAAGAAATCTGCCATCCTTACCTGGTCTGGCCTACATGTGACTCCAGAACCACAGCAATGTGGTTGAATCTTAATGGTCTAGCAAGCCACTCAGTTATAAACAACCGCTACAAGAAACAATAAGAATTAAACCGGACAGGCCACCTGGCACCGGAAACGACAACGGAAAACCCAGCCCTGTCGACCCTGCAAAGTCCTCCTTGCCAACATCTGGGGGCTTGGGCCAAAATTGGGAGAGCTGTCCCACAGACTAGTCAAGCAACAGCCTGACATAGATCATAATTACCGAATCATACCTTACAACAAATGTCCCAGACACCACCACCACCATCCCTGGCTATGTCCTGTCCCACTGGCAGGACAGACCCACCAGAGTTGGTGGCACCGTGGTATACAGTGGGGAGGGAGTAGCCCTGGGAGTCCTCAACATTGATTCAGGACCCCATGAGGTCTCATGGCATCAAGTCAAATATGGGCAAGGAAACCTCCTGCTAATTACCACCTACCGCCCTCCCTCAGCTAAGGAATCAGTACTCCTTCATGTTGAACACCAATTGGAAGAAGCACTGAGAGTAGCTAGGGCACAAAATGTCCTCTGGGTGGGGGACTTCAATGTCCATTACCAAGAGTGGCTCGGTTGCAACACAACTGGCCGAGACCTAAAGGACACAGCTGCCAGACTGGGTCGCCGCCAGGTGGTGAGGGAAAAACCTACTTGATCTCGTCCTCACCAATCTACCTGTTGCAGATGCATCTTTCCATGAACAGCATTGTTGGACTGGCCACCGCACAGTCCTTGTGGAGACGTAGTCCCGTCTTCATGTTGAGGATACCCTCCACCGTGTTCTGTGGCACTACCACCGTGCTAAATGGGCAACTCAAAACTGGGCATCCATGAGGCGTTGTGGGCCATCAGCAGTAGCAGAATTGTATTCAAGTACAATCTGTAACCTCATGGCCCGGCATATCCCTCAATCTACCATTACCATCAAGCCGGGAGATCAACCCTGGTTTAACGATGTGTGCAGGAGAGCATGCCGGGAAAAGCACCAGGCATACCAAAAAATGAGGTGTCAACCTGGTGAGGCTACAACACAGAACCACTTACATGCCAAACAACGGAAGCAACATGCGATAGACAGAGCTAAGCGATCTCACAAGCATCGGATCAAATCAAAGCTCTGCAGTCCTGCCACATCCAGTCGTGAGTTGTGGTGGACAATTAAACAGTTAACAGGAGGAGGAGGCTCCAAAAATAACTCCATCCTCAATGATGGTGGAGCACAGCACGTGAGTGCAAAAGACAAGGCTGAAGCATTTGCAACTATCTTCAGCCAGAAGTGCCGAGTGAATGATTGATCTCGGCCTCCTCCTGAGGTCCCCAGCATCACAGATGCCAGTCTTCAGCCCATTCAATTCACTCCACGTGATTCCAAGAAGCGGCTGAAGACACTGGATACTGCAAAGGCTATGGGCACTGAAAGCATTCCGGCAATAGCACTGAAGACATGTGCTCCTGAACTAGCTGCGCCCCTAGCCAAGCTGTTGCAGTATAGCTACAACACTGGCATCTACCCGGCAATGTGGAAAATTGCCGAAGTGTAACCTGTCTACAAAAAGAAGGACAAATCCGACCCAGCCAATTACTGTCCCATCAGTCTACTCTCAATCATCAGCAAAGTGATGGAAGGTGTCGTCGACACTGCTATCAAGCGGCACTTACTTAGCAATAACCTGCTAACTGACGCCCAGTTTGGGTTCCGCCAGGGCCACTCAGCTCCTGGCCTCATTACAGCCTTGGTCCGAACATGGACAGAAGTGCTGAATTCAAGAGGTGAGGTGAGGGTGGCTGCCCTTGACATCAAGGCAGCATTTGATCGAGTGTGGCATCAAGGAGCCCTAGCAAAACTGAAGTCAATGGGAATCAAGGGGAAAACTTCATTGGTTGGAATCATACCTAGCACAAAGGAAGTTGCCTGTAGTTGTTGGAGGTCATTCATCTCAATCACATGACATCACTGCAGGAGTTCCTCAGGGCAGTGTCCTAGGCCCAACCATCTTCAGCTGTTTCATCAATGACCTTCCCTCCATCATAAGGTCAGAAGTGGGGATGTTCGCTGATGATTGCACACAGTTCAGCACCATTCGAGACTCGTCAGATACTGACGCAGTCCGTGTCCATATGCAGCAGGACCTGTACAACATTCAGACTTGGGCTGACAAGTGGCTAGTAACATTCGCACCACACAAGTGCCAGGCAATGACCATCTCCAACAAGAGAGGCTCTAAACATCTCCCCTTGACATTACCATCGCTGAATTCCCCACTAGCAACATCCTGGGGGTTACCATTGATCAGAAACTGAACTAGAACAGCCATATAAATAATGTGGATACAAGAGCAGGCCAGAGGCTGGTAATTCTGCGGCGAGTGTCTCACTTCCTGACTCCTCAAAACCTTTCCACCATTTACAAGGCACAAGTCAGGAGTGTGATGGAATACTCTCCACTTGCCTGGATGAGTGCAGCTCCAACAACACTCAAGCAGCTCGACACCATTCAGGATAAAGCAGCCCGCTTGATTGGCACTCCATCTACCACCTTCAACATTCACTCCCTCCACCACCGACGCACTGTGTCTGCAGTGTGTACCATCTACAAGATGCACTGCAGCAACTCGCCAAAGCTCCTTCAACAGCACCTTCCAAACCCGCGACCTCTACCACTTAGAAGGACAAGGGAAGCAGACGCATGGGATCATCACAACCGACAAGTTCCCCTCCAAGCCACACACCATCCTGACTTGGACCTGTATCGCCGTTCCTTCACTGTCGCTGGGAAAATCCTGGAACTCCCTTCCTAACAGCATTGTGGGTGTACCTACACTATATGGACTGCAGCGGTTCAAGAAGGCGGCTCACCACCATCTACTCAAGGGCAATTAGGGATGGGGACTAAATGCAGGCCTAGCCAGCCAGCGACGCCCACATCCCATCAATGAATAAAGAAACAAATGGGCCGATACTCTCTGGAGTTTAGAAGAATGAGAGGTGATCTCATTGAAACATACAAGTTTCTGAGGGGACTGACAGGGTAGATGCTGAGAAGTTGTTTCCCCTGGCTGGAGAGTCTAGAACTAGGGGGTCATAGTCTCAGGATAAGGGATAAGCCATTTATGGCTGTGATGAGGAAGAATTTATTCACTCAGAGTTTTGTGAATCTTTGGTAATCTCTGCCCCAAAGGGCTGTGAATGCTGAGCCTTCGAGTATATTCAAGGCTGAGATAGGTAGCTTTTTGGACTCAAGGGATATGGAGATCGGGCGCGAAGGTGAAGTTGAGGTCGATGAACAGCCATAATCTTAATGAATGGCGGTGCAGGCTCCAGGGACCGCATGGCCTACTCCTGCTCTTATTTCTTATTTTCTTATGTTATACAGGTTTTTAAAGAGACAGCACCAGTAAAACTTGCTTTTTAAAGAAGTAGGATCAGTCACACAGCCTGTTTAAAGAGCCACGATCAGTCACACAGGCTTTGTAAAGAGACTGAACCAGTCACACATGCTTTCCAAAGGGACAGGACCAGTCACACAGGCTTTTTAAGGAGACAGGACCACTCGCACAGATTTTTTAACGTGTTTTTTTAAAGAGGCAGCAATTTAAATTTTAAAGCATCAGTCGCATAGGCTTTTAACGAGATAGGACCTGACACACAGGCTATTACAGGAGGCAGGGCCTGTAGCACCGGCCTCTAATATCGACAAGAACCGTCACACCGGCTTCTGAACTAGACAGGACCAGTCACATAGGCTTTTCAGAGTAACAGGACCAGTTTTACATGCTTTTTAAAGCGAAAGGATGAGTCACACTTTTTCTTTAAAGAGACAGGACCAGTGAAACCTGTATTTTAAAGAGGCAGGAGAAGTCACATTGGTTTTTAAAGAGACAGGACCAGTCACACAAGCTTTATAATGAGACAGATGCTGAAAAACTAGCTTTTTAAAGAGACAGGACAAGTGAAACATACTTTTTAAAGAAACAGGGCCAGTCAAACCGGCTTATTCTTTGACAGGACCAGTCATACATACTGTTTAAATAGACAGGACCTGTCACACCGGCTATTAAATGAGACAGGAAAATAGAAATATAGGAGCAGGAGTTGGCCATTCGGCCCTTCGATCCACCATTTAACATGATCATGGCTGATACTCTATCTCAATAACATATTCCCGCTCTCTTCCTATACACCTTAATGCCTTTTTTGTCAGGAAATCTATTTATCTCCCTCTTAAATATATTCACTGACTTGGCCTCCACAGCCTTCTGTGGTAGCGAATTCCATTGGTTCACCACCCTCTGATTGAAGAAATTTCTCCTTATCTCAGTCCGAAATGTCCTACCCTGTATCCTGAGATTGTGACCCCACCTTCTAAACCCCAACCAGGGGAAACATCCTCCCTGCATCCAGTCTGTCTAGCCCTGGCAGAATTTTATACGTTTCAATGAAATCCCCTCTCATTCTTCTAATCTCCAGTGAATACAGGCCTAGCCGGCCCAATCTCTCCTCATACGACAGTCCTGCCATCCCAGGAATCAGTCTGGTGAAGCTTCGCTGCGCTGCTTCAATGGCAAGTATATTCTTTCATAAGTAAGTAGACCAAAACTGCAGACAGTACTCCAGGTGTGGTCTCATCAAGGCCCTGCATAACTGTAGTAAGACATCCTTGCTCCTCTACTCAAATCCTCTTGCAATGAAGGCAAACATACCATTTGCCTTCCTAACTGCTGGCTGCACCTGTATGTTCGTATTCATTGACTGGTTTACAAGGACACCCCGGTCCATTTTTACATCAACACTTCCCAATCAATCCCATTTTAAATAATACTCTATCTTTCTGTGATTCCTACCGAAGTGGATAACTTCACATTTATCCACGTTGTACTGCATCTGCCATGTATTTCCCCATTCATTCAACTTGTCTAAATCGCCATGAAGCCTCTTGTTATCCTCCTCACAACTCACAATCCTACCTAGTTTCGTGTCGTCAGCAAACTTGGAAATGTTATTTTGGTTCCCTCATCCAAATCATTGAAATATATTGTGAATAGCTGGGGCCCAAACACTGATCCCTGCGGTACCCCACTAGTCACCGCCTGCTACCCTGAAAAATTCAAGCTCTCTGTTTCCTGTCTGTTAACCAATTTTCAGTCCATGCCAGTATATTACCCCCAATCCCAGAGGAAGGATGTGAAGGCCCTTGAGAAGGTGCAGAGGAGATTTACCAGAATTGTTCCGTGGATTGGGGATCTTAGCAACAAGGACAGGTTGGAGAAGCTGGATTTGTTTTAATTAAAGCAAAGGTGGTTGCACGATGATTTGATGGAGTTCTACCAGATTATGACAGTTTTGGAAAGGCTAGACAGGGAAAGGCTTTTCCCACTAATTGATGGTACAATGTCTATGGGACACAGATTTAAGGATTGGGGCAAGAGATACAGAGGGGACGTGAGGAAAAGGTTTTAACGCAAAGAGTGGTGATGAACTGGAACTTGCTGCCGATGGAAGAGGTGGAAGTGGAGACACTCAATGTTTTCTAGGGGAGACTGGATAGGCACCTGACGGAAATAAACTTGCAGAGCTACAGGGATAGAGCGGGGGAATGGGACTTACTGGATTGATCTACAGAGAGCCGGCGCGGACATGATGGGCCAAATTGCCTCTTTCTGTGCAGTTATGACTCTATGACAGGCTTTTAAAAGCGGCAACACCAATCCTACCAGATTTTTAACGAGACAGGGTCAATCACACAGGGTGATTAAAACGGCAAGTCCAGTCGCAAATTTGTTATAACGAGGCATTTTAAGGAGACAGGAGAGTCACAAAGGTTTATTAGGGAGAGAGGATCAGACGCACAAGTTTATTAACGGGACATAACCAGCCACATAGACTTTTTAAAGAGATAGGCTATTTAAAGATACAGGACCAGACACACAGGCATTTTAAGCAGACAGGACCAGTCGCACAATATTTATAAAGAGACAGGACCTGTCACACCATATTTAACAAAAAGATGTTACCAGCCAAAAAGGCCTTTTAAAGAGACATGAAAAGTCACACTGTCTTTTTAAAGAGATAGGATCAATCACACCGGCTTTTTAAAGAGACTGGACCAGTCAGGCAGGCTTTTTAAAGAGTGAGGACCTGTCACATATGCTTTTAAAAGAAACAGGACCAGTCACACAGGTTTAGTAAAGAGACAGGATCGTCACACAGGCTTTTTATAGAGAATGGACCAGTCACACAGGTTATTTTAATGAGATGGAACCAGACAAACATATATATGAAAGAGGCAGTACCTTTCACACCAGACATTCAATGAGTCACGCTCAGTCACACAGGCTTTTTAAAGAGATAGGACAACAACAGCAACAACAATTTGCATGTTTATAGCGCCTTTAATATAGTAAAATGTCCCTAGGCGCTGCAAAGTAATATTTTAAGACAACAAATTTGACTCCGAGCCACATAAGGTTAAATGAGGGCAGGTGACCAAAAGCTTGGTGAAAGAGGTAGGTTATAAGGAGTGTCTTAAGGAAGGAAGAGAGGTGAAAAGGTTTCCAGAGGGAATTCGGGAGCTTAGGGTCTAGGCAACAGAAGGCACGACCACCAAAGATTAAGCGATTATTATCAGTGATGCTCAAGAGGGCGAAATTAGAGGAGTGCAGATATCTCGAGGGGTTCTGGGTCTGAAGGAAATTGCAGTGATAGGAAGGGGCAAGGCAAAGGAAGGATTTGAAAATAAGGAGGAGAGTTTTGAAATCGAGACTCTGCTTAACCGGGAGCCAATGTAGGTCAGCGAGCACAGGGGTTATGGGCGAAAGGGGCTTGATGCGAGTTAGGAAACGAGCAGACGAGTTTTGGATGACCTCAGGTTTACATAGGGTGGAATGTGGGAGGCCAGCCAGGAGTGTGTTGGAATAGTCAAGTCTGGACAAACAAAGGAATGGATGAAAGTTTCATCAGCGAATGAGCTGAGGCAAGGGCGGAGACGGGCAATGTTATGGAGGTGGAAGTAGCCGGTCTTTGTTGTACCGCCGATATGTGGTCGGAAGGTCATTTCAGGGTCAAATATGACACCAAGGTTGCGAGCAGGGTGGTTCAGCCTCAGACTGATGTTAGGGAGAGGGCTGGAGTCAATGGCTAGGGAACGGAGTTCGTGGCAAGGACCAAAAACGATAGCTTCATTATCCCCAATATTTAACTGGAGAAAGTATTTGCTCATCCAAAACTGTATGTCTTACACGCAGTCTGATAAATTAGACTCCGTGGAGGGGTCGAGAGAAAAGTTAGTGAGTTAGATCTGGGCGTCGTCAGCGTACATGTGGAAACTGATGCTGTGTTTTCAAGGGGCACCATGCAGATCAGAAATAGGAGGGGGCCAATGAAAGTTCCAAGGGGAACGTCAGAGGAAACGATACGGGGGCGGGAAGAGAAGCCATTGCAGGTGATTCTCTGGCTACGATTAGATAGATAAGAATGGAAGCAGGCGAGTGCAGTCCCACCCAGCTGGACGACGGTGAAGAGGCTTTCCAGAAACATGGAGTGGTCAACCGTGTCAAATGCTGCAGACAAGTCAAGAAGGGCGAGGAGGGAAATTTTACCTTTGTCACAGTCACAAAGGATGTAATTTGTGACTTTGATGAGAGCCATTTCGGTACTGTGGCAAGGGCGGAAATCTGATTGGAGGGATTCAGATATGGAATTGCGGGAAATATGGGCACAAATTTGGGAGGCGACAACACGTTCAAGAACTTTGTAGAGGAAAGGGAGATTGCAGATGGGGCGGTAGTTTGCAGGGACGGAGGCATCAAGGTTTTTTTTGAGGAGAGGGGTGATGACGATCAGATTTGAGGGAGAGGGAGACAGTACCAGACGAGAGATAACCGTTAACATCATCAGCTAATATGGGAGCCAGAAAAGGAATTTGCATTATCAGCAGTTTGGTTCGAAAATGGTCGAGGAGCGGGAGGTGGTTCTCATCGTCAAGATGAATGCAGACAGATCATGAGGGGTGATCGGAGAGAAGCTGGAGAAATATGTGAGTTAAGCGCTAGGGCAGGGGGGCAACGTTAGATGAAGTTTGGTCCAGTGGGGTGGGGAAGGAAGGGAAGTGGCTGAGGCAGCTGAACGGATAGTCTCAATCTTAGAAACAAAGAAGTCCATGACCGCCTCACATGTTACCGGAGGTGAGGGTGGAGGAGACAGTGAGAGGTGTTTGAGAAGATGGTTAGCAGCAGAGAATAGGAGCTGGGGTTCAGCTTTTCATTCCAGATTCTGGAATAGTGAGCAATTTGGGCAGAGAAGAGCTGGGCCCGATAGTGTTTATGTGGTCCAGACAGATCTGGTGCTGAACGGCTAAGGACCAGTCACACAGGCTTTTTAAAAAAATACATGCCTTTTAAAGAGACGGGAAATGTCACGCAGGCTATTTAAAGGGACAGGACCAGACACACAGGCTTTTGAAAGAGATAAGTCCAGTCACACAGGCTTTCCATTCAGACAGGACCAGTCACACTGGCTATCTAGATGGACAGGACCAGTCACAAATGCCTTTTAAAGAGACAGGGCCAGTCAAGAAGTATTTGTAAAGAAGCAGAATCAGGCACACATGCTTTTTAAGGGTACAGAAAAGGTCGCACAGGCTTTTTAAAGAGACAGGACCAGTGAAACGTGCTTTTTAAAGAAACAGAACCAGTCACACAGGCATTTTATAATGACAGGTTCAGACACACAGGCATTTTAAGCAGACTGGACCAGAGGCAGAGGATTTTTAAAAAGACAGGAGCAGTCATGCAGCCTTTGTAAAGAGACCGGACCAGTTACAAAGGACTTTAAAAGACAGGACAAGTCACACAGACTTATTAAGCAGACAGGACCAATCACACAGGCTTATTAAAGAGACAGGAACAGTGAGCCATTTGGGACTGAGGTGAGGAGGAATTTCTTCACCAACAGAGTGGTGAACATGTGGAATTCTCTGCCACAGAGGGCGGTGGAGGCCAGATCATTAAATATATTCAAGAAGTAGTTGGATATATTTCTTAAGGCTAAAGGGATCAAAAATATGGGGAGAAGGCAGGGACAGGGTACTGAATTTGCATGGTCAGCCATGATCTCATTGAATGGCGTAGCAGTCTCGAGGGGTTGAATGGCCGGCTCCTGCTCCTGTCTTCTATGTTTCTGGGTGAAGAAATTCCTCCTCATTTCTGTCCTAAATGGCCTACCCCTTATCCTTAGAGTGTGACCCCTTGTTCTAGACTCCCCGACCATCGGGAACATCCTTCCTGCATCTAGTCTGTCCAGTCCTGTCAGCATTTTATAAGTTTCAATGAGGCCCCCTCTCATTCTTCTAAACGCCAGCGAGTATAAGCCCACTCGACCCAATCTCTCTTCATACGTCATTTTTGCCATCCCAGGTATCAGCCTAGTGAATCTTCGCTGAACTCCTTCCATGGCAAGGATATCCTTCCTCAGATATGGCGACCAAAACTGCACACAATACTCAAGATTTGATCTCACCAAGGCCCTGTACAACAGCAGCAAGAGATCCTTGTTCCTGTACTCAATCCCTCTCGCTACGAAGGCCATCATACAATTTGCCTTCTTAACCGCCTGCTGCACCTGCATCATTAACTTCAGCGACTGGTGCACGAGGACACCTAGGTCTCGTTGCACTCCCCCTTTTCCCAATATATTGCCATTCAGATAATAATCTGCCTTCCTGTTTTTGCCACCAAAGTGGATAGCCTCGTATTTATCTACGTTATATTGCATCTGTCATGCTTCTGCCCAATCAGGAAACCTGCCCAAATCGTACTGGAGTTTCTCAGCATCCTGCTCATAGCACACACGCCCAGCCAGCTTTGTGTCGTCTGCAAACTTGGAGATATTTCATCTAGTTCCCTCGTCCAGATCATTAATATATATTGTGAATAGCTGGGGAGCTACGTCCGGTCCCTGCAGTACCCCACTAGTCATTGCCCACCACTCAGAAAAAGAGCCGTTAATTCCAACTCTGCTTTTGTCGGCCAACCAGTTCTCTATTCATGTCAATACGTTGCCCCCAATCCCATGGGCCTTAACTTTACACGCTAATCTATTATGCAGGACATTATCCAAAGCCTTCTGAAAGTCCAAAAACACCACATCCACTGGGTCTCCCTTATCTATTTTACTAGTTACATCTTCAAATAATTCCAGTAGATTTGTCAAGCACGATGTACCTTTTTAATTCCATGTTGACTTTGTCCGATCCTGTCACTGCTTTCCAAGTGCTCTGCAATTACATCTTTTATAATGGACTCTAGCATTTTCCCCACTATCGATGTCAGGTTTACCGGTCTGTAATTTCCCGTTTTCTCTCTACCAACTTTTTTGAATAGTGGGGTAAAATTAGCTACCCTCCAATCTATGGGTACTGTTTCAGGTTCCATCGACTTTTGGAAGATGATCAGCAATGCATCTATTATTCCTAAGGCCACCTCCTTAAGTACCCTAGAATGTAGATTATCAGGCCCTGGGGGTTTATTGGCCTTCTCTCCCGTCAATTTCCCGAACACCATTTCCCTACAAATACTGATTTCTTTCAGTTCCTCACTTTCATCAGACCCACGTGCCACGACATCTCTGGGAGGTTATTTGTGTCCTCCTTTATGAAGACAGAACCAAAATATGTATTTAATTGGTCTGCTATTTCTTTGTTCCCCATTATAAAACTCCTGATTCTGACTGCAAGGGCTCTACGCTTGACTTCACCAAACCTTTTCTCTTCACATATCTATAAAAGCTTTCACAGTCAATTTTTATGTTCCCTGAAAGCATACTCTCATATTCTATTTCCCTTTCTTAATTAATCCCTTTGTCTTCCTTTGTTGAATCCTAAACTGCTCCCAATCCTCAGGTTTACTGCTTTTTCTGGCCAATTTATATGTCCTATCCTTGGACAGGACTCGTCACACAAGCTTTTTAAAGAGACAGGACCAGTCACACAGGTTTATAAAGAGACAGGACCAGTCAGACAAACTTTTTAAAGAGACAGGACCAATCGCACAGGCTTTTTAAAGAGACAGGACCAGTCACACAAGCTTTTTAATCAGTCAGGACCAGTCACACATGCTTTGTGAAGAGACCTAACTAGATAAATAGGCTTTGTAAAGCGACAGGACCAGTCACACAGACTTTGTAAAGAGACAGGACCAGTCACACAGACTTTATAAAGAGACAGGACCAGTCGCACAGGCTTTTTAAAGAGACAGGACCAGTCACACATGCATTGTGAAGAGACAGGACCAGTCACACAGACTTTGTAAAGAGACAGGACCAGTCACACAGACTTTGTAAAGAGACAGGACCAGTCACACAGGCTTTTTAAAGAGACAGGACCAGTCACATAGGCTTTTTAATCAGTCAGGACCAGTCACACATGCTTTGTGAAGAGACCTAACTAGATAAATAGGCTTTTTAAAGCGACAGGACCAGTCACACAGACTTTGTAAAGAGACAGGACCAGTCACACAGACTTTGTAAAGGGACAGGACCAGTCACACAGACATTGTAAAGAGACAGGACCAGTCACACAGACTTTGTAAAGAGACAGGACCAGTCACACAGACTTTGTAAAGAGACAGGACCAGTCACACAGACTTTGTAAAGAGACAGGACCAGTCACACAGACTTTGTAAAGGGACAGGACCAGTCACACAGACTTTGTAAAGAGACAGGACCAGTCACACAGATTTTGTAAAGAGACAGGACCAGTCACACAGACTTTGTAAAGAGACAGGACCAGTCACACAGACTTTTTAAAGCGACAGGACCAGTTACTCGGGCTTTGTAAAGAGACAGGACCAGTCACACAGACTTTGTAAAGAGACAGGACCAGTCACACAGACTTTGTAAAGAGACAGGACCAGTCACACAGACTTATTAAAGCGACAGGACCAGGTACTCGGGCTTTGTGAAGAGACAGGACCAGTCACACAGACTTTGTAAAGAGACAGGACCAGTCACACAGACTTTGTAAAGAGACAGGACCAGTCACACAGACTTTTTAAAGAGACAGGACCAGTCACACATGCTTTGTGAAGAGACAGGACCAGTTACTCCGTCTTTTCACAGAGAAACTACAGATCACACAGGCTTCTAAATGAAACAGGACCAGGGACACAGTCTTCTGAAGGAGAAAAAGCGCTGAACACACAAGTGCCTAGAAAATCCTCTCGGGCAGAGGCTCAAAACACACGATTTCGGATCCGAAATTCTTACCCCCCCCATATCTCTCCTTACAGATTGTTAGATCATTAATGTTCGTTGACAAGTTCTAATCTTGTCCTGTTTATGACCCCTTACAACTTGCTTTTTTTGGAAAGTCTTAGTTTTAATGTGTTTATTGTCAATTGTTTAATAAAAGTTTCGAATACCTTGTTAAACATTTCTCAGTATTAATGACAATTGGGTTTTTACCCACATGTAGTTCCTCTGTCTTTTTCAATGTATTCACAGAATGTTGGCATTGCTGGCCAGGCAAGCCAATCCCTAATTCTTGGGAACCCTAATCCTGGAGAAGGTGGCGTGGAACCGGCTTCTGGAACTGCTGCAATCCTTATGGCGAATGTACATCCACGGTGCTGACTTTGGTACAGCGGAATGGCTTGCTCGGCCATTTCAGAGGGCAGTTAAGAGTGAATCACATATGGGCAGCCCAGGTAAAGATGGCAGGCTTCCTTTCCTAGGTTTTTCCAACAATCTTCTATTACTGATAATATATATTATTTCAAATGTATTATGTGAAATTAAATTCCCCAGCCGGTGTGGTGGGATTATCTGTCCTGTCCTCTGGATTACCAGTCCAGTAACATAAACACTGTCATAAATCGCAACTTCTACAAGAAGTAACTCAGGAAGCGCTACTGAACGGACAGCTGAGGGTGCCGACCGAGGAGTATAAATACTCGGGCGTAGGCCCAACTTGACCAGAGACAATCTGGAAACAGGAAACTAGTGACTACTAAACAAACCTCCATGTTTTGTTACAAGTCGATTAAAGCCTTGCTTTATGTACAACCAGGTGCCCAGTGAGCCTTTATTCCATCAAACACTCTGCTAATTTACACCATGTCTACAGAGAGTAATCTATCACACCTTTGATTTGTGCCTTTTAGGTGTTGGAGATATTTGCAGTATGCAGGAGGTGAGTTATTCACCTCAGAATACCCGATTCTGACCTACTGTAGTAACGACGGCATTTATGTGGCTGGTCCAGATGATTTTCTGATCGATAGCGACCCCTACAATTTTGATGGTGGAGGATTGGGTGATGAAAATGCCATTGACTGGCAAGTGGAGGACGTTAGATGATCTCTGGTTGGAAGTGGTCATCTTCTCCTGCTTGATTGGAGATAATTTACCATAATAACAGCAGAAATGAGGGATTGTAGTTATCTGGAGAGACTGGGACTGTTCTTCTTAGAGCAGCGAAGGTTAGGGGGAGATTGAATAGAAGTGTTTAAATGATAAGTGTATGGATACCCTCTACTCGGAGCTCCGACACGGCAAGTGTGCCCGAGGTAGGCAGAGGAAACGCTTCAAGGACACCATCAAAGCCTCCTTGAAAAAGTGCAACATCCCCACCGACACCTGGGAAACCCTGGCCCAAGGCCGCACAAAGTGGATGAGACGAATCCGGGAAGGCGCCGAACACCTCGTGTCTCTTTGCAGAGAGCAATCTGAAGCCACGTGCTAACAGCGGAAGGAGCGCACGTCAACCCAAGCATCCCACCAACCCGCCCATTCAAACACCATCTGCCCCACCTGTGACAGAGACTGTAGGTCCCGCATTGGACTCATCATTCACCTGAGAACTCATTCTTACTGTGGAAGCAAGTCATCCTCGGTTCTGAGGGACTGCCTAAGAAGAAGATTGATACCGTAAATAAGGAGAAATAGTTTCCACTGGCTGACTTGTCAGTATTAAAAGGAGGAGCTTTATTCACGCAGTGAGTTTTTATGATCTGGAACTAACTCTCAGAAAGGCTGGTGGAAGCAGATTCAATAGGGTCAGGTCGTAGCATGCTCGCCTCTGAGTGAGAAGGTCCTGTGTTCAAGTTCCACTCCAGCGATGTGAGTACAGCAATCTAGCTAACACTTCAGTGCAGTATTTAGAGAGCGCTGCACAGCCAGAGGGGCAGTACTGAGGGAGCACTGCACTGTCGGAGAGAGGGTACTGAGGAAGCAGTCCACTGTCGGAGGGTCTGTACTGAGGGAGCGCTGCAATGTCGGAGGGTCAGTACTGTGGGCACACTGCACCGTTGGAGGGTCAGTACCGAGGGAGCGCTGCACTGCCGGATTGGCAGTACTGCTGAAGTGCCGTACTGTCGGAGTGTCAGTGCAGAGGGAGGGCTGCACTGTCGGAGGGGCAGTACTGATGGAGCGCTGCACTGTCCGAGGGGCAGTACTGAGGGAGGGATGCACTGTCGGAGGGGCAGTACTGAGGGAGCGCTGCACTGTCCGAATGGCAGCACTGAGGGAGCGCTGCACAGTTGGAGGGGCAGTACCGAGGGAACGCTGCACTGTCAGAAGGGCAGTATTGAGGGAGCGCCACTATGTCCGAGGGGCAGTAGTGAGGGAGCGCTGCACTGTTGGAGGTGCAGTACTGAGGGAGCGCGGCACTGTCGGAGGGTCAGTACTGGGGGAGCACTACATTGTCGGAGGTGCAGTCCTGGGGGAGCGCTAGATGGTCGGATTTGCAGTACTAGGGGAGCGCTACATTGTCGGAGGTGCAGTACTGAGGGGGCACGACATTGTTGGAGTGTCAGTACTGAGGGAGCGCTGCATTGTCGGAGGTGCAGTACTGGGGAGCTCTACATTGTCGGCGGTGCAGTACTGGGGGAGCGCTGTGTTGGCGGAGGAGCCATCTTTCTGATGCGACGTTAAACCGAGGCATAATCTGCTGTCTCTCAGGTGGATGTTTGAAGAAGAGCTGTGGAGTTTTCTTCAGTGTTCTGGCCATTATTTATCTCAAACAGCATCACTAAAATAGATGGTCTGGTCATTATTACTTTGCTGTTTATGGAACTTGACGTGCACAAACTAACGGCCGTGTTTCCTACAGTCCAACACTGACTACACTTCGAAATAACTTCATTGACTTTAAAGTGCTTTGGGACATCCCAAGGTTGTGAAAGGCGCTCTATAAATGCAAGTCTTTCTTTGTTAATAGAAACTTTCGACAGGCGTTTGAATATGGATTTGAAAAGGAGAGATTTTCATTACCATTCACGACTGGATATGACAGATTTGAAATAATTTCATCGCTGGTCTCTGTCCAATTTCATCCCACTGAGCACGATGGTAGTGACACATGATATGATGGAATGTGTCCTCAGGGTGAAGGCGAGACATAATCTCCACAAATATTGTGCAGTGTTCAGTCCTACCAATATCGTCATGGACAGAGACATATGCGATAGGTAGGTTGGTGAGGACGAGGTCATGCAGGCTGTTCTATCATGTTGGTTCTCCCACCACCAGCCACAATCCCAGTCTTGGAGCTGTGTTCTTCAGGGATCAGTTAATGATAGTTCTTCCGAGCCACTCTCGGTGATGAACATTAAAGTATACCCCCTCCCAAGCCATAGTATATTTTGTGTCCTTCCTGCTCTTGGTGCTCCTATCACCTGGGGTTCAGCATGGAGATGTGCCGATTCATCAGCTGAGGGAGGTCGGTAGGTGGTAATCAGCAGGAATTTACAACTGCCCATATCTGAATGGCAGCCATGAGACTTCATTATGTCCTTGGGCAATGTTGAGGACTCGCAGTATCTCACCCACCAGATTGCGTACACCTCTGGCCTCACTTCTGGTGGTTCTGTCCTGCTGTCATACCCTGGGATGGTGATGGCGGAATCGGGATTTGTTAACTGATAGGTATGGTTCTGTGATTATGACTGCGAGGATTCAATGTTTCCAGAGCGGTTCCTTGAGTATTGAAATGTTTACAGGGTATTTACCGAATTGTTTCCTATTTTAAGCACATCCCTTTGATTCCTTGGAGTCAACCCTTTGAATGTTTTCTTTATTTTTCCCCTCTGTAAAGCGCCATTACAAGTTTGGTTGGGTGAGTTCAATCTTTAGAAACATCTTGCTGTTCTTGTTGTAGATTCAGGTGAACAGAGTGCCCTGGGAATGAAATTACTGGACTGAGGCGGGAGCAGTGTAAGCTAGGTGGCCCTGGAAATGTAATTACTAGAATGACGTCAGGGCAGTGTAATCTAGGTAGCTCTGGGAATGAAATTCCTTGACTGAGGCGGAAGCAGTGGAATCTAGGCGCCCCTGTGAATGAAATTCCTGGACCGAGGCAGGAGCAGTGTAATCTTGGCGGCCCAGGGAATGAAATTCCTGGACTGAGGCAGGAGCAGTGTGATCAAGGTGGCATGGGAATTAAATACCAGGACTGTGGCGGGAAAACTGTAAATTAGGCGGCACTGGGAATGAAATTCCTGGACTGAGGGGGGAGCAGTGGAATCTAGGCGGCACTGGGAATGGAATTACTGGAATGAGGCGGGAACAGTGGAATCTAGGTGGTCCAGCGAATTAAATTCCTGGACTGAGGCGGGAGCAGTGGAAACTAGGCGGCCCTGGGAATGAAATTCCTGGAATGAGAAAGGAGTAGTGGAAAGTAGGCATCTCTGGGAATCACATTCCTGGTCTGAGAAAGGAGCAGTGGAATTTGGCGGCTCTGGGAATTAAATTCCTGGATTGAGGCAGGAGCAGTGTAATCTAGGCAGCCCTAGGAATGACATTCCAGGGCTGAGGCGGTAGCAGGGGAAAATAGGCAGCCCGTGGAATGAAATTCCTGGACTGAGGCGGGAGCAGTGGAATCTTGGTGGCTGTGGGAATTATATCCTGGAATGAGGCGGGAGCAGTGGAACCAAGGCGTCCCTGGGAATGAATTTCTTGGACTCAGACGGGAGCAGTGGAATGTAGGCAGCCCAGGGAATGACTTTCCTGGAATGAGGCTTGAGCAGTGGAATCTAGGCGGCCTTGTGAATGAAATTCTTGGAATGAGGCGGGAGCAGTGGAACCTAGACGGCTCTGGGAATGAAATACCTGGACAGAGGAAGGAGCAGTGGAAAGTAGGCGGCCCAGGGAATTAAATTCTTGGACTATAGGGGAATCAATTGAATCTAGGCGGTCCTGGTAATGACTTTCCTGGACTGTGGCAGGAGCAAAGTAATCTAGGCCGCCCTGGGAATGAAACTCTTGAACTGAGGAAGGAGCAGTGGAAGCTAGGCTGCCTAGGGAATGAAATTCCTGGACTGAGGAAGGAGCAGTGGAATCTAGCCAGCCTAGGGAGTGACATTCCTGGACTCAGGCGGGAGCAGTGGCATCTTGGCGGCCCTGGGAATGAAATTCCTGGACTGAGGAAGGAGCAGTGGATTCTAGTCGGCCCTGAGAATGAAATTCCTGGACTAAGGTGGGAGCAGTGGAATCTAGGTGGTCCATTAAATGAAATTCCTGAACGGAGCCGGGAGCTGTAGAATCTAGGCGGCTCTGGGAATGAAATTCCAGGATTCAGGCGGGAGCAGTGAAATCCAGGCGGCGCTGGGAATGAAATTCCTGGACTGAGGCAGTAGCAGTGGAATCTATGCGGCACTGGGAATACATTTCCTGAACTGAGGTGGGAGCAGTGGAATCTAGGCGGCCCTGGGAATGAATTTCTGGATTGATTTGGGAGCAGTGGAATCTAGACGACGCTGGGATTGAAATTCCTGGACTGAGGAAGGAGCAGTCGAATCTAGGCGGCCCTGGGAGGGACATTCCTGGACTGAGGCGGGAGAAGTGGAATCTAGTCAGCCTTCGGAGGGACATTACTGGACTGAGGCTGGCGCAGTGGAAACTTGGCGGCCCTGGGAATGAAAATCCTGGACTGAGAAAGGAGCAGTTGGAACTAGGCGGCCCTGTGAGGGACATTCCTGGATTAAGGCAGGAGCAGTGGAATCTTGCCGGCTCTGGGAATGAAAATCCTGGACTGAGAAAGGAGCTGTGGAATGTAGGCGGCCCTGGGAATTAAATTCCTAGACTGAGGCGGGAGCAGTGGAACCTAGCCGGCTCTGGGAATGAAATTCCTGGACTGAGGCAGGAGCAATGGAATCTAGGCAGCCGTGGGAATGAAATTCCTGGACTGAGGTGGGAGCAGTGCAATCTAGACGGTCTGGGAATGAAATTCCTGGACTCAGGCGGAAGCAGTGGAATGTAGGCGGCCCAGGGAATGACATTTCTGGACTGAGGTGGGAGCAATGTAAACTCGGCAGCCCTGGGAATGAAATTCCTGGATTGAGGCGGGAGCAGAGGAAGCTAGGCGGCGTTGTGAGTGAAATTCCAGGAATGAGGCGGGATCAGTGTAATCTAGGCGGCCCTGGGAATGAAATTCCTGGATTGAGGTGGAAGCAGAGGAATTTAGGCGGCACTGGATGTGGAATTCCTGGACTGAGTTGTGAGCAGTGGAATCTTGGCAGCCTGGGATTGAAATTCCTAGACTGAGGCAGGAGCAGTGGAATCTAGGTGGCACTGGGAATTATATTCCCGGACTGAGGCGGGAGCAGTGGAATCTATGCAGCCCTGGGAATTACATTACTGGACCGAGTCAGGGGCAGTGGAATGTAGGCAGCCCTGGGAATGACATTCCTGGATCCTGGCGGGAGCAGTGTAATCCAAGCGGCCTGGGATGATATTCCTGGATTGAGGCGGGAGCAGTGTAATCTAGGCAGTCTGGGAATTAAATTCCAGGGTTGAGGCGGAGCTGTTTAATCTAGGCAGCCTGGGAATGAAATTCCTGGATTGAGGCGGAGCAGTGCCATGTAGGCAGTGACTTCATTCCATCACTGGGATCATCTCTAAGATCCTGCCATTCAGGAACTTTTATTTATCCTTCATGTTTTTACCCCAATGTCCTGGCATGGTATAAATCAGAGTACACGTTTGGGGCAATGCATATTTTCTAGTATTTTATTCCATCCTTTTTTCTGTCACTTTCTCATCTTTTGTTCTCAGTTTGAGTTTAATACATGAAGAGAAATTTCGTTCTCTCTTTTCTGTCCACGGCACTCAAAGGGTGGGTGAAATAACAGCTTAACATTTACATTTACATTTGTAACAGTTCAGCAGAATTTTGTCTCAGGTTCAGAAGATTTTCACCAAATGCCGAAATTTCATCAGCCTGAAACGTTAACTTTATTTCTCTCTCCACAGATGCGGCCTGACCTGCTGAGTATTTCTAGCACTCTCTGTTTTTATTTGCTGCTGTTTTCACCGAATGGTCGGTGTGGTGGCTTACACAGAGTCTCAGGAACAAATGATGGGAGATCACATCCGCATCGTTAAATGTATGACATATCCGCTAATCATTTAGTTCCAGTCAGTGTCTCCTTTCACACCCTCTCCAGTTCTGCATTAGTGGCACTGCTTCTGAAGGTTAGAATAGGATTACAAAGATAATTTCCATTTCCACAGAATGTTCATTCAGTCAGATTTCAAAACATTTATTTCCAAACTTTGTTTAGAATTTACAATTGATCCCATGCCCGTCTGGGGAAGATCAGTAGATCTGTCAGTGAGACCCAAAGTAATTCTGTATTGCCTCCTGCTATCCTTCAGGATAAACAATCCCAGCTGATAATTACTGATGTACTGAGGATAAGAAAATCCTTTCATATTTTTTCGTCTAATATTCACTGCACAGGTTGGAAAGCAACAGCTGAATAGTTGAAGGATAAACCTCTTCCATTTGTTTTCAGGTACTTTACAAAAGCGTTCGGCGGCAGTTTGCCTGTGGGACAGGTCGTCTGATTTCGATATAAATTACCTGGCCAATGATAACGATTTATTTTAATTCAGTGTCTATTCTTTGCAATGTTATTTGGAAAATCTTCCTTTCAATGAGCTGCGATTTGTGTATTTCAAAAAAGTGTAGAAAACTCAATCTGCAACACTTCTTACAACCCAGTTATCTTAATAACTGCAGTGCAATTATATTTATTACCTTATTGTCATATTACATCCATACATTTTCAATACAATTGCCTGTAATTATAGTACGCCAAGGTAGCAGTTCCTGTATTTTGCTGCAAAATGGATATTCTAACAAGGAGCAGGAATCCAAGCAGGACTTACCACTTCCCTAACACAGGGGCACAGAAGCGAATTGCATCGCTCCAAATGCCGACTGATCCTCGGACACGAAGGCTTCCTGAGAGGTTCTGGTCCTTTGTGTCCCTGGTACCTCGGATGGTGCTCTTGTCTGCATGGTTAAAGGTAGATCCAACACTTAATCTCTCATTGATTAAGAATCTGTTACTTTAATTTTGTATTTACCACAATTTCATTTATTATTCCACAATTATTCCCGATTATTATTGCAGTAGTCAGCTCCACAGGTAAAATAATTAGAATATGTCTTTGAGTGGCGCTAGTGAGTTGCAGATTTCACCCCAATACCATCAAATTGCTGCTTTTGCTCCCTTCCTGATATATAATGTTCCTGTTCATTTCCCTTCCTCACAGTGAATTTGGTGACAATTGTGATCCTTTCCCGGGGAAAGTGCGGTCTCTCCAAATGTGTCACTCGCTACCTGGTGGCCATGGCCACAGCGGATCTACTGGTCGTTATCCTCGATCTGATATTGAGGCAGATTCCCATTGTTTATAAGGACAAGTTTCATTTCGTGCTGTTCTTCCGCATGTGTAATATCCACGCCGTTCTGATTTATGCAGCTACAGACTGTTCTGTCTGGTTCACCGTCACTTTCACCTTTGATCGATTTGTGGCCATTTGTAGCCAGAAGCTGAAAACTAAATATTGCACCGAGAAAACGGCGGCTGTGGTTCTGGGAACAGTGACTGTGCTGAGCGGTTCAAAGAACATTATCTGGTATTTTATGTTCACAGATCGGTATTGGCTTCAGAACAACCCCTGGTTTTGTGGTGTACCACCTGATGTTTACTATTCACGTGTCTGGGGAGCAATCGAGTTCCTTCATTTTATTCTCACCCCGGGGGTCCCATTTGTTCTGATTCTGCTGCTCAACGCTGTCACTATCAGGCACATTTTACTGGCCAGCAGAGCCCGCAGGAGACTCCGGGGTCCCAGCAGTGGGGGGAGTCCCAGGGACCCAGAGATGGAGAGTCGCAGAAAATCCATCATTTTACTGCTTGTTATCTCCGGCAACTTCATCCTGTTATGGGCAGCGTTTACGGTGTTTTGTATATTGAACCGGATGTATATTTTGGAGTTATGGTCTGTATTTCTACCATATTATGTTCTCGAAATGGGTATGATGCTGCAGCTGCTGAGTTGCTGCACAAACACTGGGATTTATGCAGTGACCCAGGCTAAGTTCAGAGAGCAGTTGAAGAATGTGGGGAAATATCCCTTTACACTGATTGTAAAATTCATTAAAGGATGAGAAGAAATGGAGAATTTGCAGCCTGAGAGCTCCCTGGGCCTGTTATTGTGAGCGAGCTGCTCACCTAGGGCCGGACCGGGCCGGGCTAGTGATCAGCAACATTCACAAACTCACTCACACAGTCTACACTGGGCTCCCTGGGCCTAATGTTGCAGTGAGCCGCTCCCCCAGGGCCGCGGGGCTGGTGATCGGGGACAATCACACACTCACAGACACACTGTCTACACTGGGCTCCCTGGGCGCGATATTGTGGTGAGCCGCTCTCCCCCGATTCGCAGGGCTGGTGATTTGGGAGATTCACACACTCACTCACAAACTGACTACACTGGGCTCACTGTGTCTGATGTTGTGGTGAGCCACTCTTCCCCGGGCCGCCCGTGGGGCCGGTGATCAGGGACAGTCACACACTCACTCACACACTGTCTACACTGGGCTCACTGTGTCTGATATTGTGGGGAGCCACTCTCCCACGGGCCCCGGGGCCGGTGATCGGGGGCATTCACTCATTCACTCACACACTTTCTACACTGGGCTCACTGGGTCTGATATTGTGGTGAGCCGCTCTCCCCTGGGTCGCAGGGCTGGTGATTGGGGACATTCACACACTCACTCACAAACTGACTAATTGGGCTCACTGTGCCTGATATTGTGGTGAGCCACTCTCCCCCAGGCCGCGGGGCCAGTGATTGGGGACATTCACACACTCACTCACATACTGTCTACACTGGGCTCACTGGGTCGGATATTGTGGCGAGCTGCTCTCCCCCGGCCCGCCCGTGGGGCCGGTGATCGGGGACATTCAATCACATACTGTCTACACAGGGTTCCATGGGTCTGATATTGTGGTGAGCCACTATCCCCCGGGCCAACCGCTGGACCGGTGATCGGGAACATTCACACGATCACTCACACACTGTCTACACTGGGATCACTGGGTCTGATATTGTGGTGAGCCGCTATCCCTCGGGCCAACAGCGGGACCGGTGATCGGGGACATTCACACACTCAGACATTCACACACCCACTCACACAGTGTCTACACTGGATCCCTGGGCCTGATATTGTGGTGAGCCGCTGTCCCCTGGGCTGGTGATCGGGGACATTCACACACTCTCTCACACATTCTCTACAGTGGGCTCCCTGGGCCTGATATTGTGGGGAGACGCTCTCCCCATTGCCGAGGGGCCGGTGATCGGGGACATTCACACACTCACTCACACACTGTCAGCACTGGACTTCCTGGGCCTGATATTGTGGTGAGCCGCTCTCCCCCGGGCCACGGGGCAGGTGATCGGGGACAGTCACATGCACACTCACACACTCTCTAAACTGGGCTCCCTGTGTCTGATATTGTGGAGAGCCGCTCTCCCCCGGGCTGGGATGGTGTTTGCGGACATTCACACACACACTCACACACTCTCGACACTGGGCTCCCTGGGTCTGATATTGTGGAAAGCCACTCTCCCCTGGGCCGGGGCAGTGTTCGCAGATATTCACTCACTCACTCACACACGCTCTACACTGGGCTCCCTGGGTCTGATATTCTGGTGAGCCTCTCTACCCCGGTCACGGTGCCGGTGATCGGGGACTTTCACACACTCACTCACACACTCTCTACACTGGGCTCCCTGGGCCTGATATTGTGGTGAGCCGCTCTCTCCCGGGCCGGGCTGGTCATCTGGGACATTCACACACTCACTCACACACTGTCTACACTGGGTTCCCTGGGTCTGATATTGTGGTGAGCCGCTGTTCCCTGGCCACGGGGCCGGTGATCGGGGCCATTCACACACACACTCACACACTGCCTACTCTGGGGTCCCTAGGCCTGATATTGTGGCGAGCCGGTCTCCCCGGACCGCCCGCGGGGCTGGAGATCGGGGACATTCACACACTGACTCACATACTGTATACACTGGGCTCACTGGGTCTGATATTCTGGTGAGCCGCACTCCCCTGGGCCGTCCGAGTGGCTGGTGATCGGGGACTTTCAGACACTCACTCACACACTGTCTACACTGGGCTCCCTGGGCCTGATATTGTGGTGAGCTGCACTCGCCCGGGCCGCGGGGCTGGTGATCGGCGACATTCATACACTCACTCACACACTGTCTAAACTGGGCTCCCTGGGTCTCATATTGTGGTGAGCCGGTCTCCCCTGGACCGCCCGCGGGGCTGGTGTTCGGGGACATTCACACACTCACTCACACACTGTCTACACTGGGCTCCCTGGGCCTGATATTGTGGAGAGCCGCTCTCCCCCGGGCAGTGGGGCTGGTGATCGGGGACATTCACAGACTCACTCACAAACTCTCTACACTGGGCTCACTGGGCCTGATATTGTGGAAAGCCGCTCTCCCCCGGGCAGTGGGGCTAGTGATCGGGGACATTCACACACTCACTCACAAACTCTCTACACTGGGCTCACTGGGCCTGATATTGTGGTGAGCCGCTATTCCTCGAGTCGTGTGGCCTGTGATCAGAGACATTCACACACTCATCATTCACACACCCACTCACACAGTGTCTACACTGGACTCCCTGGGCATGATATTGTGGTGAACCGCTCTCCCCCGGGCTGGTGATCGGGGACATTCACACAGTCTCTCACACATTCTCTACACTGGGCTTACTGGGCCTGATATTGTGGTGAGCCGCTATTCCTCGAGTCGTGGGGCCTGTGATTAGGGACATTCACACACTCAGACATTCACACACCCACTCACACAGTGTCTACACTGGGCTCGCTGGGCGTGATATTGTGGTGAGCCGCTGTCCCCTGGGCTGGTGATCGGGGACATTCACACACCCACTCACATAGTGTCTACACTGGGCTCGCTGGGCGTGATATTGTGGTGAGACGCTCTCCCCCTGGCCGAGGGGCCGGTGATCGGGACATTCACACACTCACTCACACACTGTCAGCACTGGGCTTCCTGGGCCTGAGATTGTGGTGAGCCGCTCTCCCCCGGGCCACGGGGCTGATGATTGGGGACATTCACATGCACACTCATACACTGTCTAAACTGGGCTCCCTGTGTCTGATATTGTGGAGAGCCGCTCTCCCCCGGGCTGGGGCGGTGTTCGCGGACATTCACATACACAGTCACACACTCTCTACACTGGGCTCCCTGGGTCTGATATTGTGGAGAGGCGCTCTCCCCCGGGCCGGGACACTGTTCGCAGACATTCACTCACTCACTCACTCACTCTCTACACTGGGCTCCCTGTGTCTGATAATCTGGTGAGCCTCTCTCCCCCAGTCACGGTGCCGGTGATCGGGGATATTCACACACTCACTCACACACTATCTACACTGGGCTCCCTGGGCCTGATATTGTTTCGAGTCGCTCTCCCCTGTGCCGTGGGCCGGTGATCGGCGACATTCACACACTCACTCACACACTCTCTACACTGGGCTCCCTGGGCCTGATATTGTGGTGAGCCGCGCTCTCCCGGGCCGTGCTGGTGATCGGGGACATTCACACACTCACTCACACATTGTCTACACTGGGTTCCCTGGGACTGATATTGTGGTGAGCCGCTGTTCCCTGGCCACAGGGCCGGTGATCGGGGACATTCAAACACTCACTCACACACTGCCTACTCTGGGGTCCCTAGGCCTGATATTGTGGCAAGCTGGTCTCCCCTGGAGCGCCCGCGGTGCTGGAGATTGGGGACATTCACACACTGACTCACAGACTGTATACACTGGGCTCACTGGGTCTGATATTCTGGTGAGCCGCTCTCCCCTGGGCCGTCCGAGTGGCTGGTGATCGGGGATATTCACACACTCACTCACACACTCTCTACACTTGGCTCCCTGGGCCGGATACTGTGGTGAGCCACGCTCCCCTGTGCTGCAGGACCGGTGATAAGTGACATTCACTCGTTCACTCACACAATGTTTACACTCGGCTCCCTGTGCCTAATGTTCTGAAGAGCCGCTCTCCCCTGCGCAGTCATGTTGGTTACCAGGGTGATTCACACACTCACTCACACACTGTCTGCACTTGATTCCCTGGACCTGATGTTGTGGTGAGCTGCTCTACCCCGGGCCAGTGATCAGGCACATTCAAAGAGTCACTCACACACTCTCTACACTGGGCTTCCTGGGCCTCATATTGTGGTGAACCGCTCTCCCCCGGGCCACGGGGCCGGTGATCAGGGACATTCACACATTCACTCACACACTGTCTACACTGGGCTCCTTGCATCTGATATTGTGGTGAGCCGCTCTCCCCCGCTCCGCGGGGCTGGTGATTGGGGACATTCACACACTCACTCACAAACTCTATACACTGGGCTCCCAGGGCCTGATATTGTGGTGAGCCGTTCTCCCCCGGTCCGCAGGGACGGTGATCGGGGTCATTCACACACTCACTCACACACTGACTGCACCGGGCTCCCTGGGCCTGATATTGTGGTGAGCCGCTCTCCACCGGTCCGCGGGGCCGGTGATCGGGGATATTCACACACTGACTCACACACTGTATACACTGGGCTCACTGGGTCTGATATTCTGGTGAGCCGCTCTCCCCCGGGCCGTCCGACTGGCTGGTGATCGGGGACATTCACACACTCACTCACACACTCTCTACAGTTGGCTCCCTGGGTTTGATACTGTGGTGAGCCACGCTCCCCTGGGCTGCAGGACCGGTGATCAGTGACATTCACTCATTCACTCACACACTGTTTACACTCGGCTCCCCCGGTCCACGGGGCCAGTGATCGGGGACATTCACACACTCACTCACACACTCTCTACACTGGGTTCCCTGGGCCTGATATTGAGGTGAGCCACTCTCCCCCGGGCCACGGGGCTGGAGATCGGGGACATTCACTCACTCACTCACACGCTGTCTACACTGTGCTCACTGGGTCTGATATTGTGGTGAGCCGCTCTCCCCCTGGCCGCAGGGCCAATAATCGGGGACATTTACACACACTCGCACACTCTCTACACTGGGCTCCCTGGGCCTGATATTATGGTGAGTCAATCTACCGCGGGTCGTGGGGCCGGTGCTCGGGGACATTCACACACTCACTCACACATTGTCTACACTGGGCTCCCTGTGCCAGATATTGTGGCGAGCTGCTCCCCCCGGACCAGGTCTCAGGTATGGGAGGTGCGATTTTATGTTAGATTGGGGAAGTACATTTTAAAGTGTTGACGATAGACTAGCAATGGCTAGCATTTAAAGAATTAATACATATTTTACAACAAATATACATTCCTTTGAGGCACATAAAACCCACAGGAAATGTGGTCTAACCGTGGATAACCAGAGAAGTTAAAGATAGTATTAGATCAGAGGAAGAGGCTTATAATGCTGTCAAAAAGAGCAGTGAGCCTGCGTATTGGGAGGATTTTAGAAGTCAGCAAAGGAGAACCTAGGAATTGATAAAGAAAGTGAAAGTAGAATATGAGAGTAAATTCGTGAGAGAAATAAAAACAGACTGTTAAATCTCCAATACGTATGTAAATAGGAACAGATTAGTCCTCAGCAAAGGCCTGAACTACATTCGCTTACGCTCCCACCTCAATGAATTTCGAGCTCGGCACGATGTTGAGCTCTTTTTCTGCTGCCTTCATCTCCTTGCCCACTTCTCTGGCCAGGAGTGTTCCCCACGCACAACTGACCCTTTCTCCCGCTTGCAGAATTCCTGTTCCACCTGGACCACTCCCCCTGGCCTCTTACCCTCTCTAGATCTTTTCATCGCTAACTGCCGCCGTGACATCGGCCTTCTCCATTTCTCTGCTCCCTTCACTCACTCTAACCTACCTCCCCCTCAACTTGCAGCACTCCATTCTCTTAGATCCAACCCTGACATTGTCATTAAAACCGCTGACAATGGTGATGCTGTTGTTGTTTGGCATACTGACCTCTACCTAGCGGAAGCTGAATGCCAACTCTCCGACACATCCTCCTACGTCCACCTGGACCATGACCCCACTACCAAACATCACACTACCATTTCCAAGACTGTCACTGACCTCATGTCCTCTGGAGATCTACCCCCGCTGCCACCAACCTCATAGTTCCCCAACCCCGCACAGCCCGCTTCTACCTCCTTCCCAAGATTCACAAACAGGACAGCCCTGGTAGACCCATCGTTTCAGCCTGTTCTTGCCCCACAGTAATTATCTCTTCCTATCCTGACTCTATCTTTTGTCCCCTTGTCCAGCCTCTTCCCACCTACATCCGCGACTTTTCGGATGCCCTCCGCCACTTTAACAGTTTCCAGTTTCCTGGCCCTAACCGCTTCCTTTTCACCATGGACGTACAATCCCTCTACACACCCATCCCCCACCCGGATGGCCTGAGGGCGCTCCGCTTCTTCCTTGAACAGAGGCACGACCAGTCCCCATCCACCACCACCCTCCTCCACCTGGCTGAACTAGTTCTAACATTGAACAACTTCTCCTTTAACTCGACTCATTTCCTCCAAATCAAAGGTGTTGCCATGGGTACCCGCATGGGTCCTAGCTATGCCTGCCTTTTCGTGGGCTATGTGGAACAATCTTTGTTCCAGTCCTACTCTGGTCTCCTCCCTCAACTCTTTTTCCAATACATTGATGACTCTAGCGGTGCCGTTTCCTGCTCTCGCCCCGAACTTGACAATTTCATTTACTTTTCCTCCAATTTCCATCTCTGACTCTTCCCTTCCCTTCCTCGACTTCTCCATCTCCATCTCTGGGGATAGGTTATCGACCAATATTCACAACAAGCCCACTTACTCCCACAGCTACCTGGACTACACTTCCTCCCACCCCGCTTCCTGTAAGGACTCTATTCCATTCTCCCAGTCTCTCTGTCTCCGCCGTATCTGCTCCGATGATGCCCCCTTCCACACCAATGCTTCAGAACTGTCTTCCTTTTTCCACAACCGAGGATTCCCCTCTACGAAGATTGACACTGTCCTCGACCGTGTCGGTTCTATCTCCCGCAATTCTGCCCTCACCCCTGCCCCTCCCTCCCGGAACCATGATAGGGTTCACCTTGTCCTCACCTTGCACCCCACCAGCCTCCACATTCAACGGATCATCCTCTGGCATTTCCGCTACCTCCAAAGTGATCCCACCACCAAACGTATCATCCCTCCTCTCCCCTTTCAGCATTCTGTAGGGACCGCTCCCTCCGAGACACCCCAGTCCACTCCTCTATCACTCCAAACAGCCCTTCCCCTTCGCCTGGCACGTTCCCGTGCAAGCGGGTGAGATGTAACACCTGTCCCAATGTCCAGGGCCCCAAACACCTCTTCCAGGTGAAACAGCGATTTACTTCTACTTCCCGCAATCTATAATGCTGTATTCGCTGCTCATGATGCGGTTTCCTCTACATTGGGGTGACCAAACGCAGATTGGGTGACCGCTTTGCAGAACACCTCCGTTCAGTCCATAAGCGTGACCCGAGCTTCCGGTCGCCTGTCATTTTAATTCACCACTCCATTCCCACTCGGACCTCACCATCCTTGGCCTCTTGTATTGTTCCACGGAAGCTCAATGTAAACTCAAGGAACAGCACCTCATCTTCCGATTAGGCACTCTGCAGCCTTTCGGACTCAATATCGAGTTCAACAATTGCAGATCATAACCTCGGCCCCTATTACACATTTTTTCTTGTAATTTTTCCACTCCTTTCTCCCCCCCTTTCCTTTTGTTTCTCTCTCACACCTGGCAGCTATCTCTTGCCCTGCCAGTACACTTTACACCTAATCTCAGCATATTACCATCTCGTCTAGATCTTTTGTTTCTTTCACTTCTTTTGTCCGATCACAGCCCTGCCTTCGATCTATTTTCTTTTCTCTCCAGTTTTGAAGAAGGGTTCGACCCGAAACGTCAACTCAAATTTCTCTCCACGGATGTTGCCTGATCTGCTGAGATTTCCAGCATTTTCTGTTGTTATTTTGGATGTATCATTGCCGTTTTCTGCTCTCGCCCTGAACTAGAACATTTCATTCACTTTGCTTCCAAGTTCCAACCTTCCCTTACCTTCACATGGTCCATCTATAACTCTTCCTTTCTCTTCCTCGACTTCTCTGTCTCCATCTCTGGGTATTGACAATCATTCACTATAAGACACTGGAATCACTCATCAGGCCAGGCAGCATCCGTGGAGAGAGAAACAGAGTTAAAGTTTCAGGTCTGAGACACTTCATCAGAACTGAAAAAAGCTGGAGATGTAATTGATAGCACCTTCTCCTGCTGCTTCACAAAGTCAAAGGGGGCAAGAAAGAGTGATATACAAAACAGAAGAACAAAATAAGCTGTCAAAAATCACCCACAGGACGCAGCAGCAGAGAGGCATGATAAATAATAGTACCTAGGTTCGGATCAGCCATGATCCTATTGAATGGCGGAGCAGGCCCGAGGGGCCGTATGGCCTACTCCTGCTCCTACTTCTTACGTTCTTATGGAAGGTACATTTAATTGCAGGCGCTCGTTGCCACATGGGTTTAAGGTATAGCGGCTGTAGAACAGACCTGACTAAAACATGGGCTGGAATCGTGACCAATCATTCCTGGCTACAATGCATTCTGGAGGGATGGGTTTGGGCAAAAGATGGAGGGGGCGTAGTTGTTGGCAGTATTTATCAAGAATAATATACCATTTTACAGAGGGAAGATATGCTAAAGATTCAAAGACTGAATCTATTTGGGTAGCGTTAAGGAACAGAAAATGAGCTGTTACATTTCTGGGTCTTTACTATAGGCCCCCAAATTGTGGGATGGAAACAAAGATTGCGACTATTTATACTCAGTTTTGCGGGTTTTTTCAGAGGCCCAGTTTCGGTTGCAGCCAGTGAGTATTTATACTCAGTTTCGCAGGTTTTTTCAGAGGTGGACCAATCTCACAGATGAGCGGTGGCGTTCCAGAGCCACGTCATGATTCAAAAAGTGACGCAGTCAAGAAGAAGCAGCTGATTGGGTGAGTATGGCCAGGTGAGTATTTATACTACTCTATAGTTTGACAGTTACGTTTAATAGTGTATAAGGTTTAGAAAGTCTATATTTTGTGGTTTATAATTTCTAACGTCTCTGTTGTACAGTGGGGAATACCAGTAAACAATGGCCCTTGAGTAACTAATACCATTTAATTGTAGCTTAGTTAGTGGTCTTTGATTTGATGTAATTTAATTTAAGTTAATTCAAGGGTAAGATTGCTACAAGTGCCACGAGTTAGTCATGTAGAAATAGAAGGATATTTCAGGTGAGAATGTGGCTAGAGGAATGGGGCTTGGGGGAGAGATTCAAATTCCTGAGACAATGAAACCGGTTCTGAGGGAGCTAGGACCAGTACAGTCTGCACGGTATTGCATCTGGGCAGGATCGGGACCGATGTCCGAGGGGGAGTTTTTGCTAGTGCTCTGGGGGAGGGTTTAAACTATAATGGCAGGGGTTTGGGAACAAGTGCTGGGAGACAGAGGAAAGGAAAGCACGGATAGAAGCAACAGAGAGGAAGGAGAAAAGCAAAAGAGGCAGACAGAGAAATCAAGGGTTTAAAGCAAACAGAGCTACAGTAAAAAACAATTCTAAAAGGAATTAGAGTGTTAAAAAACAAGCCTTAAGGCTTTGTGTCTTAATGCGAGGAGCATTCATAATAAGGTGCATGAATTAGCTGTGAAAATAGATGTAAACAGGTATGATATGATTGGGATTACGGAGACATGGCTCCAGGGTGATCAAGGCTGGGAACTCAACATCCAGGGGTATTCAATATTCAGAAATGACAGTCAAAAAGGAAAAGGAAATATGGTATTGTTGCTGGTTAAAGAGGAGATTAACACAATAGTAAGGAAGGATATTACATCCGATGATGTGGAATCTGTATGGGTAGAGTTGCGAAATTCCAAGGGGAAGAAAACGTTAGTGGGATTGGTATACAGACACCAAAACAATAGTGGTGAGGTTGGGGATGGCATTAAAAAGGAAATTAGAGAATCGTGCAATAAGGGCACAACAGTTATCATGGGTGACTTTTATCTGCATATAGATTGGGCTAACCAAATTAGTAAGAATACTGTGCAGGAGGAATTCCTAGAGTGTATACAGGATGGTTTCCTGGACCAATATGTCGAAGAACCAAACGTAGATCAGGCCATCATTTAATGGTTATTATGTAATGAGAAATGATTCATTAGCAATCTCGTTGTGTGAAGTCCCTTGGGGAAGAGCGATCATAACATGATAGAATTATTCAATAAGATGGGGAATGACGTAGTTGACGCAGACACTAGGGTCCTGAAATTAAATAAAGGAATCTACGATGGTATGAGGCATGAGTTGGCTAGGATGGATTGGGGAACATTACTTAAATGGTTGATGGTGGGTTGGCAATGGCAAACATTTAAAGATCACATGGATGAACTACAGAATTTGTTCATCCCTGTCTGGCATAAAAAATCAAACAGGAAAGTTGGCTCAACCGGGGCTAACAAGGGGAATTAGGCATAGCATAAGATCCAAGGAGCTGACATATACATTGGCCAGATAAAGCAGAAAACCAGAGGATTGTGAGCAGTTTTGGAGTCAGTAAAGGATGACCAAGGGGTTAATTAAGTGGGGGAAAGTAAAGTATGAGAGTAAGCTTGCAGGGAAGGTAAAAGCTGACTGTAAAAGCATCTATAGATATGTGAAGACAAAAAGATTAGTGAAGTGGTGCGTAGGTCCCTTGCAGCCAGAATCAGGGGAATTTTTAACGTGGAACAAAGAAATGGCTGACCAATGAAATACATACGTTGATTAGGTCTTCACAAAGGAGGACACAAATAACCTCCCAGAGAGGTCGGGGAAAATAGGGTCTAATGAGAGGGAGGAACTGAATGAAATCAGTATTTGTAGTGAAATGGTGTTAGGGAAATTGCCAGAATTGAGGGCCGATAAATCCCCAGGGCCTGATAATCTACATCCCATTGTATTTAAAGAAGTGGTCTTAGAAATCGTAGACGCATTGCCGGTCATCTTCCAAAATTCTATAGATTCTGGAACAGTTCCCATGGATTGGAGAGTAGCTAATGTTACCCCACTCTTTAATAAAGGTATTTGAGAGAAAACAGGGCAATATAGACCAGTTAGCCTGACATCAGTAGTGGGGAAAGTGCTACAGGCAATTATAAAATATGTAATAGCAGAGCACTTGGAAAACAGTCACAGGATCGGACAAAGTCAACATGGATTTACTAAAGGTAAATCATGCTTGACAAACCTACAGGTTATTTTTGAGGATGGAACTGGTAGAATATATAAGGGAGAACCAGTGGATATGGTGCATTTGGACTTTCGGAAGGCTTTCGATAAGGTCTCGCCTAAGAGAGTAGCATGTAAAGTTAAAGCACATTGGATTGGGGGCAAGGTATTGATTGGATAGAGAACTGTATAAAAGACAGGAAGCAAAGAGTTGGAATAGACGTGTCTTTTTCCGAGTGGCAGGCAGTGACTAGTGGGGTACTACAGGGATCGGTCCGAGGAAACCAGCCATTCACAAAATATATAAATGATCTAGACGAGGGAACTAGATATAATATCTCCAAGTTTGCAGACGTCACAAAGCTGGGTGGCCATGTGTGCTGTGAGGAGGATGCAGGGAAACTCCAGTATGATTTGGACAGGTTGGGTGATTGGGCAGAATCATGGCAGATGCAGTATAATGTGGATAAATGCGAGTTAATCCACTTTGGTGGCAAAAACAGGAAGGCAGATTATTATCTGAACGGCAATAGATTGGGAAAAGGGTAATTGCAACGAGACCTGGGTGTCCTTGTGCACCAGTCGCTGAAGGTAAGCATGTAGGTACAGCAGGTGGTTAAGAAGGCAAATGGTAATCTGGCCTTCATAGCGAGAAGATTCGAGTACAGGAGCAAGGATGTCTTGCTGCACTTGTACACGGCCTTCGTGAGACCACACCTTGAGTATTGTGTGCAGTTTTGGTCGCCTTATCTGAGGAAGGATGTTCTTGCCATGGAAGGAGTTCAGCAAAGATTCACCAGGCTGATACCTGGGATGGCAGGAATGACGTATGAAGAGTGATTGGGTCGATTAGGATTATATTCGCTAGAGTTTGGAAGAATGAGGGGGGATCACATTGAAACTTATAAAATTCTAACAGAACTAGACAGACTAGATGCAGGAAGGCTGTTCTCGATGGCGGGGGAGTCCAGAACCAGAGGTCACACTCTAAGAATGAGGTTTAAGCCATTTAGGACTGAGATTAGGAGAAATCTCTTCACCTGGAGAGTGGTGAACCTGTGGAATTCTCTACCAGAGAAAGCAGTTCCAACCAAATAATTAAATATATTCAAGAAATCGTTAGATATATTTCTTAAGGCTAAAGGGGTCAAGGGATATGGGGAGAAAGCAGGGACCCGGTACTGAACTTTGATGATCAGCCATGATCTCATTGAATGGCGGAGCAGTCTTGAAGGGCAGAATGGCCTACTCCTGCTCCTATCTTCTATGTTTCTATGACTCTATGTTTCTATATTCAGATCTAAAATCAAGGCTGTGTAAAAATATAAGCTGTGGGTTTGTGATCCAAGCCCTAACCTCTGGAATTACCTCCCAAAAAGGCTCCGCCTCTCTTTCCACCTTTAAAACGCTGCTTAAATTCTACCACTTTGAAGAAGCTTTTGGTCATCTGTTCTAATATCTCCTTATGTGGCTCGGTGTCAAGCTCTGTCTGAAAGTCGCTCCTGTGAAGCGTGTTGTGATGTTTTACTACTTTTAAGACGCTATATAAATGCAAGTTGTTTGTCGTTGTGTATATGTGTGTGGTGCTTATAACAATGTGGGTGTCAGTTGTAACTAGTGGTGAACGGTTGTTCTTCAGACTGGAGGGAAGTATACAGTGGTATCACCCAGGGGTCGGTATTAGGACCACTGCTCATTTTGATATATATTAATGACCTGGGCTTGGGTATACTAGGCATAATTTCAAACACTGCTGAAGAACGGAAAGTAACAGACCTCATGAGGACATATATAGAGTGGTGAAATGGTCAGACACATAGCAGGTGTAATTTAACACGGAGATGTGTGAAGTGATCCATTTTGATAGGAAGAATGAGGAGAGGAAATATAAACTAAATGCAATAATTTTAATTGGGATGCAGGAACAGAGAGACCTCGGGTGTATTTATCTATCTTTGACGATGGCGGGACAAGTTGAGAAGGCTGTGAAAAATGATACGGGATCCTTGGCTTTATTAATAGAGATATAGAGTACACCACCGAGGAGGTAATGCAAAGCCTTTATAAATCACTGGTTAGGCCTCAGAGGGAGGATTCTGGGCAGAACATTTTAGGAAGAATGTGAAGGCGTTAGAGAGTGTGGTGGAGAGATTTACAAGAATGGTTCTCGGGATGACAGACTTCAGTTTCGTGGATAGACTGGAGAAGCTGGATTTGTTCTCCTTGGAGCAGAGAAGATTGTGAGGAGTGTTGATAGAGGTGTTCAAAATCGTGAGGGCTCTAGACAGAGTAGATAGAGAGAAGCTGATGCTCTTTGTGGAAGGGTCGAGAACCAGAGGACACAGATTTAAGCTGATTCGCAGAAGGTCCACAGGCGTATTTGAGGAAAAAAGGTTATGCAGCGATTGGTTAGGATCTGGAATGCACTGCCTGAAAGCATGGTGAACGCAGATTCAATCGTGCCTTTCGAAATGGAATTGGATAAGTACCTGAAGGATAAAAGATTGCAGGGCTACGGGGAAAGGGCGGGGGAGTGGGACTAACTGAAGTGTTCTTGCAGAGAGGAGGCATGGTCTCGATGGGCCGGATGGCCTCCACTGTGCTGTAACCATTGCTGTGATTCAATGATTCTAAATTCAGTGTATAACATGGGATATGGTTTAACAGTTAACAGATTATTGAAGTAGTGACTCTCCCTCAGTTAGCATTACCTTCGTCCTGCAAAAGAAGGTTATCGGTTAATTAATGTTGCTTTCCCATGTAAGCAACCTAAAAGTTTAAATCAATCATAAGTCTCACGTGGGTCTCGAACCACGTGACTGAAAATAAAAATCGCACCGCTCCACCGACTGAACTAGCTGGATATAATAAAGGTGCATCGCATTGTTGCAATGCTGATGGCCAGAGATTCAGTGATGCTTGTTCCATTGAATGTCAAAGGGCGATGGTTAGACTCTCGCTTGTTGGAGACAGTCATTGCCTGGCACTTGTGTGGCACAAATGTAACTTGCCACCTAACAGCCTAAGCCTGAATGTCATACACATCTTTTGCATGCGGGCATGGAAATTTTCATTATATGAGGAGTTGCGAATGGAACTGAACTCTGTGCAATCATCAGCGAACATCCCCACTTCTGACCTTATGAAGGAGGGAATGTCATTGATGAAGCAGCTGAAGATGATTTGGCCTAGGACACTCCCCTGAGAAACTCGTACAGCGATATCCAGGGGCTGAGATGATTGACCTCCATCAACGACAACCATCTTCCCTAGTGCTAGTTATGGCTCCAGCCAGTGGAGCGTTTCCCCCCGACAGCCCCACAACCCCCGCGTCTCCCATTGACTGCAATTTTACGAGGGCTCCATGATGCCACACTCGGTTAAGTGCGGACTTGATGTCAAGGGAAGTCATTCTAAATTTATCTCTGGATTTCAGCTCTTTTTTCCATGTTTGGACCAAGGCTGTAATGAGGTCTGGAGCTGTGTCGTCCTGGCAGAACCAAAGCTGAGCATTGGTAAGCAGGTTATTGCCGAATAAGTACTGCTTGATAGCAATGTTGATGATACCTTCCATCACTTTGCTGATGATTGACAGTAGATTAAATGGGCAGTAATTGTCCAGATTGGATTTATCCTGCTTTTTGTGGACAGGACATACCTGAGCAGTTTTCCACATTGTCAGATAGATGCCAGTGCTGTAGCTGTACTGGATCAGCTTGGCTAGAGACGTGGCTAATTCTGGAGCACAAGTCTTCAGCATGACAGCCAGGATGATGTAGGGTCCCATTAGCGTTTGCTTTTTCCTGTGTGCTCCGTCGTTACTTGCTATCACATGGAGTGAATCGAATTAGCTTGAGAATGGCTTCTGTGATGGTGGGGACCTCAGGAAGAGGACGAGATGGATCATCCTCTGCACTTCTGGCTAAAGGTGGCTTTATGCGCTTCAGCCTTGGCATTTGCACTCAAGTGCTCAGCTCCATTAACATTGAGAATGGGGATAGAGGAACCAGACATTGCTCTTAGGCCTGTTTCAATCATTCCCCAGAATCATGCACAGAAGCGCCTGATGCCCTCATTTGTTTAAAGCAGCAAGCAGACAAAAACGCAGGTATTCGTTCAAAATCAACGCACAAGTGGCCACACACACAATAAACAGAAACAGAGAGACAGGCAGAATTGGGAAACACTGGGAAATGGACAAGAAATATTGGCAAGGACTAACGCGCTTTGCATTCAGAATATTGTCTGAACACCTGTGGCTAATGAAAGGGATTTTGATGCTTGATTTCCTTATACACCTTGGAATTCTGGAGAACATGGCCAGTAGTTTGCAGAAACGCGGCTTAGATCTGCTGTTGTGAACCGAGGCAATGCTGCAGGATCCTTTAATAATCTCTCACAAATCAACTGAAAGCAGCCGGAATATGCAGCATTGAGAGGGGCTTTCTGCAAGATCAGGGCTGGAAAGGGGAGGGAGTGAGAGACACTGTTGACTTTGAATGTGTAGAAGACTGCACAGAGAAACAACAAATGTAACAGGGCTTTAAACATTGAACCAAGAATGAGAAATTTTCCATTTTTCTACTAGTTAATTGAATATGATTTCAAAATGTTTCCACTCGGTCTCGAACCGGGAAATTTTCACATGTTTGGCGACCGTGCTGACCAATCCACTACGGAAATGCTGTGCTGAATGGTCACCTTCTGCCGACCCCCGTGAAGCAATGCTCGCTCCTGAGAAAACTTTCAACTTTCCACTTCGCTGCGACTGCCTCAACAACCAAAAGCACATCATTCGGTCCAGAGGTACAATATACACTTCTGTAAAATGCCTGCAGTCAGCAGGACATTATATTTGGAACTAGACAATCTAAATGTTTACATGCCCGCATTTAACTCCAGCTCACAATGACAGAACAGTCAGCATATCATTAGTCTTCCAGGCATCTTCTTGAACTGCATCTCCCTAACAGCCTTAGCATCTCACAGCATGGCTTTCAAACAATTCATTGCCAGTGAGAAAAATGCAACCCTTGAATCTTATCTAAGTGTCCTTGACTGGAATGAGAGAGTGCCTGGGCCGTGGGCAGTGATAACTTATCCTGAGCATTAAGATATTCATTAGGCCTGAGCCCTTGCTGCGTAAGACAATTAACCTCATCTCCCCTCTGTTTCTTTTGCTGGTTATCTTCACTCGGTTTCCTCTGGTTACTGTAACACTTTCATCTTGATGTATCATTGGCCCGCAGGCATCTGTAAGGAATACCTATTATATTCACATGTGATCATATGCTGAGTTGTCTTTAGCCTGCAGGCATCTGTAAGGACTGCTATTGTTTGGGAACACCTAGTGTCCTGACTCCATCTTGTCCACATGGTGCTGTGCTGTTGTGAGTCAGACAGACCTGATGCTTCTTTAAAAGAACAGCGAGAGTTCTAAAAATGGGCGACACAGACATAAAACACTTCAAAAACTGTGGATATTGTGGGAACAACTGCCATGGAGAAAAGGAGTACTGCCCTGCCAAAGGAAGACAATGTAGTAAATGTGGTAAACGGAACCACTTTGCCAAAGTTTGCAGGACGGTTTTAGGAAAAATGGTAGACACAGTGAGTGACAGCCAAATGCCAGATAGAGAGCCAAATGCAGACGATCTGTTTATTGATTTTATGTCACAGAAAAAACAGATTTCATAGACTGAGCAAGCTTTTGCCGATATTGAGATAGGAAAACAGGGCAAAGAGTGTAATTTTAAACTAGACACTGCATCTCAGGTTAATGTAGTTCCTCTGAGTGAGTATCACAGCTTGAAGGATGATTTTGAGCTACAGCCCACCTCACGCAGACTGACCGGCTAGCGGGGTGAGCAGCTCAATGTAAAAGGCACATGCATGATGAAATGCAAGTACAAAGAAAGCGACATGATGTTGAACATTTACATTTTTGACACATAAGCACCTCCAGTGCTAGGTCTAAAGATATGTTTAGACATGGATCTCGTCAAGCTAATGCTATCATTGACAGCACCAGTTGAGAAGAAGACAGTCGTGGAGGAGTTTGCTGACGTTTTCAAAGGAATCGGACTATTCCCTGCTGAATACACTATTCACCTTGACCCAGCAGCAACCCCTGTGGTTTGCCCACCGAGAAGGATACGCCTTGCTCTACGTAGTCGCCTGAAGGAGGAGCTGCAGAGCATGGAGAATACAGAAATCATCGTCCGGGAAACTGAACCGACAGAGTGGGTCAACGCGGAAGTAATGGTTGACAAACCACGCATAGGAAAGCTCAGAGTCTGCCTCGACCCCAGAGATTCGAACAAAGCTATCAAACGCTCTCACTACCCTCTACCAACGCTAGATGACATCACACCCAAGCTAGTGGGAGCACGTTACTTCAGTGTAATGGACGCACGAGCAGGATACTGGACTATCAAGCTCATGGAAGAGTCATCTAAGCTAACAATGTTCAACACACTATTTGGACGCTACCGATTTCTGCGTTTACCATTTGGTCTTATCTCAGCTCAGGATGAATTCCACCGGAAGATCGACGAAACCTATGAAGGCCTCGATGGAGTAGTCACAATCTTAGATTACATCCTCATCTATGGCAGGAATAGAGAGGAACATGACAGGAACCTCCGTGCGATGCTACAAAGATCATGGGAGAAAGTCATCCGGCTCAACCCGGAGAAAAGCATAATCGGATCCACCGAGATCAGTTATTTCCGACATCAGATTTAAGTTGGATCCAGAGAAAATCTCTGCCATCAAGAAGATGAAGCCGCCGAAGAACCGCGCAGAGCTAGAGACAGTACTAGGCACGGTTAACTACTTAGCCAAGTTTGCTCCGAGCCTCTCCAAAATCAAAGCACCCATGCGTCAGTTGCTCAAACAATCCTTTGAGTTCCTGCGGGACAAACAACATGACACAGCATTTCAGGAAATGAAAGACCTAATCACCGGAGAACCAGGAACTGTTCTTGCCTACTTCGACCGCAACAAAGAGATCAGACTACAAGTGGACACATCAAAGTACGGACTAGGCACAGTATTACTGCAAGAAGGAAAGCCCATTGGCTACGCTTCCAGATCCCTCACAGACAGTGAAATCAACTATGCTCAATTCGAGAAAGAGCTATATGCAATTCTGTTCGGATGTAAGCGTTTCCATCAGTATGTCTATGGCCGACAAGTCCTTGTGGAATCCGACCACAAGCCCCTCGAGTCAATCATGAGGAAACCACGAGCCGCAGCCCCACCAAGGCTACAGAGAATGATCCATCAGCTACAGAAGTAAGACTTCACAATCATTCACCGTCCAGGCAAAGACATTCCTGTCGCAGACACGCTCTCCAGAAAGTCTGTTAGCTACCAGGAAAGCAGCCTCAGTGAAGGCATGGATGTGTAGGTGCACATGGTTTACAACAGCTTAACTGTGAGTGACTCAAAACTGAAGGAGATCCGAGCAGCAACAGAGAAAGATGCACAACTTACACTGCTGAGCAAAGTCATACATGAAGGATGGCCTGAGGAAAGGAGGAAATGACCTCAGGGCATATCTGGATTCTGGAACCACAGAGATGAACTGTCACAAATCAATGGAGTCGTTTTCAAAGGGGAGAAAATCATCATTCCTACCAGTCTCAGAGAAGAGATGTTGACAAAAATTCTTGCTGGACATATGGGCATGGAAAAGTGCAAACAAAGAGCACGTGACATTATGTTTTGGCCCGGAATGTGCAAACACATTGAGGACATTGTCGGAAAATTTTCCATTTGTCTTGAACGCCGCCCATCAAATGTCAAAGAGCCCATGATAGCTCACCGTATCCCAGACAGGCCCTGGCAGGTTGTCAGCTGCAAGCAAGTGCATGCAAAACGTGTACAGATACAGCAACACCAAAAGAGAACTATGACAGGTCAGCTAGACTACTGCCGCCACTGCACAATGGAGAATCCATCAGAATCCAAGAGCATGACTATTGGATGCCAGCGGTCGTCATCCAGTCAGCTGACACTGAGCGATCGTATCATATCTGCAACCCAGAAGGACAGGTGTACCGCCGCAATTGCAGGCACCTCCTGGACACCAAGAAACATCACCGTCATTCCGATGAGAGGGTCAGTTCAACAGAGTGTGATGAACAGAGCAATATAAAAACACATTATACTTACCTGAACCTAAACCTTAACCATAATTGTTCACCGATTCAGGAGCATGCTCAGTTGCATTCCACACAAGGTCGGGACGAGAGGTCAAGCCTAGAGTTATCCTTCACTTGTGAACTGTCAAATCGTGTAGGCGGATAGCTGCCCGAAAAAAAAATCTGTACATCGTTATGAAACGTTGAGATGTTTTCAGTGTTAGTTAAATGTTGAGTTTACTTATATGTTGATGCTACTGAGAACATTATGTAGAAGAAAAGTTCAAAAGTAATGCATCACAGTTTTCTTTTGAAAGAAAGGGGATGAAACATTTGCATATTGATTTATCATTGGCCCGCAGGCATCTGTAAGGAATTCCTATTATATTCACATGTGATCACATGCTGAGTTGTCGTTAGCCTGCAGGCATCTGTAAGGACTGCTATTGTATGGGAAGTCCCAGTGTCCTGACACCAACTTGTCCACACGGTGCTGTACTGTTGTGAGTCAGACAGACCTGATGCTTCATTAAAAGAGTTTAAACTGAAGTACCCCGTTGTCCTGCAATTTATTACTTTTCTACAAAGTGTGCAAAACAAGACAGTTACCATCCCTCCTGCCACTGGAAAGCATTTCTCCATATTTCCTCTATCAAAACCCCTTGTAAATTTGAAACCCACTATTAAATTTCCTCTTAACCTTCTGAGCAAAACAATCCCAGCTTCTCCAGACTCTCAACATAACAGAAGTACCTTATCCCTATTCTGTAAGACGTCAAACTGAGGCTCTTGCTCTCTATGTCTATCTTTGTCTCTGTCTCCCTCTTTGTCTCTGTATATGATTCTGAAGGGGCTTCACAGGGTAGACGCAGGGAGGATGTTTCCCCTCCTGGGGGAATCTAGAACAAGGGGGCAAAACTTCAGGATAAGGGGTCGCCCATTTAAAACGGAGATGAGGAGGAATTTCTTCTCTCAGAGGGTCGTGAAACTTTGGAATCCTCTACCCCGGAGAGCTCTGGAGGCGGAGTTATTGATTATGTTCAATGTGGAGATAGACGTAAATTTGAGCTGCAGTGGAGTCAAAAGTTACGGGGAGTGGGCGGGAAAGTGGCATTGAGTCGAAGATCTGATCAGCTACGACCATATTCAATGGCGGGGAATGCTCGAGGGGCAGATGGCCTACTCCTGCTCCTACATCTTCTGCTCTTATTCGTATTACTGTCCCCTCTGCCTCTTTGTCCCTCTGCTCACATCTCGATTCTTGCTCTGCCAGCACCTGTATCTCTCAATTCCTCATTAGTATAGTGGTGAGTATCCCCGCGGGTGGCCAGCGTTCAATTACCCGATGACGAGGACTTTTAACATCCTCAATTTTAAAAAATAATTTTAAAAGACGTACTGGCATATGAAGAACTAAATAACAACTCGCTGCCCCAATTCCTCGTTAGTATAGAGTTCTCCTTCTCTTTCCCTTTTATGTGGGGCACTGAGGAGGGAGAGAGGACAGAGAAAATGAAATAACAGGTATACGCAGAAAAAGCGGTGGTGCGGGACCATGCACAACTGCTCTTTCAAAGAGACAGCACTGGCACGATTGGCCGAATGGCCTCCCGCTGTGTTGCAGGCCGCCATGAATCTATGACACACAGATGGATATCTGAGACATACTCACACAAAGAGAGCACACACGGGTATTTTGTGTGTGTTTGAGTCTTTGTCTCAAGCACTGCAGAACCATTTCCTCTGCATTGTCCTTGATATTATAGTGGTGAGTATTCAATACCCCGACGGCTTCTCTCTGACTGTATGTCTCTGTCTCTGAGAAAAGCACAGAAGGAGATAGATGTCAAGTGGCTGCCTACCTGTACTTGGTGCTGTGCTTTTGCGAACATGTCCTTTGTGATCTCGCCTGAAAAATGTCATCTTGTACGAAAGGTTTGCCTGGTGTGAAAGTGATCTGAATTTCAAAGCTTCAAGGAGGAAAGATTGTGTTGCGGTGCTTCCTGGCAGGAAGCTTCCTGCAGTATCCCTAGTGGTTAGGGTTCAGCGCGTTTATCGCCATGGCCTGGGTTCAATTCCCAGCCAGGGAAGAGTGCATTCTGGAGCTTTTGAAATGCTACCAATCAAAGCAACCACGCGAAGCAATACTTGCTCCTCATCAACTTTTCAACTTTCCACACTGTTGATGCTGCCTCAACAGTCAGCAGTGCCTCATTCGGTACAGAGGTACAAAAGGCACTGCCTTCACTTCTGTAAAATGTCTGCTGGTTCAAAGTCAGCAAGAAATGACATTTGTAACTAGAAAATTTGGGGGAAAAATTATGTTGGTTGCGCCTCCTGTTATCGCCTTAAGAGGTTGCCAATTGGGCCACAAAGCAATTAGCACCTGGGTGCAGTGATATCTGCACCTCCAGCGAAATGGACCGGACATTTTGCGGCGGTGCTAACTAATACCACCCGATCTCCTGCGCACGAAGATCTTGACGTCATTCGAGAGTGCAACACCCTTGTGACGCCCCGGAATGGAAATTGAGTGGCGTCTCCTCCTTTCCACCTGGTGCACTCAAAGACAGGTTGATTGGAGCGCTTCTCAGTCGCTGTGGGGCTGGGGGGACGTTATTTAAAGGGGACCTCTTCCTGGCTTCTGTGTGATAGCCATTTTTGCACCACTCCTTCTGAGAGAGAGAGAGAGATTTTCAGAGACAAAGAGAGAAAGAAAGACTTCTGCATTGAGTCAAAGCTGTCTGAGCTAGTTTTGGCTTCTGACCATAACTTTGCAGATACTTTGCTTTTAGACCGACATAACTTTGATTGCCTAGATATTATGGGGGCTCCAATGGATGCGATTGTCGTCCTTCTCCATCACATTCGGAGGGCTCAGAGACGAAGAGAGAGAGTGGCAACCATGGCCTGGCGGAGGAGGGCCATCAGGCCTCTGTACAGGAGACCTTACCCTCCCAGGGTTTTTTGCCAACAGTTCTCCAACCTTACTATGTCTGAGGAGCAGTGTTTGTAAAGGTTGCGCTTCAGCAAGGAGGTGGTCACTGGGTTCTGCCACCTGTTTCAGCCAGATCTGCAGCTTTCAACTGAGGAGCAGGACGTCTCTGTCGGTGGCAGTGAAGATAACAGTGGCTCTTAACATTTATGCCACTGGCTCATTTCAATCAGCTACTGGGTTCATCGCCAATATCTCCCAGTTCGTGGTGCATTGCTGCATCCGTCAGGTCACAAATGCCCTCTTTAGAAGGAGACGTAAATCTCATTCACCATGACCCTGGACAAGTAGCAGGAACGCAGAACGGGCTTTCCGATGATAGCGGGCTTCCCCATGGTGCTGGCCGCCATTGACTGCACACATGTGGCTTTGCCTGCACCGCAAGAGAATGCCGATAATTTCTGCAACCGAAAGGGCTTCACTTCCATAAACGTTCAGTTGGTCTGTGACCACAGAAGGCTGATACTCGCTGTCAGTGCCCACTTTCCTACTTTCATCAAGCGCCAGACTTCCGTGGCAGACCTTCCCAGGCATTGCATCACCCAGGAGGTTGGCTTCTCGGGGACAAGGGATATCCTCTGTGAACCTGGCTGATGACACCGCTTCATACGCCCAACACCCCCGCTGAGCTGCGATAAATCGAGAGCCATCAAGATACCAGGAACATCGTTGAGTACACAATCGGCTTGCTCAAGCAATGGTGACGCTGTCTGGAACATTCTGGAGGAGCCCTTCAGTACTCACCTGAGCGAGTCTCCCACTTCGTTGTTGTCTGCTTCATGCTGCTTAACCTGGCAATCGTCAGGACCCAGCCAATGCAACCAGGAATTGCAGCACCAGCAGAGGAGGAGGAGGGAGAGGAGGAGGAAGATGAGGAGGGTGATCTTCAGTAGCACCAATGCGGAAGGGAGGCACACAATGTACAAAGTGGAAGGGCCGTCCGTCAAAGGCTCATAGCAAGTCGCTTCTAGTCCCCCTCTGAGGAAATTGATTCTGCCATTCAAACAACCTGAATGAAATCATCCCGCAACCCCTAAGGCGGTCAAGGCAACAATGATTGCAAAGACCAAACATATACATTTTGAATACAGACACATCTTTATTTGACAAACTCTGTGCGTCTCATTTCTGCCTGACAAACTTATAGAAAGAGGCACAGAAAAAACAGTCATTAACATAACTGCCTCTCACAACATGGAGACAATGTCCCAAACAATTACAAAAAATTGACCATGAACAATTAAATAAACAATGAAAAACATTTTGTCATACCTCCCACTTTTTGCCCTTCAAGGGTGATCTCCTTCCCTTGCGATGTTCCCCCCTTCCGACCCTGCAGCCCCTCCGGAATCGGGCCCCAGTGGCTGGAGCAAGGCTGGAGAAAGGTTGCTGATTGTCACAAACTGAGAGTGCAGATGCACTGGAAGGACGGCCTGGTTCGGCTCTGGGCCTGGAGGGCCCGGCTGCAGACTGCACCAACTCTGCATGGGCGGCAGCAGTCTGTCCTACAGGTGGTGGCAACTGCAGTGGAGAAGTGCCAGTCGTGTCAGCAGGAATGCTGTAATCTTGAGAGAGGACAGCAACTCCCTGCTCGAACGACACAATGGCACTCCCACGGGGCAGCACTTCAGCATCTGGAGCAAACTGATGGAGCACAGATTGCTGGCCTGCTGTGGTGCGGTGAGAGCCCCAGGGTAATTTGATTTTCAAGCGACAGTGGCAGCAGTCAGTGCTCGCATGGCCTGAATATACTTCTGCATGAGACCAGCCAGTGACTGCATTGCAACAGTAAGCATTTGCGTGGCAGCCGCCTGTGCTACGCCAAAGTGCTCCAACTCCTTGCCAGTGATTCAATGCATTCGGGCAACCTTGCCACTGCAGCCATGAGTTAAGTGTGCCTGGGCGCTCATTTCAGCGAGGACCTGCTCCTCCTCTGCATCCAGTGCAGCAGGCCTCGATGGCATACTCTCCCTCCGGGGAGAGGGCCCCCGAGCTTCCCTACCCCCTCGCGTTGCTGTGGCGCGCTGGGTCCTGGAGCTTCACTCTCATCAGACCATTCCCCCCTGCTCCCCTCCAGGAATGGCATGTTCCCAGTGTGGGCATGGGCTTCCACAGGAGATGGTGGAACTGATGCTCCGGCTTCCTGCTCTGCCTCGCCTTCAGCTTCACTCCCACTGGCAGCTTGAGGGCCCGTCTCCTCACCTGGTGGATCACCATCTGAAAGCAAGTAGGTATAAGAGTGGCTTTAGCGTGAGGACAGGGTGGCAGCAAGCGAGGAATGAGTGCAGCGATTTAGTAATTTGGATTGAAAGTGTCAAAGGCTGGTGTTGTGAGGAACAAGTGGAAGAGGAGAGGACAAAAATGTGATGACCTTATCATTGCTGTCCAGAACGGGGTCGGCGTCTCCAGTGGTGATGGGACCAATCACCCAGCTTGCCACAATCCTCTGGACATGCACTTCAAGGTCGCTGAGTGGTTGCAGCAGAGGCCACCCTCCACCAGTCCATTGCTGCTGTCTCCTATTATGAGACAACTTGGCATGCAAGAAAAAGGACGGTGTCTGAGTAAATATCCAGCCATGCTCTTGCCTGAAATGCCTCCCATAATGAAATAGCCCTTACTGTATTCAGCCATGGTCTTGCCTGAAATGACTCCCATAGTTGAATAGCCCTTATTGTATGCAGCCATGGTCTTCCCTGAAATGCCTGCCATAGTTGAATAGCCCTTACTGTATGCAAACTGTGGAATGTGCGTGTGCATTTGATGAAAGGGCCATAGGTGTTGATGAGTGTTCGGCATTGGGGCTTTTAAAACCCTCTGGCCATAAAGTGAGGTTGAGATGGAGGGATGGAGAGGTTTTGTAAAAAAACTCACTCAAGCTGACGACCCGAGTGAGGTCGTTGAACTTTTTCCTACATTGGAGGTTGGTCCTAGGCACCATGCTGCTTGAGCAGACTCTCTGAGCCACCTCCATCCACACTGTTCTGTACTCACGTGGCAAAGGCCGCCTGCCACTCTCTGGGTAAGGAATACATCTTCTGTGCTCCACAGTGTCAACCAAAGCCTCCAAGGCCCGCTCGATGAAGCGCTGTGCTGGCTCCCTCGCCTGATCCATAGTCGTTAGCTGCAAGATTTAGCCACAGGTCTGTCCAGGCCGAGATTCAAGGCTCCATTGAGTAGGGTGTGGCTGCAGAGCAAGATCGACCCGCCCCTTTAAGAACTGACCAGCGCCAGTGTGTCTGTGTTCCATCGCTAACTGATAGCACCTCCGCTGTGCCCACGCTCTGAGCTAGCGCCTCGCTCCTCGGCCTTAGCGCCTTATGAGACGTGTGTAGCACCTGATTTAGTGCTCCAATCATCTCCAGGGGCGATAAAAGTCAAGTTTGATGTCAGAAGCGATAATTAGCGCCAGGCGCTAAACTTTGTGCACCGCCAATAATTGTGCCCCAAATGGGGCGATACCGAATTTTTACCCCGTTAAATGTTTACATGCCCACATTTAACTGTAGCTCACAGTGTCAGAACAGTGACGGGTATTGTCAGACTTCCATGTATTTTCTTGCCGACTGCATCTCGCTAACAAACTTAGCTTATCACAGCACAGCTATTAATCAATTAATTGCCAGTGTGAAAAATGCCACATTTGAAACATTAGCAACGTGTGCAGGACTGGAAGGAGAGAGTGCCTGGGCTGTGATAACTTATCCAGAGCATTAAGATATTCATTAGGGCTGAGCCCTTGCTGCGAAAGACAATTCTCCCCGTACTGGTTCTTTTGCCGGTTATCTTCAATCGTTGTCCTCTGCTTACTTTCCCTCCTGCCACTAGATAACGTTTCCCCTTATCTCCTCTATCAAAACCCCTTGTAAATTTGAAAGCCTCCATTAAAATTCCTCTTAACCTTCTGAGGAAAACAATCCCAGCTTCTGCACACTCTCAACATAACTGAAGTCCCTTATACCTCAGACCACTCTATAAGACATCAAACCGAGGCTTTCGCTCTTACGTCTATCTTTGTCTCTGTCTCCCTTTTGTCTCAGTATATGATTCTGAGAGGGCTTGACAGGGTAGAGGCAGGTAGGATGATTCCCCTCCTGTTGGAATCTAGAACTAGGGGCAAAGTTTCAGGAAAATTTGTCGCCCATTTAAAACGGAGATGAGGAGGAATTTCTTCTCTCAGTGTGTCGTGAATCTTTGGAATCCTCTACCCCAGAGAGCTGTGGAGGCTGGGTCATTGAGTATATTCAAGGCGGAGATAGACATATATTTGAGCTACAGGTGAGTCAAGGGTTATGGCGAGCGAAAGGAAAGTGGTGTTGAGTCGATGATCTGATCAGCCATGATCTTATTGAATGGCGGGGCTGGCTCACGGGGCTGAATGACCCACTCCTGCTCCTATGTCTTCTGTTCTGATTATTATTTCTGTCCCTTCTGCCTCTTTACCCTCTGTTCACAGGTCGATTGGGTATGATGTAATGAGAAAGGATTAATTCACAATTATTTTGTGCGAGGCCACTTGTGGCTGAGCGATCATAATATGATAGAAGTCTTCATTAAGATGGAGAGTGAAGTATTTGACTCAGAGACTAGGGTCCATAATTTAAAGAAAGGAAACTACGATGGTATGAGTCGCAAGTTGGGTAGGATGGATTGGGGACCTTTACTTAAAGGGTTGACGGTGGATAGGCAATGGCAAACATTTAAAGATCGCATGGATGAACTACAGAATTTGTTTATCTCTGTTTGGCTTACAAGGGAAATTATGGATAGCATAAGCTCCAATGAGTGCATATATAAATTGGCAGAAAAAGCAGCAAACCAGAGGATTGGGAGCAGTTTAGGATTCAGCAAAGGAGGATAAAGGGATTAATTAAGGGGGGGCAAATAGAGTATGAGAGTAACTTGCAGGGAACATAAAAACTGACTGAAAAAGCTTCTATAGGCATGTGAAGAGAAAAAGATTGGTGAAGTCAAGCGTAGGTCCCTTAGAGTCAGAATCAGGAGAATTTATAATGGGGAAGAAAGAAATGGCAGACCAAATAATACATGGTTTGGTTCTGTTTTCAAAAAACAGGACACAAATAATCTCCCAGATATGTCGGGCGAAAAAGTGTCTAATGAGAGGGATAAACTGAATGAAAACAGTACTTGTAGGGAAATGGTGTTAGGGAAATTGATGGGATTGAAGGCCGATAAATCCCCAGGGCCTGATAATCTACATCCTAGGGTAATTGAGAAAGTGGCCCTAGACATAGTAGATTAATTGCTGGTCATCTTCCAAAACTCTATAGACTCTGGAACAGTTCCCATGGATTTAAGGGCAGATAAAGTTACCCCACTATTCGAAAAAGCTGGTAGAGAGAAAACGGGGAAATATAGACCGGTAAGCCTGACATCGGTAGTGGGGAAGATGCTAGAGTCCATTATAAAAGATGTAATAGCAGAGCACTTGGAGAACATTTGATAAAATACTGCATAAGTTAATTTTAGCTGAAGTTGAAGCTTGTTGAAGTGAAGGCAAATTATTGGCCCAGAAAGTCGGGTCAGTGGATACACGCGGGTGCAAGCTCCCATCCTGCATTTAGCTAGCGCACTGGCTGTTGAGCTGTGGGCCCACGTGCGATTCTGATACTGGGCCTGCTCCAACTGCCAACGTGCAGTGTTTGCGTATCCCAGGGGCGCAGCTAGTTTGAAGCGTCCCCTGAGATCACGTGGGCCATGGAGAGCTAATCGTATCAGGAAATCTCTATTCCTAGATTTGACAGGATGACCTGTCAAATCTATGAATTTGAGTTCGCCACAAAACAGGACTAAAACTTCAAATAAATGTTTTAAAAAATCACATTTTTCAAATAACTATTAATGATGTAAAATAAATATTTAAACAATAATTTAAATTTTTGAAAAAATTAATTAAAGTTTCTAACGGGGTTAAAAATAAACTTACCTTTCTTTAAAATATTTATAAATAATAAACCAGCAGAAGAAATGTTTTAATTTTACTTAATTCACCACTTACCTTGTTGAAAGCTGGTCCTGCACGTGCTTTTTATAAGCGGAGCTGCTGGAGACTTACAATCCCGGAAAAACCTGGAAAAAAAACGGAAGTTTAGGCGTAGGCGCTGCCTCTCTGGTGCATGTAATCGACCTGTGAACCCCTTCCTTTCAGGGAACGGAAGTTCTGGTTTCCCGCACATGCGAAGTGCATGCACGAAACCGGCACTTTCGTTGGGCCTATGCGTGAGTACCCAACGCGTACTCACCCTTCGGGATCCGAAATTCTGGGCCATTGACCTGGTTAGGAAATTGGTTGATAAACATCTCTCAATCTGAAGCTTATAATTGAGTCCCAGGTCACAAATCATTATTAGATAGTAGACATGGAGCAAAATACATTTGATGAAGTCATGAATAAGTGACTTTTAGCTAAAGTTGAAAGTCATGTAAGTGAAGGCAAATTATTGACCTGGTTGGAAATTGGTTGCACGACAGGAGACAAAGTTTATGGATAATGATCAGGGACATTCATTGGCAGCATATTCCGAGTGGTGTCTCGGAGGGATCTCTTTGGGGGCCTCAACTATTCATCGATTCCATTAACGACTTACTTGATTGGATTGGGAGACACACATCCAAGTTTGACGGTGACAAAAAAGACAGGCGGCATTTGAAGCATTTAGATGGAAGTAAGAAATGTGAAAAGATTGTCACAGATTGAGCGAATGGGCAAATCTCTGGCAAATTGTTTTATATATTAGCAAGAATTGATTCAAAAAGGCTAATTGAAAGCTGATACTTATATCTGTAGGATTACAATGTAAGAGGGAGAAATTATGCCACAGCTGTACAAAGCACAGGTTGGGCCACACCTACGGTACTATGTTCAGTTCGTGGCATCACAGCTTAGGAAGGTAGTATTAGGTATAATAAGTGAAGCATAGATTTACCAGAAGGACACAGAGAGTCCAAGGGAAAACATAAAAGGCGAGGTTGCACAAACTTGCGTTGTATTCCCTGGAACTTAGAAGCTCAATTGGTGGTTTGATTGAATTATTCACGAAATATTAAGTGGAACTGATAGTGTCGATAGCGAGACGCTATTTCTGATGGTTGACCCAGCTGGGAGTAGGGGCCACAGCCTCAATATTAGATCCAAGCCTTTCAGGAGAGAAGTTTGTGTGACAGAAATTTGTAACACACTTCCGCAAACAGCAAATAAAGCTGGGTCAATTGTCAATTTCAAACTTGAGATTGAGAGATGTTTTTCAACCAAAGGTATTAAGGGATCTGGAGCAAAGGGATGGAAATGGATTTCGACCACAAATTTACTTGAATCGAAGAAAGGCTCGAGGGGTTAAAAGGCGTACCCCTGTTGTTATTCTCTTTGTTAAAGGATCAAAGCGCGAATGTAAAGATGAGTATCACGATTTAAAAGCTGCGCCGAATAGGGATTTAATCCCTGGGCCTTCAGAGTAAAGTCTGATGCTCTACCGATTGAGCTACCCGGGCTCTTGCCAGCCAAAGCACTCAAAAGTACTTTCATTGGCTGCAGTGCATTATTGCACCTCCTACAAATTCAATTTTCTTGTCTATAATCCAGCCTGTACAGCGCAATTCTGCCGCAAATCCAAACTGACTGCTTCAGACCTCCATCACTTCAGAAAGATTATCCCTCGCACAAACGACATGCTCTTTAGCAATGGTGTCAGATGTGACAAGTGCCGTCTCCCAATTATCTGCATTGGATCTTCAACTTTTCAGCGTATTTATGATTGACTTGGATGGAGCAATAGAGCACTGTAGATCGTATTTTGAAGATTGCACTAAGTTAGTCGGTCCGTTCGTAATGCAGTTGGGAAATGGCGGTAACCAAAGGGACAGACACCGATGAAGTAAGCCGGCACAACAAAGGCAATCGAGTTCACTGTGCGCAAGTGTGACACCATCCACTTTGGAACAAATTAAGATAGTTCAGAGTATTTTCTAAATAATGGGAAGCTATTGACTGTTGAGGAGCAAAGAGGTTTATGTGTGCCAGTTCACAAATCATTATTAGTTAGTAGACATGGAGAAAAATACATTTGATAATGTCACGAATAAGGGACTTTTAGCTAAAGTTGAAACTCATGTAAGTGAAGGCAAATTATTGACCTGCTTGGAAATTGGTCGTGCGACAGGGGACATCGTTTATGGATAATGATCATTTCCATTAATTGGCAACATATGACGAGTGATGTCTCTGAGGGATCATATTCGGGACCTTAACTATTCACGAATTTTATTAACGACTTTTTTGACGGGATTGAGAGCCACACATCCAAGTTAGACGATGACAAAAAAGGTAGGCGTCATTTTCATCAGTTGAGATGGCAGCAAGAAATTTGACCAGATGTTCATAGTTTAATTGAATGTGCACATTTTTGGCAATTTGATTTAAATATGAACACGTTTTCTCAAACTATAAACTATGCCAACAACGGGGAAGAGATAACAGCAGGAATGTGTGATGTAGGATTAGACGACCAACATTGTGACTGGTATGGTCAGAGTGTACCCGAGTTCAAGGGGTGGGCCGACAGTTGAGTGAGTAACCCCATAAACCAATAAAGAGCAACTGTTGTGACACTGTTTGTACGTGAACGCCCCCATTCTATGGTAAGTGGGCGTTGCTTATAGAATTGCATAACTGGAATGATCAACTGCTTGTCCCCTGAGAGTGCACCCCTAGCTTGTGCAAGCTGAGTGGCTCTCCCTTGTGCACAATTTTCAATTAGTTGTTTTAATAAATTCTGTACTTCGCCTCAATTCCGTCTCTGTCTGGAGTTTCTCCAAATTCGAATCTAACAGTTGGTGTCAGAAGTGGGATACTGCACGTAAGTATCATCGGAGTTAAACAACACTGGAATTGACGACTGAGGCGAGAACCGCATCGCGTCCTAAGGGAAGAAGTCAGAGTAAGGTTTTTAGGAGTAACAAGGACACGCTCGTTCAGCAGTGGGGCTAAAACCGTGTATGGGCCAGTCAGTATTAAATTACCCACATAGTAAATTATTCCTCATGGAGACTGTGGACTGACGGAGTTGATTAGACATAAATGTATATTTCTGACTTAGAGTATAAGGTGATACCTTTGTGCCGATAGAGTATAAGAATATACGTAACAATTAACATAGGTCACATGGGTGAAGAGGGGAGACCTCCTTCACCGGATGTTCCAGCTATGTCCACCATTGTCACTCTTGTTCCATGGGTCCGAGAGGCTAATTTGAAATTTCAAAGTGAGATGATTAAAAATGGGTGGAAAGAAACAAGCTCAGTAGTTGACCAAATAAAGTGGCGGGAGGAACACAAGGACGCCAAACAAGCCTATTACGGGGCGGTTTTGTGTGCTAGTTGGATGGATCAGATGGGAACCATAATTGTGGGCGAGGGGCGGGGGGGAGACCGGCCCTGTTACAAGAAATCTTGAGACCCGTGCAGGAGGCTAAAGTCCAGTTCCGTAGTCTCCTGCATCTGAAGCCACCAGGGACTGAGAATCTAGACAACTTAAAATGCTTGGGTGACATTGTCGAGGCTCTAAAAAAAGAGATTCGAGATACATCGACCTTAAATCCCAGGCCCCGGTATTGGACTGTAGAAGTTCTACGAGTCGAGACCACCCAACCCACTTAACGCTTCAGTCAGGGGCCGACAAATCCAATCCCGTGGCCCCCGTCAGAGATAACCAGGCGGTAGGAGCCCAAAATCCAGATAGAGGTGGACGGGGTACGATGGGCGAGGCACAGCCTTTTACGCCCCAGGAGAGATCCAGCATCATCCTTCTCATTCCCGACCTCAAAAGACACAATCCCAATGTAGAGGTATGGGCAAAAAAACGAAGTGCTGCCCGACACTTTAATATGGCCATACAAGACATAAAAGATATTATCGAGGTGAAACGTCCCTCTATGGTTTATTAGAATATTAGGGGAGCCCCAAGGGGGGAGATTTCCCTTTAAGGAATATAAAGATCGACAATGCAGAGGACAAGCCCTCCGCCCAGTTATATGCACATGGGCGGAGGAAGGACCAAGGGGGAGAGTTTGTGAGACTTAACCTCTCACCTGGGTGGAGGAAGGACCATGGGGGAGAGATTGTGAGGCTTACCCTCTCACATGGGCGGAGGAAGGACCATAGGGGAGGGTTTCTGAGACTTATCCTCTCACATGGGCGGTGAAAGGACCATGGGGGAGAGTTTGTGAGACGTACCCTCTCAGAAAGGCGGAGGAACGACCACGGGGGAGAGTTTGTGATACTTACCCATTCATTTGGGCGGAGGAAGGACCATGGCGGCGAGCCTATGAGACTTATCCACTCACAGGGGCGGAGGAAGGAGCATGGGGGAGAGTTTGTGAGATTTACCCTCTCACATGGGCGGAGGAAGGACCATGGGAGAGTGTTTGTGAGACTTACGCTCTCCCATGGGCGAAGGAAGGACCATGGGGAGAGTGTGTGAGACTTAAGCTCTCACATTGGCGGAGGAAGGAACATGGGGGAGAGTTTGTGAGACTTAACCTCTCACATGGGTGGAGGAAGGATCATGGGTGAGAGTTTGTCAGACTTACCCTCAAACATGTGCGGAGGAAGGAACATGGGGGAGAGTTTGTGAGACTTACCCTCTCTCATGGGAGGAAGAACATCTATGGGGGAGAGTTTGTGAGATTTACCCTCTCACATGGGGGGAGGAAGGAACATGGGGAGAGTTTTTGAGACATACCCTCGCTCATGGGGGGAGGAAGGACCATGGGGGAGAGTTTGTGAGTCTTACATTCTCACATGGGCAGAAAAACGATCATATGGGAGAGATTGTGAGGCTAACCCTCTCACATGGGCGGAGGACGGATCATGGGGGAGAGTTTGTGAGACTTACCCTCTCACATGGGCGGAGGAAGGACCATGGGGGAGAGTTTGTGGGACTTACCCTCTCACATGGGCGGAGGAAGGACCATGGGGGAGAATTTGTGAGACTTACCCTCTCACATGGGCGTAGAAAGGAACATGTTGGAGTGTTTGTGAGACTTACTCTCTCACATGGGCGGATGAAGGACCATCGGCGAGAGTTTGTGAGAATTACCCTCTCATGTGGGAGGAGCAAGGACGATGGGGGAGAGTTTGTGAGACTTACCCGCTCACATGGGCGGAGAATGGACCATGGGTGAGAGTTCGTGAGACTTACCCTCTCACATGGGCGGAGGAAGGACCATGGGGAAAGATTGTGAGACATACCCTGTCACGTGGGCGGAGGAAGGACCACCTGGGAGAGTTTCTGAGACTTTCCCTGGCACATGGGCGGAGGAAGGAACATACGTGAGAGTTTGTGAGACTTACCCTGTCACATGGGCGGAGGATGGACCATGGGGGAGAGATGTGAGACTTACCCTCTCACAATGTCAGAGGAAGGACCACGGGGGGAATTTGTGAGACTTACGCTCTCACATGGGCGGAGGAAGGACCATGGGGGCGAGTTTTTGAGACTTACCCACTCACATGTGCAGAGGAAGAACCATGGGGGGACATTGTGAGATTTACCCTCTCACATGGGCTGAGGAAGGATCTTGGGGGAGTGTTTGTGAGACTCACCCTCTCACATGGGCAGAGGAAGGACCATGGGGAGAGTCTGTGAGACTTAACCTCTCACATGGGAGGAGGATGGACCAAGGAGGAGAGTTTGTGAGGCTTACCCTCTCACAAGGGCGGAGGAAGGACCATGGGGGAGAGTTTGTGAGGCTTACTCTTTCACATGGGCGGAGGATGGACCATGGGGGAGTGTTTGTGAGACTTAACCTCTCACATGGGCAGAGGAAGGATCATGGGGGAGAGTGTTTGAGACTTACCCTCTCACATAGGCAGAGGAAGGACCATGGGGGAGAGTTTGTGAGACTGACCCTCTCACATGGGCAGAGGAAGGACCATGTGGGAGAGTTTGTGAGACTGACCCTCTCACATGGGCAGAGGAAGGACCATGGGGGAGAGTTTGTGAGACTGACCCTCTCACATGGGCAGAGGAAGGACCATGGGGGAGAGTTTGTGAGACTTACCCTCTCACAAGGGCGGATGAAGGACAATGGGGGAGAGTTTGTGAGACTTACCCTCTCACATGGGGTGAGGAAGGACCTTGCTGTAGATTTTGTGAGACTTAGCCTCTCCCGTGGGCGGAGGAAGGACCATGGGGTGAGTCTGTGAGACTTACCATCTCACATGGGCGGAGGAACGACAATGGGGGAGAGTTTGTGTGACTTACCCTCTCACATGGGTGGAGGAAGGACCATGGGGGAGAGTTTGTGAGACTTACCCTTTCACATGGGCGAAAGAAGGACAATGGGGGAGAGATTTCGAGACTTACCCTCTCACATGGGTGGAGGAAGGACAATGGGGGAGAGTTTGCTGGACTTACCCTCTGACATGGGCTGAGGAAGGACTAAAAGGGAGAGTTTGTGAGACTTACCCTCTCCCAATTTCGGAGGAAGGACCACGGGGGAGAATTTGTGAGACTTACTCTCTCACATGGGCGGAGGAAGGACCATGGGTGAATTTGTGAGACATACCCTCACTCATCGGCGGAGGAAGGACCATGGGGGAGTGTTCCTGAGATTACCTCCTCACGTGGGCGGAGGAAGGAGCATGGGGTAGAGTTTGCGGGACTTAACCTCTCACATGGGCGGAGGAAGGACCATGGGGGAGAGTTTGTGAGGCTTACCCTCTCACATGGTTGGAGGAAGGACCATGGGGGAGTGTTTGTGAGACTTTACCTCTCACATGGGCGGAGGAAGTACCATGGGGAGAGTTTGTGAGATTTACCCTCTCACATGGGGGACGGAAGGACCATGGGGAGAGTTTATGAGTCTTACCCTCTCACGTGGGCGGAGGAAGGACCATGGGTGAATCGGTAAGACTTACCCACTCACATCGGCAGAGGAAGGACCATGGGGGAGAGTTTGTGAGACTAACCCTCTCTCATGTGCGGAGGAAGGACAATGGGCAGAGTTTGTGAGACTTACCCTCTCACATGGGCGGAGGAAGGAACATGAGGTGAGTCTGTCAGACTTACCCTCTCACAGGTGCGGAGGGAGGACCATGGGGGAGAGTTTGTGAGACTTACCCTCTCACATGGGCGGAGGAAGGACCATGGGGTGAGTCTGTGAGACTTACCCTCTCACTTGGGCGGAGGAAGGACCATGGGGGAGAGTTTGTGAGACTTACCCTCTCACATGGGCGGAGAAAGGACCATGGGGGAGAGTTTCTGAGACTTACCCTCTCACATGGGCGAAGGAAGGACCATCGGGGAGAGATTGTGAGACTTACCCAATCACATGGGCGGAGATGGGACCATTGGGGAGTGTTTGTCAGACTTATCCTCTCACTTGGGCGGAGGAAGGACCATGGGAGAGCTTTTGTGAGGCTTACCTTCTCACATGGGTGGAGGAAGGACGATGGGCGAGAGTTTGTGAGTCTTACATTCTCACATGGGCGGAGGAAGGACCATATCGGAGAGATTGTGAGGCTTACCCTCTCACATGGGCGGAGGAAGGGCCATGGGGGAGAGTTTGTGAGACTTACCCTCTCACATGGTCGGAGGAAGGACCATGGGGGAGAGTTTGTGGGACTTACGCTCTCACATGGGCGGAGGAAGGACCATGGGGGAGATTTTGCGCTGCTGATCCTCTCACTTGGGCGGAGGAAGGACCCTAGAGGATGTTTGTTAGACTTAACCTCTCACATGTGCGGAGGAAGGACCATGGGGGAGCATTTGTGAGACTCACCCTCTCACATGGGCGGAGAAAGGAACATGTTGGTGTGTTTGTGAGACTTACTCTCTCACATGGGCGGAGGAAGGACCATCGGGGAGAGTTTGTGAGAATTACCCTCTCACATGGGCGGAGGAAGGACCATGGGGGAGAGTTTGTGAGACTTACCCTCTCACATGGGCGGAGGAAGGACCATCGGGGAGAGATTGTGAGACTTACCGAATCACATGGGCAGAGATGGGACCATTGGGGAGTGTTTGTCAGACTTACCCTCTCACATGGGCGGAGAAAGGAACATGTTGGTGTATTTGTGAGACTTACTCTCTCACATGGGCGGAGGAAGGACCATCGGGGAGAGTTTGTGAGAATTACCCTTTCATGTGGGAGTAGGAAGCACCAGTTATGTTAGAGTGGAGTCACCACCAGTATTGTTAGATTAGTGTCACCACCAATAATGTTAGAGTAGACTTACCAGCAGTAATGATAGTGTAGAGTCACCACCAGTAATGTTAGAGTAGAGTCAGCACCAGTTATGTTAGAGTAGGTTCACCACCAGTAATGATAGAGTAGAGTAACCACAGTAATGTTAGAGTAGGGACCCTATCAGTAATGTGAGAGTAGAGTAACCAACAGTAATGTTAGAGTAGTCACCATCAGTAATGTTAGAGTAGGGTCACCACCAGTAATGTTAGAGTCGGGTCCGCATCAGTAAAGTTACTGAAGGGTCCCCATCAGCAAAGTTAGGGTAGGATCAGCACCAGTCATATTAAAGTAGAGTCACCATCAATAATGATAGAGTAGATTCACCGCCAGTAATGTAAGATTAGTGTCAACACCAGAATTGTTAGATTAGAGTCACCACCAGTAATGTTAGAGTAGAGCCAGCACCTCTAACGTTAGTGTAGATTCTTGACCAGTAATATTGGAATAGAGTCAGCACCAGCAATGATAAAGTAGGAATACTACCAGTAATGTTCGAGTCGAGTCACCAACAGTAATGTTAGATTAGAGTCACCACCAGTAATGTTAGAGTAGACACACCACCAGTAATGTTAGAGTAGAATCACAATCAGTAAAGTTAGAGTGGAGTCACCACAAGTAATGTTAGAATAGAGTCACCACCAGTAATGTAAGAATAGTGTCAACACCAGTAATGTTAGAGTAGAGTCACCAACAGTAATGTTAGAATAAATTCACCACCAGTACTTTTAGAGTAGTGTCACCACCTGTAATTTTAGAGTAGAGTCACCACCAGTAGTGTTAAAGTAGAGTCAACAACAGTAATGTTAGAGTAGTCACCACCAGTAATGTTAGAGTAGAGCCAGCACACGTAATGTTAAAGTAGGGTCAACACCTGTAATGTTAGAGTAGAGTCACCACCATTAATGTTAGATTAGTCACCACCAGTATTGTTAGAGTAGAGTCAGCAAAATAATGTTAAAGTAGAGTCACCACCAGTAATGATTGAGTAGATTCACCACAAATAATGTTCGAAGAGAGTCACCACCAGTAACGTTAGAGTAGACTCACCATCAGTAATGTTAGAGTAGAGTCACCACCAGTAATGTTAGAATAGAGTCACCACCAATAACGTTAGAGTAGACTTACCAGCAGTAATGATAGTGTAGTGTCACCACCAGTAATGTCAGAGTAGAGTCAGCACCAGTAATGTAGGAGTAGGGTCACCACCAGTAATGATAGAGTAGAGTAACCACAGTAATGTTAGAGTAGTCACCATCAGTAATGTTAGAGTAGGGTCACCACCAGTAATGTTAGAGTAGGGTCCCCATCAGTAAGGTTAGTGAAGGGTCCCCATCAGCAAAGTTAGGGTAGAATCAGCACCAGTCATGTTAAAGTAGAGTCACCATCAATAATGATAGAGTAGATTCACCACCAGTAATGTAAGATTAGTGTCAACACCAGAATTGTTAGATTAGAGTCACCACCAGTAATGTTAGAGTAGAGCCAGCCACCTCTAACGTTAGTGTAGATTCTTGACCAGTAATGTTAGAATAGAGTCATCACCAGCAATGATAAAGTAGGAATACTACCAGTAATGTTCGAGTAGAATCATCAACAGTAATGTTAGATTAGAGTCACCACCAGTAATGTTAGAGTAGACACACCAACAGTAATGTTAGAGTTGAATCACAACCAGTAAAGTTAGAGTGGAGTCACCACAAGTAATGTTAGAGTAGAGTCACCACCAGTAATGTTAGAGTAGTCTCACCACCAGTAACGATAGAGTAGAGTCACAACCAGAAATGTAAGAATAGTGTCAACACCAGTAATGTTGGAGTAGAGTCACCACCAGTAATGTTAGAGTAGTCAGCACCAGTAATGTTAGAATAGAGTCAACACCAGTAATGATAGAGTAGATTCACCATCAGTAATGTAAGATTAGAAGCAACACCATTAATGTTAGAATAGATTCACTACCAGCAATGTTAGAGTAGAGTCACAACCTGTAATGTTAGAGTAGAGTCACCAACAGTAGTGTTAGAGTAGAGACAACAACAGTAATGATAGAGTAGTCATCACCATTAATGTAAGAGTAGAGTCAGCACCAGTAATGTTAAAGCAGAGTCACCGGCAATAGTGTTAGAGTAGAGTCACCACCAGTAATGTTAGAGTAGAGTCACCACCAGTAATGTTAGAGTAGAGTCACCACCAGTAATGTTAGAATAGAGTCAACACCAGTAATGTTAGTGTAGCGTCACCACCAGTAATGTTAGAGTAGAGTCACCACCAGAAATGTTAGAATAGAGTCATCACCAGTAATGTGAGAGTAGAGTACCCAACAGTAATGTTAGAATAAATTCACCACCAGTAATGTTAGAGTAGGGCCACCACGAGTAATGAAAGATTAGAGTCCACATCAGTATTTTTTGAGTAGTTTCACCACCAGTAATGACAGAGTAGAGTCACCACCAGTAATGTTAGAATAGAGTAATCACCAGTTCTGTTCAAGTAGGATTACCAGCATTAATGTTAGAGTAGAGTCACCGCCAGTAATGTGAGAGTAGAGTCAAAACCATTAATGTTAGAGTAGAGTCACCACCAGTAATGTTAGACTAGAGTCACCACCAGTAATGTTAGTGTAGTATCATCACCAGTAATGTTAAAGCAGGGTCACCACCAGTAATGTTAGAGTAGAGTCACCACCAGTAATGTTAGAGTCACCACCAGCAATGTTAGAGTTGGGTCACCACCAGCAAAGTTAGAGAAGAGTCCCCAACAGCAATGCTAGAATAGAGTCACCAACTGTAATGTTAGAGTAGACTCACCAGCAGTAATGTTAGAGTAGAGTCACCACCAGGAATGTTAGAGTAGTGTCACCACCAGTAATGACAGAGTAGAGTCTCCACCAGTAATATAAGAATAGTGTCAACACCAGTAATGTTAGAGTAGTGTCACCTCCAGTACTGTTAGAGTAGTCACCACCAGTATTGTTAGAGTAGAGTCACCACCAGCAATGTTAGAGTAGAGTCACCACCTTTAAGGTTAGAGTAGAGTCACCATCAGTATCGTTAGAGTAGAGTCAACACCAGTAATGTTAGAGTAGTCATCGCCAGTAATGTTAGAGTAGATTCAGCACCATTAATGTTAGCCTAGAGCCAGCACCTCTAACGTTAGAGTAGATTCTTGACCAGTAATGTTACAGTAGAGTCATCAACAGCAATGATAAAGTAGGATTACTACCAGTAATGTTCGAGTAGAGACACCACCAGCATTGTTAAAGTAGACTCACCACCTGTGATGTTAGTGTAGAGTCACCACCAGTAAAGTTAGAGAGGAGTCCCACAAGTAATGTTAGAGTAAAGTCAACACCAATAATGTTAGAGTAGTGTCACCACCAATCATGATAGAGTAGAGTCACCACCAGTAATGTAAGAATAGTTCCAACACCAGTAATGTTAGGGTAGAGTCACCACCAGTAATGTTAGAGTAGTCAGCACCAGTATTGTTAGAGTAGAGTCAACACCAGTAATGATAGAGTAGATTCACCAACAGTAATGTAAGTTTAGAAGCAACACCATTAATGTTAGAATAGATTCACTACCAGCAATGTTAGAGTAGAGTCATCACCTGTAATGTTAGAGTAGCTCACCACATGTAATGTTAGAGTAGAGTCATCAACAATAGTGTTAGAGTAGAGTCAACATCAGTAATGTTAGAGTAGTCATCACCAGTAATGTTAGAGTATACTCAGCACCAGAAATGTTAAAGTAAAGTCACCGGCAATAATGTTAGAGTAGAGTCACCACAAGTAATGTTAGAGTAGAGTTCACCACCAATAATGTTAGAGTAGAGTCACCACCAGTAATGTTAGAGGAGAGTCACCACCAGTAATGTTAGAGTAGTGTCATCACCAGTAATGTTAGAGTAGAGTCACCACCAGTAATGTTAAGGTAGAGTCACCGGCAATAATGTTAGAGTAGAGTCACCACCAGTAATGTTAGAATAGAGTCACCACCAGTAAAGACAGATTAGAGTCACCAACAGTAATGTTAGAGTAGAGTCACCACCAGTAATGTTAGAGTAGAGTCACCACCTCTAATGTTAGAGTTGAGTCACCAGCAGTAGTGTTAGAGTACAGTCAGCACCAGTAATGTTAGAGTAGTCACCACCAGTAATGGTAGATTAGATTCAGCACCATTAATGTTAAAGTAGACTCACCGCCAGTAATTATTGAGTAGATTCACCACCAGTAATGTAAGATTAGAGTCAACACCAGTATTGTTAGAATAGAGTCACCCCCAATAATGTTAGAGTAGTGTCACCACCAGTTATGTTAGAGTAGGGTCCCCATCAGTAATGTTAGAGTAGAGTCACCAGCAATAATGTTAGAGCAGAGTCATCACCAGTAATGTTAGAGTAGAGTCACCACCAGTAATGTTAGAATAGAGTCACCACCAGTAGTGTTAGAGTAGAGTCACCACCAGTAATGTTAGAGTAGTGTCATCACCAGTAATGTTAGAGTAGAGTCACCACCAGTAATGTTAAAGTAGAGTCACCGGCAATAATGTTAGAGTAGATTCATCACCAGTAATGTTAGAGTAGAATCACTGCCAGTAATGTTAGAGTAGAGTCAGCACCTGTAATGTTAGAGTCGAGTCACCACCAGTGATGTTACAGTAGCGTCAACACCAGTAATGTTAGAGTAGATTCACCACCAGTAATATTAGAATAGAGTCATCACCAGTAATGTTTGAGTAGTGTCACCAACAGTAATGTTAGAATAAATTCACCACCAGTAATGTAAGATTAGAGTCCACACCCTATTTTTTGAGCAGATTCACCACCAGTAATGACAGAGTAGAGTCACCACAAGTAATGTTAGAGTGGAGTCACCACCAATAATGTTAGAGTAGAGTCACCACCAGTAATGTTAGAGTAGAGTCCCCAACAGCAATGTTAGAACAGAGTCGCCAACTTTAATGCTAGAGTAGGGTCCCCATCAGTAATGTTAGAATATGGTCACCACCAGTAATGCTGAAGTAGAGTCACCACCAGTGATGTTAGTGTAGAGTCACATCAGTAGTGTTAGAGTAGAGTCACCACCAGTACTGTTAGAGTAGAGTCACCGACAGTAATGTTAGAGTAGTGTCACTACCAGTAAAGTTAGAGTAAAGTCACCACCAGTAATGTTAGAGAAGAATCACCACCAGTAATGTTAGAGTAGAGTCACCACCAGTAATGTTAGAGTAGAGTCACATCAGTAGTGTTAGAGTAGAGTCACCACCAGTACTGTTAGAGTAGAGTCACCGACAGTAATGTTAGAGTAGTGTCACTACCAGTAAAGTTAGAGTAAAGTCACCACCAGTAATGTTAGAGAAGAATCACCACCAGTAATGTTAGAGTAGAGTCACCACCAGTAATGTTAGAGTAGAGTCACCACCAGTAATGTTAGAGTAGAGTCACCGACAGTAATGTTAGAGTAGTGTCACTACCAGTAAAGTTAGAGTAAAGTCACCACCAGTAATGTTAGAGTAGAGTTACCACCAGTAATGTTAGAGTAGAGTCACCACAAGTAATGACAGCGTAGAGTCACCACTAGTAATGACAGAGTAGCGTCATCACTAGTAATCTTAGAGTAGGGTCACCACCAGTAATGTTAGAGCAGAGTCACCACCAGTAATGTTAGATTAGAGTCACCATCAGTTATGTTGAAGTAGAGTCACCACCAGTAATGTTAGTGTAGAGTCACCACCAGTAATGTTATAGTAGGGTCAAAACTTGTAAAGATGGATTAGAGTCACCACCAGTAATGTTAGTATAGTCACCAGCAGTAATGTTAGAGTAGAGTCAAGACCAGTAATGTAAGAGTAGAGCCACCACCAGTAATGTTAGAGTAGAGTCAGCACCAGAAATGTTAAAGTAGTGTCACAACCAGTTATGTCAGAGTAGAGTCACCACCAGTAATGTAAGATTAGATTCAACACCAGTGTTGTTAGAGTAGTCACCACCAGTAATGTTAGAGTAGAGTCACCACCAGCAATATTATAGTAGAGTCACCACCAGTAATATTAGAGTAGTCACCACCAGTATTGTTAGAGTAGAGTCAGCACCAGTAATGTTAAAGTAGAGTCACCATCATTAATGATTGAGTAGATTCACCACCAGTAATGTAAGATTAGAGTCAACACCAATATTGTTAGAATAGATTCAACAACAATTAATGATAGAGTAGGGTCCCCATCAGTAATGTTAGAGTAGAGTCACCACCAGTAATTTTAGAGTAGATTCACCACCAGTAATGTTAGAGTAGTCACCACCAGTATTGTTAGAGTATAGTCAGCACCAGTAATTTTAAAGTAGGGTCACCACCACTAATGATTGAGTAGATTCACCACCAGTAATGTAAGATTAGAGTCAACACCAGTATTGTTAGAGTAGAGTCACCACCAGTAATGTTAAAGTAGAGTCACCGGCAGTAATGTTAGAGTAGAGTCAACACCCGTAATGTGAGAGTAGAGTCACAACCAGTAATGTTAGAATAGAGTCAACACCAGTAATGACAGAATAGTGTCACCACCACTAATGTTAGAGTAGAGTCATCACCAGTAATGTTAGAGTAGAGTCACCACCAATAATGTTAGAGTGGAGTCACCACCAGTAATGTTAGAGTAGAGTCACCACCCGTGCTTTTATGTTAGCGTCATCACCAGTAATGTTAGAATAGAGTCATCACCAGTAATGTTAGAGTAGACTCACCAACAGTAATGTTAGAAAAAATTCACCACTAGTAATTTTAGAGTAAGGTCACCACCAGTAATGAAAGAGTAGATTCATCACCAGTAATGTAAGATTAGAGTCCACACCACTATTTTTTGAACAGAGTCACCACCAGTTATGTTAGAGTAGATTCAGCACCTGTAACGTTAGAGTAGATTCACCATCAGTAATGTTAGAGCAGAGGCACCACCAGTAATGTTAGAGTAGAGTCACCACCAGTAATGATAGTGTAGAGTAACCACCAGTAACGTTAGTGTACAGTCACCAACAGTAATGTAATAGTAGAGTCAGCACCTGTAAAGTTAGAGTAGAGTCACCACCAGTAATGATATAGTAGAGTCACCACCTGTAATGTTAGAGTAGAGTCAACACCAGTAATGACAGAGTAGAGTCAGCACAAGTAATATTAGAGTGGAGTCACCACCTGTAATGTTTGAGTAGAGTCAACAAAAGTAATGTTAGAGTAGAGTCACCACCAGTAATGTTGGAGTAGATTCAACACCAGTAGTGTTAGAGTAGGGTCCCCATCAGTAATGTTAGAGTAGGGTCACAACCAGTAATGTCAGAGTTGAGTCACTACCAGTAATGTTAGAGTAGGGTCCCCATCATTAATGTTAGAGTAGGGTCCCCATCAGCAGAGTTAGAGTATGGTCACCCCCAGTAATGTTAGAATAGAGTCACCACAAGTAATATTAGAGTAGATTCACCACCAGTAATGTAAGATTAGATTCAACACCAGTGTTGTTGGAGTAGAGTCACCACCATTAATGTTAGAGTAAAGTCACCAGCAGTAATATTAGTGTAGTCACCACCAGTATTGTTAGAGTAGAGTCAGCACCAGTAATGTTAAAGTAGAGTCACCACCATTAATGATTGAGAAGATTCACCACAAGTAATGTAAGATTAGAGTCAACACCAGTATTGTTAGAATAGATTCACCACCAATAATGTTAGAGCAGTGTCAGCACCAGCAATGTTAAAGTAGAGTCACCGGCAGTAATGTTATAGTAGAGTCACCACCTGAAATGTTAGAGTAGAGTCACCACCAGTAATGTTAGAGTAGAGTCAACACCAGTAATGACAGAGTAGAGTCAGCACAAGTAATGTTAGAGTAGAGTCAGCACAAGTAATGTTAGAGTAGAGTCATCACCAGTAATGTTAGTGTAGAGTCACCACCAGTAATGATAGTGTAGAGTCACCACCAGTAACATTAGTGTACAGTCACCACCAGTAATGTTATGGTAGAGTCACCACCTGTAATGTTAGAGCAGAGACACCACCAGTAATGATATAGTAGAGTCACCACCTGTAATGTTAGATTAGAGTCAACACCAGTAATGACAGAGTAGAGTCAGCGCAAGTAATGTTAAAGTGGATTCACCACCTTTAGTGTTTGAGTAGAGTCAACACCAGTAATGTAAGAGTAGAGCCAACACCAGTAATGTTAGAGTAGAGTCAGCACCAGTAATGTTAAAGTAGAGACACCACCAGTAATGTTGGAGTAGAATCAACAGCAGTAGTGTTAGAGTTGGGTCCCCATCATTTATGTTAGAGCAGGGTCACAACCAGTAATATCAGAGTAGAGTCACCACCAGTAATGTTAGAGTAGGGGCCACATCATTAATGTTAGAGTAGGGTCCCCATCAGCAAAGTTAAAGTATGGTCACCCCCAGTAATGTTAGAATAGAGTCACCACCAGTAATATTAGAGTAGATTCACCACCAGTAATGTAAGATTAGATTCAACACCAGTTTTGTTAGAGTAGAGTCACCACCAGTAATGTTAGAGTAGAGTCACCACCAGTAATGTTAGAGTAGAGTCACCACCAGTGATGTTAGAGTAGTCACCACCAGTATTGTTAGAGTAGAGTCAGCACCAGTAATTTTAAAGTAGAGTCACCACCACTAATGATTGAGTAGATTCACCACCAGTAATGTAAGATTAGAGTCAACACCAGTATTGTTAGAATAGAGTCACCACCAATAATGTTAGAGTAGTGTCAGCACCAGTAATGTTAAAGTAGAGTCACCGGCAGTAATGTTAGAGTAGAGTCACCACCAGTAATGTTAGAGTAGAGTCACCACCAGTAATGTTAGAATAGAGTCAACACCAGTAATGACAGAATAGAGTCACCACCAGTAATGATAGAGTAGAGTCACCACCAGTAATGTTAGAGTAGAGTCATCACCAGTAATGTTAGAGTAGTGTCACCACAATTAATGTTAGAGTAGAGTCACCACAATTAATGTTAGAGTAGAGTCACCACCAGTAATGTTAGAGTAGAGTCAGCACCAGTAATGTTAGAGTAGAGTCACCACAATTAATGTTAGAGTAGAGTCACCACAATTAATGTTAGAGTAGAGTCACCACAATTAATGTTAGAGTAGAGTCACCACCAGTAATGTTAGAGTAGAGTCACCACCCGTGATGTTATGTTAGCGTCACCACCAGTAATGGTGGAATAGAGTCATCATCTGTAATGTTAGAGTAGACTCACCAACAGTAATGTTAGAAAAAATTCACCACTAGTAATGTTAGAGTAAGGTCACCACCAATAATGAAAGAGTAGATTCATCACCAGTAATGTAAGATTAGAGTCCACACCACTATTTTTTGAGCAGAGTCACCACCAGTAATGTTAGAGTAGATTCAGCACCTCTAACGTTAGAGTAGATTCACCACCAGTAATGTTAGAGCAGAGGCACCACCAGTAATGTTAGCGTAGAGTCACCACCAGTAATGTTAGTGTAGAGTCACCACCAGTAATGTTAGTGTAGAGTCACCACCAGTAACGTTAGTGTACAGTCACCACCAGTAATGTTATAGTAGTGTCACCACATGTAATGTTAAAGTAGGGTCACAACCAGTAATGTCAGAGTAGAGTCACCACCAGTAATGTTAGAGTAGGATCCCCATCATTTATGTTAGAGCAGGGTCACAACCAGTAATGTCAGAGTAGAGTCACCACCAGTAATGTTAGAGTAGGGTCCCCATCATTAATGTTAGGGTAGGGTCCCCATCAGCAAAGTTAATGTATGGTCACCCCCAGTAATGTTAGAATAGAGTCACCACCAGTAATATTATATTAGATTCACACCAGTAATGTAAGATTAGATTCAACCAGTGTTGTTAGAGTAGAGTCACCACCAGTAATGTTAGAGTAGAGTCACCACCAGTATTGTTAGAGTAGAGTCAGCACCAGTAATTTTAAAGTAGCGTCACCATCACTAATGATTGAGTAGATTCACCACCAGTAATGTAAGATTAGAGTCAACACCAGTATTGTTAGAATAGAGTCATCACCAATAATGTTAGAGTAGAGTCACCACCAGTAATGTTACAGTAGATTCGCCACCAGTAATGTTAGAGTAGAGTCACCACCAGTAATGTTAGAATAGAGTCACCACCAGTAATGTTAGAATAGAGTCACCACCAGTAATGTTAGAAAAAATTCACCACGAGTAATGTTAGAGTAAGGTCACCACCAGTAATGTTAGAGTAAGGTCACCGCCAGTAATGAAAGAGTAGATTCATCACCAGTAATGTAAGATTAGAGTCCACACCACTATTTTTTGAGCAGAGTCACCACCAGTAATGTTAGAGTAGATTCAGCACCTGTAACGTTAGAGTAGATTCACCACCAGTAATGTTAGAGCAGAGGCACCACCAGTAATGTTAGAGTAGAATCACCACCAGTAATGTTAGTGTAGAGTCACCACCAGTAACGTTAGTGTAGAGTCACCACCAGTAATGTTAGTGTAGAGTCACCACCAGTAATGTTAGTGTAGAGTCACCACCAGTAATGTTAGTGTAGAGTCACCACCAGTAATGTTAGTGTAGAGTCACCACCAGTAACGTTAGTGTACAGTCACCACCAGTAATGTTATAGTAGAGTCACCACCTGTAATGTTAGAATAGAGTCACCACCAGTAATGATATAGTAGAGTCACCACCTGTAATGTTTGAGTAGAGTCAACACCCGTAATGTTAGAGTAGAGTCACCGCCAATAATGTTGGAGTAGAATCAACACCAGTATTGTTAGAGTATAGTCAGCCCCAGTAATGTTAAAGTAGAGTCACCACCATTAATGATTGAGTAGATTCACCACAAGTAATGTATGATTAGAGTCAACACCATTATTGTTAGAATAGATTCACCACCAATAATGTTAGAGTAGTGTCAGCACCAGTAATGTTAAAGTAGAGTCACCGGCAGTAATGTTAGAGTAGAGTCACCACCAGTAATGTTAGATTAGTCACCACCAGTATTGTTAGAGTAGAGTCAGCAACAGAAATGTTAAAGTAGAGTCACCACCATTAAGGATTGAGTAGATTCGCCACCAGTAATGTATGATTAGAGTCACCACCAGTACTGACAGAATAGAATCACCACTAGTAATGTTAGAGTAGAGTCATCACCAGTAATGTTAGAGTAGAGTCACCACCATTAATGTTAGAGTGGAGTCACCACCAGTGATGTTAGATTAGTCACCACCAGTATTGTTAGAGTAGAGTCAGCACCAGAAATGTTAAAGTACAGTCACCACCATTAAAGATTGAGTAGATTCACCACCAGTAATGTAACATTAGAGTCAACACCAGTATGGTTAGAATAGAGTCACCACCAATAATATTAGCGTAGTGTCAGCACCAGTAATGTTAAAGTAGAGTCACCGGCAGTAATGTTAGAGTAGAGTCACCACCAGTAATGTTAGAGTAGAGTCACCACCAGTAATGTTAGAATAGAGTCAACACCAGTAGTGACAGAATAGAGTCACCACCAGTAATGTTAGAGTAGAGTCATCACCAGTAATGTTAGAGTAGAGTCACCACCATTAATGTTAGAGTAGAGTCACCACAAGTAATGTTAGAGTAGAGTCAACACCCGTGATGTTATGTTAACGTCACCACCAGTAATGTTAGAATAGAGTCATCACCAGTAATGTTAGAGTAGACGCACCAACAGTAATGATAGAAATAATTCACCACTAGTAATGTTAGAGTAAGGTCACCACCAGTAATGAAAGAGTAGATTCATTACCAGTAATGTAAGATTAGAGTCCACACCACTATTTTTTGAGCAGAGTCACCACCAGTAATGTTAGAGTAGATTCAGCACCTGTAACGTTAGAGTAGATGCACCACCAGTAATGTTAGAGCAGAGTCACCACCAGTAATGTTAGTGTAGAGTCACCACCAGTAACGTTAGTGTACAGTCACCACCAGTAATGTTATAGTAGAGTCACCACCTGTAATGTTAGAGCAGAGACACCACCAGTAATGATATAGTAGAGTCACCACCTGTAATGTTAGATTAGTGTCAACACCAGTAATGACAGAGTAGATTCAGCACAAGTAATGTTAAAGTGGATTCACCACCAGTAGTGTTTGAGTAGAGTCAACACCAGTAATGTAAGAGTAGAGCCAACACCAGTAATGCTAGAGTAGAGTCAGCACCAGTAATGATAAAGTAGAGTCACCACCAGTAATGTTGGAGTAGAATCAACACCTGTAGTGTTAGAGCTGGGTCCCCATCAGTAATGTTAGAGCAGGGTCACAACCAGTAATGTCAGAGTAGAGTCACCACCAGTAATGTTAGAGTACGGTCCCCATCATTAATGTTAGAGTAGGGTCCCCATCAGCAAAGTTAGAGTATGGTCACCCCCAGTAATGTTAGAATAGAGTCACCACCAGTAATATTAGAGTAGATTCACCACCAGTAATGTAAGAGTAGAGTCACCACCAGTAATGTTAGAGCAGAGGCACCACCAGTAATTTTATAGCAGTGTCACCACCTGTAATGTTAATGTAGGGTCACAACCAGTAATGTCAGAGTCGAGTCACCACCAGTAATGTTAGAGTAGGGTCCCCTTCATTTATGTTAGAGCTGCGCCACAACCAGTAATGTCAGAGTAGAGTCACCACCAGTAATGTTAGAGTAGGATCCTCATCATTAATGTTAGAGTAGGGTCCCCATCAGCAAAGTTAAAATATGGTCACCCCCAGTAATGTTAGAATAGAGTCACCACCAGTAATATTAGAGTAGATTCACCACCAGTAATGTAAGATTAGATTCAACACCAGTGCTGTTAGAGTAGAGTCACCACCAGTAATGTTAGAGTAGAGTCACCACCAGTAATGTTAGTGTAGTCAACACCAGTATTGTTAGAGTAGAGTCAGCACCAGTAATTTTAAAGTAGAGTCACCACCACTAATGATTGAGTAGATTCACCACCAGTAATGTAAGATTAGAGTCAACACTAGTATTGTTAGAATAGAGTCACCACCAATAATGTTAGAGTAGAGTCACGACCAGTAACGTTAGTGTACAGTCACCACCAGTAATGTTATAGTAGTGTCAACACACGTAATGTTAGAGTAGAGTCACCACCAGTAATGATATATTAGAGTCACCACCTGTAATGTTAGAGTAGAGTCAACACCAGTAATGACAGAGTAGAGTCAGCACAAGTAATGTTAGAGTGGAGTCACCAACTTTAATGTTTGAGTAGAGTCAACACCCGTAATGTTAGAGTAGAATCACCACCAATAGTGTTAGAGTAGGGTCCCCCTCAGTAGTGTTAGAGCAGGGGCACAACCAGTAATGTCAGAGTAGAGTCACCACCAGTAATGTTAGAGTAGGGTCCCCATCATTTATGTTAGAGTAGGGTCCCCATCAGCAAAGTTAGAGTATGGTCACCCCCAGTAATGTTAGAATAGAGTCACCACCAGTAATATTAGAGTAGATTCACCACCAGTAATGTAAGATTAGATTCAACACCAGTGTTGTTAGAGTAGAGTCACCACCAGTAATGTTAGAGTAGAGTCACCACCATTAATGTTAGAGTAGAGTCACCACCTGTAATGTTAAAGTAGAGTCACCACCATTAATGATTGAGAAGGTTCACCACCAGTAATGTTAGAGTAGAGTCACCACCAGTAATGTTAGAATAGAGTCACCACCAATAATGACAGAATAGAGTCACCACCAGTAATGTTAGGGTAGACTCATCACCATTAATGTCATAGTATAGTCACCACCATTAATGTTAGAGTGGAGTCTCCACCAGTAATGTTAGAGTAGAGTCACCACCAGTGCTGTTATGTTAGCGTCACCACCAGTAATGTTAGAATAGAGTCATCATCAGTAATGTTAGAGTAGACTCACCAACAGTAATGGTAGTAAAAATTCACCACCAGTAATGTTAGAGTAGGGTCACCACCAGTAATGAAAGAGTAGACTCATCACCAGTAATGTAAGATAAGAGTCCACACCACTATTTTTTTAGCAGAGTCACCACCATTAATGTTAGAGCAGAGGCACCACCTGTAATGTTCGAGTAGAGTCACCACCAGTAATGTTAGTGTAGAGTCACCACCAGTAATGTTAGTGTACAGTCACCACCAGTAATGTTATAGTAGAGTCACCACCTGTAATGTTAGAGTAGAGTCAACACCAGTAATGACAGAGTAGAGTCAGCGCAAGTAATGTTAGAATAGATTCACCACCATTAATGTTAGAGTAGAGTCACCACCAGTGATGTTATGTTAGCGTCACCACCAGTAATGTTAGAATAGAGTCATCACCAGTAATGTTAGAGTAGACTCACCAACAGTAATGTTCGAAAAAATTCACCACCAGTAATGTTAGAGTAGGGTCACCACCAGTAATGAAAGAGTAGATTCATCACCAGTAATATAAGATTAGAGTCCACACCACTATTTTTTGAGCAGAGCCACCACCAGTAATGTTAGAGTAGATTCAGCACCTGTAACGTTAGAGTAGATTCACCACCAGTAATGCTAGAGCAGAGGCACCACCAGTAATGTTAGAGTAGAGTCACCACCAGTAATGTTAGTGTAGAGTCACCACCAGTAATGTTAGTGTACAGTCACCACCAGTAATGTTAGAGTAGAGTCAACACCTGTAATGTTAGAGTAGAGTCAACACCAGTAATGACAGAGTAGAGTCAGCACAAGTAATGTTAGAGTCGAGTCACCACCAGTAATATTAGAGTAGAGTCACCACCAGTAATGTTAGAGTAGAGTCACCACCAGTAATATTAGAGTAGAGTCACCACCAGTAATATTAGAGTAGTGTCATCACCAGTAATGTTCGAGTAGATTCACCACCAACAATGTGAGAGTAGAGTCAACACCAGTAATGACAGAGTAGAGTCAGCACAATAATGTTAGAGTGGTGTCACCAACTGTAATGTTTGAGTAGAGTCAACACCAGTAATGTAAGAGTAGAGCCAACACCAGTAATTTTAGAGTAGAATCACCACCAATAGTGTTAGAGTAGGGTCCCCCTCAGTAGTGTTAGAGCAGGGGCACAACCAGTAATGTCAGAGTAGAGTCACCACCAGTAATGTTAGAGTAGGGTCCCCATCATTAATGTTAGAGTAGGGTCCCCATCAGCAAAGTTAGTGTATGGTCACCCCCAGTAATGTTAGAATAGAGTCACCACCAGTAATATTAGAGTAGATTCACCACCAGTAATGTAAGATTAGATTCAACACCAGTGTTGTTAGAGTAGAGTCACCACCAGTAATGTTAGAGTAGAGTCAACGCCAGTAATGTTAAAGTAGAGCCACCGGCAGTAATGTTAGAGTAGAGTCACCACAATTAATGATTGAGTAGATTCACCACCAGTAATGTAAGATTAGAGTCATCACCAGTATTGTTAGAATAGAGTCACCACCAATAATGTTAGAGTAGAGTCACCACCAGTAATGTTAGAATAGAGTCACCACCAGTAATGACAGAATAGAGTCACCACCAGTAATGTTAGAGTAGAGTCACCACCAGTGATGTTATGTTAGCGTCACCACCAGTAATGTTAGAATAGAGTCATCACCAGTAATGTTAGAGTAGACTCACCAACAGTAATGTTAGAAAAGATTCACCACCAGTAATGTTAGAGTAGGGTCACCACCAGTAATGAAAGAGTAGATTCATCACCAGTAATGTAAGATTAGAGTCCACACCACTATTTTTTGAGCAGAGCCACCACCAGTAATGTTAGAGTTGATTCAGCACCTGTAACGTTAGAGTAGAGTCACCACCTGTAATGTTAGAGCAGAGTCACCACCAGTAATATTAGTGTAGAGTCACCACCAGTAATGTTACAGTAGAGTCACCACCTGTAATGTTAGAGTAGAGTCACCACCAGTAATGTTATAGTAGAGTCACTACCTGTAATGTTAGAGTAGAGTCAACACCAGTAATGTTATAGTAGAGTCACCACCTGTAATGCTAGAGTAGAGTCAACACCAGTAATGACAGTGTAAATTCAGCACAAGTAATGCTAGAGTGGAGTCACCACCAATAATGTTAGAGTAGAGTCACCACCAGTAATATTAGAGTAGAGTCACCACCAGTAATGTTCGAGTTCTGTCATCACCAGTAATGTTAGAGTAGAGTCACCACCAGTAATTTGAAAGTAGAGTCACCACTTGTAATGTTAGAGTAGTGTCACCACCATTAATGTTAGAGTCGTTTCATCACCAGTAATGTTAGAGTGGACTCACCACCAGTAATGTTGGTGTAGTGTCACCACCAGTAATGTTAGAGTCACCACCAGTAATGTTAGAGTAGGGTCACCACCAGTAATGTTAGAATAGAGTCCCTAACAGCAATGTTAGAGAAGACTCACCACCTGTAATGTTAGCGTAGAGTCACCATCAGTATTGTTAGAGTAGTGTCATCACCAGTAATGTTAGAGTAGAGTCACCACCAGTAATGTTAGAGTAGAGTCACCACCTGTAATGTTAGCGTAGAGTCACCATCAGTATTGTTAGAGTAGAGTCAACACCAGTAATGTTAGAGTAGAGTCACCACCAGTAATGTTAGAGTAGAGTACTAAACCTTCAGGTATGATGTCTTTCATATCCCCTCGTCTATTATTGCACTCTTCGGAACGTGTCTTAACTACAGGGACAGCAGGCCGTTCTGTTACTGTGCCCCTTTTTAGTTTCCCGACTTCTTGGTAAGTTTTATGAGACGGTCATTTTTTATTTTTAGATTTTCCTCACCTCTACCTTCTCGCTTGAAATGTCCATCCTTTCCACATTTATAACAAAAGACTCCAGGTCTATCTCCTTCATGGGGATATCCTTTAGAGCAATCATTCATTTCGCTGTTAGACTTCGCAGGGTGTTCAACTTTTTGCACCCGTGCATCATCCCTTTCTGTGTTGGGCTTAGGCCGAAAATATGCCATCTCGGCTCTCATGACATTTATTTCCTTCTTCAGCTGTTCCATCTCAGGGTTGACATCACCCTTAGGAGTAGGAAATGTAACAGGAGTCACAAGCTTGGACATCACAGCACCCTTTGCTACATTCCGGGCCTAAAGCATATCCTCCTCCTCTCTGACTTCCCTTAGCAGCTCAGTGAAGGTAGGTGGATCTTGTAACTTATGGGTCATGCGTATGCGAAGAGCAGTCACGTCATCGAGCAGTGCACCTCGCACAACCAGATAACTGGACAGCTTCTCTCCCTCACACTGGAATGTGCTTCTGAATCTGACCATCTAATCTGAAATGGTTTCAGTAGATCCAAAGGCAGTTTCTAGAGCCTGCATGTAGTCAAAGGAAATAGCAGAGGTGTTCTGCGCCTTTAAGAATCTTACAATGTCAGCAGCAGGACCCTTAAGGCTTTCTACTATTCTCTGCCTCTTCACATTGTCACTGCACTGCCATTCCTCTAGCAGAGGCAGGGTCTGCTAAGCCCAGGCGTCGTCCTCCTCTTCCCCACTGGGAGTTGTTCTCACTCCTGAGAACAGACGGAGCTTACGGTATCCCTGAGCCTCGAAGGGCAGATTGGTGCATTTATCCACGAGAGAACTAATGGCACTGACCAACTGAGTGTTCATATCCAGGGCCGAAGGACCTATCAGACCTTTGACATCAGCAACAGTCTTTCCTTCTTGTCTCAAGGATGACAACAACTTGGTCTGAAATCCTTCTTCTTCCTGAGTAGTAATAGGGACAAACTGAACTGGCCAGGGACCAGCCTCTTCAGAAAGCCCAACAGCCTCAGGTAAACCATGACCTCGCAGGTTCTCTGATGTCTGGATCAACACAAACTGCTTCTTGGTAGCTGTATCCAAGCAGAGCTCAACTATCCTAACCTTTCCAAAGGCTTTGACACAATTCAGAGCCCTGAGCAAGACATCATCAGGGTCATCGTTAGCAACACCATTCAGCACAATGGCATGGGTAGTAGCTATCTGCTTCCGTTTGCACCAAGCTTCAACCTCAATAACATCCATCTTTTATGCTCAAACAGCCCAGTAGAAACCACAAACCACTCTCTTAGTAATGAGCATTCAATACTGTTAGTTTACTGACATAAATAGACCACAATCCCGGACGAGCCCCCAAAATGTAACCCCTTCACGGTTCTCTAGATATATGTGAGATGTGGTCTCTGTTGTAGACAGTATTCTATAGTCCAGTAAGGAGATCACTCCTACAATGGCCTAATTCTAATTATCTTACTTTATAGTTTTAACGTCAGGCAGTATAAGAAGATTACGGGTCCATGACCTAAATTAGACATTTGCATACATTAGAATGAATCTAGACATAATAAACATACATTCTCCATTTACATGGATTCAAAGGAGAATCTGTCCCTGTGTCCAAATTCGAGTGCACTCTTTCGTTGGCGCGCTTAAGTTGGAGCTCATGGTATGTATAATGTCTGCAAGACTTATGACTTTGAACCCCTTCGTCGAATTCTCTTCACGATCACTGAATCCCACTTTGAGTTCTGGATGCAGAGCTACTAATACGAAGGGCGGCGGCCGAGTTTGTAAGCCCGGGACGGGATGCGGCAGCCATTTGCCTCCTTAGCCCTGCAGAATTATGGAAAGTATGCTATTAGTCACATTGTGTCCTTAAAAGTTCTTGCCATACCTTCACATGGGCAACTTTAACCCAGGGATTTATAACAATGATAATAGTGTCTAAGTTAAAGATTGATAACCATACTTAGCGTACATAACAATTCCAATGGGTATTACACAGGGCTTTTATGTCCTCCTCACCCACTGCTTTCCCTCCCATCTTTGTATCGTCGGCAAACTTGGATACGCTGCATTCGGTCCCTTCCTCCAAATCGTTAATACAGATTGTAAAGAGTTGGGGTCCCAGCAATGACCCCTGCAGAACACCACTAGTTACTGATTGCCAACCTGCGAATGAACCATTTTTCCCAACTCTCTGTTTTCTGTTAGATAGCCAATCTTCCACCCATGCCAGTATATTGCCTCCAATCCCGTGAATTTTTATCTTGTGCAGTAATCTTTTGTGTGGCACCTTGTCAAATGCCTTTTGGAAGTCCAATACACCACATCCACTGGTTCCCCTTTATCCACCCTGTTTGTTACGTCCTCAAAGATTTCGAGCAAATTTGTCAAACATGACTTCCCCTTCGTAAAATCATGCTGACTCTGTCCGATTAAATTATGCTTATCCAAATGTCGTGTTACTACTTCCTTAATAATGGATTCCAACATTATAACAACCACAGATGATAGGCTAACTGGTCTATAGTTTCCAGTCTTCTGTCTGCCTCCCTTTTTAAATAAGGGCGTTACATTATCAGTTTTTCAATCTACTGGGACGTTTCCTGAATCCAGGGGGCTTTGGAAAATGACCACCAATGCATCTACAATCCCTACCGCTACTTCTCTCAAGACCCTACGATGTAAACCATCAGGTCTAGGGGATTTATCCGCCTTTAGTCCCATTAAATTACCGAGTAACACCTCCTTAGTGATTTTAATCGTGTTTAGCTCCTCCCCCCCACCCCATAGCCCCCTGTTTGTCCAGTGTTGGGATACTTTTAGTGTCCTCTAATTTAAAGACTGATACAAAATATTTGTTCATATTTTGGCCACTATTGCAAGGGGGATGGAGCATACAAGTAGGGATGTCTTGCAGCAACTGTACAGCGGGTTGGTGAGAGCATACCTGAAGCACTGTGTACAGTTTTGGTGTCTTTATTTAAGGTGGACCATTATTGATTTGGAGGCAGGGCGGACAAAGTTCTCTCGGTTGTTTCCCGAGATGAAAGGTTTGTCTTATGAGGATAGTTTGAGCAGATTGGGCCGATACACGTTGGAGTTTAGAAGAATGAGAGGTGATCTCATTGAAACATAGAAGATTCTGAGGGGGCTTGGCAGGGTATTTGCTGATGTATTCCCATCATGGGGGAATCTAGAACTAGGGGTATAGTTTCAGGATATGGGCTCGTCCATTTAAAATGTAGATGAGGAGGAATTTCGTCCCTCAGAGGGTCGTGAATCCTTGGAATTCTCTAGCCCAGAGAGCTGCAGAGGTGGAGCCATTCAAGGCGGAGACAGACAGATTTTTGAGCAACAGGGGAATCAAGGGCTATGCGGAACAGACAGGAAAGTGAAGGTCAGGCCAAGATCAGATCAGCCATGGTGTTATTGAATGGCGGAGCAGGCTCATGGGTATGAATGGCCTATTCCTGCGCCTATTTGCTATGTTTCTATGTATCTGCCCTGGGAGTGCTTGATGCTGACACTGGATATAAAGTGGGGATAAACTGTCAGCCTAATGTACAAGTAGCTCTGTGTTGTACCCGCCCTAGGAATGCTCGATTCTGAAATTGAGGCTACACTCTCAGGGTACTGTAGAGGGATTTTTGCTGCCCTGGGATTTCTCGATGCTGACACTGGGTATAAAGTGGGGATAAACTGTCAGGCTAATTTAGAGGTAGCTCTGTATTGTACCTGCCCATTGAGTGCTCGATGCTGACAGTGGGGGAACACTGTCAGGGTAATTTAGAGGTAGCTCTGTATTTTAACTGTCCTGTGAATGCTCGATGCTGACACTGGTATAAAGTGCTGATAAACTTCCAGGCGAATGTAGAGATATATCTGTATTTAACCAGCCCTGGGAGTGCTCGATGCTAACAATGGATATAAAGTGGGGATACACCGTCAGGCCAATGTACAGGGAGCGCTCTATTGTACCTGCCCTGAGATTGTTCGATGCTAACATTGAGTACAATATGGAGGAGATTTACTCTCAGGGCAATGTAGAGGCAGCTCTGTATTGTACCTGCCCTGTGAGTGCTCAATGCTAACACTGGGTATAAAGTGTCGGCACACTGTCAGGGTAAAGTAGACGGAGCAATTGATTGCAACTGGCCGGGGAGCACACGATGCTGACACTGGGTATAAAGTGGAGGTACACTGTCAGGGTAACATAGAGGGAGCTCTATATTTTACCTGTCCTGGGAGTGCTCAATGCTGACACTGGGTATAAAGTGGGGATACACTGTCAGGCTAATTTAGAAGTAGCTCTGTATTTTACCTGCCCGTGGTGTGCTCGATGCTAACACTGGATATAAAGTGGGGATACACCGTCAGTGCAATGTTGGGGGAGCGCTGCATTATACCTGTCCTGAGTGTGTTCGATGCTAACATTGAGTATATAGTGCAGGAGATTTACTGTCAGGGCAATGTAGAGGCAGCTCTGTATTAAACCTGCCCTGGGAGTGCTCAATACTAACACTGGGTATAACGTGGTGGTACACACTCAGGGTAATGCAGAGAGAGCTCAGTATTGTACCTGCTGTGGAAGTGACCGATTCTGACACTGGGTTTAAAGTGGCTTTACACTGTCAGTGTAATGCAATGGGAGTGCTGTATTGTACCTGCCCTGAGAGTTCTCGGTGATAACATGGTGTACAAAGTGGAGGTGGTTCACTGTCAGGGCAATGGAGAGGCAGCTCTGTATTGTGCCTACCCTGGGAGTGCTTAATGCTAACACTGGGTATAAAGTGGTGATACACCATCAGGGTAATATAGAGAGAGCTCGGACTTGCACCTGCTCCGCAAGTGATCGATTCTAACACTGGGTTTAAAGGGGCGGTACACTGTCAGTGTAATGTAGAGGGAGCTCTGTATTGTACCTGTCCTGGGAGTGCTCGATGCTGACACTGGGTATAAAGTGTCGGCACACTGTCAGGGTAAAGTAGACGGAGCAATTGATTGTAACTGGCCGGGGAGCACTCGATGCTGACACTGGGTATAAATTGGAGGTACACTGTCAGGGTAACATAGAGGGAGCTCTATATTTTACCTGTCCTGGGAGTGCTCAATGCTGACACTGGGTATAAAGTGGGGATACTCTGTCAGGCTAATTTAGAAGTAGCTCTGTATTTTACCTGCCCGTGGTGTGCTCGATGCTAACACTGGATATAAAGTGGGGATACACCGTCAGTGCAATGTAGAGGGAGCGCTGTATTATACCTGTCCTGAGAGTGTTCGATGCCAACATTGAATATATAGTGGAGGAGATTCACTGTCAGGGTATTTGAGAGGGAGCACTGTATTGTACCTGCCCTGGGAGTGCTCGATGCTGACAGTGGGTATAAAGTGGCGGTACACTCTCACGGTAATGCAGCGGGAGCTATGTATTGTACCTGGACTGTGAGTGCTCGATGCTGACACTGGGTATAAAGTGGTGGTACAGTGTCACAGTAATGCAGAGGGAGGTCAGTATTGTACCTGCCCTGGGAGTGCTCGATGCTGACACTGGGTAATAAGTAGGGGTACTCTGGCAGGGTAATGGTGAGGTGTGGCGGAACCACTGAGAGACTCAGGGCTATTAGTAATCATCCCTTTAACTACCGTGTAGTGCAGCTGTGGACTGCAACTTTAAACTGTATGTACTTTCTTGCATTTCCGCGTCATGACGTCATGACGCCGATCACTTGCCCACCAGTTGGCGCGGAGAACGTGATGACGTCATGACGTCAGCTTCCAGTACTTTGCAGCAGTCTTTGAGGTGCTGGCAGGCTGCACAGACCTGTGTAGATCATCTCCTGTAGTGTTATCAGTTAAGTCATTTGTTTAATATACTTTGGTATTTTGTTTCACTGCGTCGAACTACATCATTCGGATAGGATATATTGGTGACCCCGAGCTCGTCGGACAACTTTCGTCGAGAAATTGATAATGAACACAAACGCCGTCGCCCTTAAATTGCCGCAGTTCTGGGCACAGCAACCAGCAGCATGGATTTTCCAGGCAGAAGCCCAGTTCGCACTCCGGGAGATTACAGTGGGTGCGACCCGTTATTATTACATGGTCTCCGCTCTCGACAGTACCATGGACTCGTGAGTCTTTAGTGTCCTTGGCAATCCACCAGCAGAGGGCAAGTATGAAGCTCTAAAAACTCGTTTGCTACAGGTGTTTGGTTTAAATAAGTCGGAGCGTGGACGCAGGCTTATTGCTATGCCCGGCCTCGGGGACTCAAAACCATCGGAACTGATGAGCCAGATGCTCACGCATTTGGGGTCGGAGCCTCAATGTTTTTTGTTTCGAGAACTCTTCCTCTGCCAGCTACCTGAACAAATTCAGGCAGCCTTGGACATTTCTGCGATTACGGACTGTGCCGATCTCGCTGCAGAGGCATAAAAGATTTTAACGGTCACACAGCAGAGTTGTGCAGCTCGGAGGCACTTTTCACCTAAGCGAGCGAAGCCCAGCCCTCCTTCAGCAGGCTGGTGTATGTACCACGCCCGTTTTGGCGCCAAGGATCGACGCTGCCGTCCTCCATTCAGTTTCGCTGAAATAAAATCTCCAGCCGGCCCGCGAGCTGCGATGAGTAGGACATGGTCTGAAAATCACACTCAGTTCACCATGGCAGTCGGTTCAGCGGGACAACTCCTCTACATTACGGATTCCATGACAGCGCGCCGATTCCTGTGTGACACTGGTTCGCAGTGCAGTATTTTGCCAATTTCAAAGCTGGATCTGCAATCCGGCAGTCACGGTCCTTCCCTCGAGGCAGCCAATGGTGCGGCCATTCGCACGTTCGGTAAACGGACAGTTATTTTTACTCCCGGAGGTCGGCGTTTTGTGTGGGCGTTTATAATCGCTAAAGTATCACAGGCCATCCTGGGGGCTGATTTTTTCTGTGCCAATGGCTTTCTGGTCGAAGTTCAACATTGTCGACTCATTAATGCGTCCATTTTCCACACGGTGCCTTGCCACCGCAGCACCGTTGTCTCCTAGTCGGTCGCCTGTGCCGTTCCATCGCAGGAAGTGTTTATGCACCTACTCGGTGACTCACCAGGCCTACATTTTCGGCAGCAGTCACGAGGCACGGTGTGGCACATCACATCACCACGAAGATATCGCCTGTTTACGCTCCGGCACGAAGATTGGAGCCCGGAAATCTTGCAGCTGCAAAGGTGAAGTTTCAGACCATGGAGCGCCTTGGGATTGTCCGATGCTCTGATAGTCCTTGGTCCTCCCCACTACATATTGTACCTAAACCAGGTTGCGGATGGAGGCCTTGCGGGGATTACAGGCGCCTTAACAAAAACACTATGCCAGATAGGTATCCAATACCGCATATACAAGATTTTTCGGCCCATCTGGCTGGCAACTCAATATTTTCCACAGTAGATCTCGTCCGTGGACATCACCAAGTTCCTCTGCACACTCAAGACGTCCCCAAAACGGTAGTCATCACACTGTTTGGCTTTTCTGAGTTTCTCCAAATGCCGTTCGGATTGAAAAATGCGGCTCAAGCATTTCAGCGACTCATGGACTCTGTGTTACGGGACCTTCCCTTCATTTTCATTTAATTGGATGACATTCTCATCGCTAGTAAGGATACAAAGGAGCATTTGGCTCATTTGCGTGCACATTTGCCCGTCTCAGCCAACATGGCCTCATCATAATCCTAGCCAAATGCCAGTTTCAGTTAACCAGCATTGAATTTCTGGGGCATAGGATTTCCTCAGAAGGCGCTGTCCCACTGGCCACCAAGGTAGAGGCAGTTACAGCATTCCCGCGGCCTCACACACTCAAATCTCTTCAGGAGTTCCTGAGGATGGTAAATTTTTATCATTGTTTTGTCCCCAAGGCATCCCAGTTGATGCAGCCGCTGTACGAAGCACTCAAAGGGAAGTCAGGCAAAGATGCTATAATTTGGACACCACAGATGGACCAGGCATTCCTTGACACCAAGGCGGCATTGGCAGATGCAACTATGCTTGCACACCCACTCCCGGGTGCGACCATCGCCCTTACTACCGATGCCTCCGATTACACCATTGGGGTGGTTAAAGAACAATGTGTCAATGGGACTTGGCAGCTGTTGGCTTTTTTAGCCGCCAACTGCGCAAGAACGAGTGAAAATATAGCAATTTTGACAGGGAGTTGCTGGCCCTGTTATTGGCCATCCAGAATTTCCGTTTTCTCCTAGAAGGGCGCCCGTTGACTGCATTCGTGAACCATAAGCCGCTCACTTTCGCAATGGCCAAAACGGCGGATCCCTGGTCAGCTCGGCAACAGCGCCACCTAACATTTATATCCGGATTCACGACGGATTTACGAGATGTGTCCGGCAAAGATAATCTCGTGGCTGCTTGCCTTTCACGTGCCCCAGTCCAGGCAGTTCACCTGGGAATTGATTTCGTCGGTTGGCGGAAGAACAACTGGCAGCTCCCGAAGTTCAGGCATATCGGACTACGCCTTCCAGTTTGCAGGTAGCCGATGTTATGTTCCAATCAGCAGGAACCACGCTCTTGTGTGACACATCCATGGGAGGGCCCCGGCCCATTGTGCCAGTCGAATGGCGTAAGAAGGTTTTTCAGGCTATACACGGCTTATCACACCCGGGGATGCGAGCTTCACAACGGCTCATGTCCCGCAAATTTGTTTGGAAGGGAATGCATTCGAACTTTCGGGACTGGAAAAACAATTGCGTGGACTGTCATAAATCAAAGGTCCATCGTCATGATAAGGCTCCATTGGCCATCTTCGCGGTGCAGAACGGCGATTCGATCACATACATGTGGACTTAGTGGGTCCCCTCCCCGCTTTGCGAGGTTTTATGCTTCTCCTGACAATAGTGGACCACACTACCAGGTGGCCAGAGCCGATTCCCTTCGTTGCTACCACTGCAGTGGACGTATCCAGGGCGTTTATTTCATCGTGGGTGGCCCGGTTTGGGGTGCCTTCAGTCGTCTCCACTGACCGAGGTCCACAATTCACGTCAGAGTTGTGGAATGCAGTTGCACAGGGCTTGGGTACCAAGCTGCACCGTACCACCGCTTACCATCTGCAAGCGAATGGTCTATGCGAGAGGTTTCATCGGTCTCTCAAGGCGTCCCTCCGTGCCAGCTTGCACGGTCCCAACTGGGTGGACAGACTACCATGGGTGATGCTAGGCCTCTGTACAACCCCCAAGGATGACCTCCAAGCTTCATCGGCTGAGTTAGTCTATGGTGAAGCACTTCGAGTACCAGGGGATTTCCTCCCTCCACATACAGAACCATGGTCGACTGCTCAGCAGCTCCTTCAGCATCACGAGATGGCAAAGAATTTCCTGCCTATTCCAACCTCGCATCACAGCCTACAGAGGCCTTATGTTCCGGCAGAACTTATGAGTTCCGCTGACGTTTTTATTCGGCAGCACACTCATAGAGATACACTCAGACCACCTTATGCTGGACCGTTTCGTGTCATCTCATCGGGAGAAACATTTTTCATGATCAAAGCGGCAGGCAAGTCCGAAACCATCTCTATCGACCGACTTAAACCAGCCCATCTAGATCGGAGTGAACCAGTTGTCGCCGCCCAGCCACCTCGCTCTGGACGACCAGCATTGACTGCCAGACCAGTTATGCAACAGCCCACCAATGAACTGCCTGATTCTGCCTCATCCTGTCCCACACATTCTGATACTGTTACCTCCACCCCGGATGCGCTGCTTCAGACACAGCCAAGCACCGGCTTGTCTTCCAACGTTCCACTGCGTGAAGTCCGTAGTTGTTCAGGCAGGATCATCAGACCTCCTTCTCATCTGACACTGTCTGTTAAAGAGAATTCTGGAGGGGGCGCCTGTGGCAGAGCCACTAAGAGACTCAGGGCAATTAGTAATTGTCCCTTTAACTACTGTGTCGTGCAACTGTGGACTACTCATTTAAATTGTTTGTCGTCTCTTGCACTTCTGCGTGATGACGTCATGACGCCGAATACGTGACCACCAGTTGGCGCGGAGAACGTGATGACGTCATGACGACAGCTTCCAGATCTTTGCAGCATTATCTGAAGAGCTGGCAGGCTGCACAGACCTGTGTACATCCTCTCCTGTATTGTTATCAATTAAGTCGTTTGTTTAATAAACTTTGTTATTTTGTTTCACTGTGACGAACTTCATTATTCGGATAGGAACCTCCGTTCCTATAGAGGGAGCACTGTGGGGTACCTGCCTTGGTAACGCACGCTGCTCACACTGCAACAACAACAACTTTTACTTAAATTGTGCTTTCAACGTAATAAAATGTTGAAATGCGCTTAAAAAGATTGATATAGAACAAAACTTGACGGCGAGCCACTTAAGGAGTAGGTACATATGGGTCGATAATCAAAAGCTTGGATAAAGAGGTGGGTTATAAAGAGCGTCTTAACAGAGGAAAGAGAGGTGGAGAGGTTCAGGAAGGGGATTTCAGAGTTTAGGGCCTTGGCCGCTGAAGGCACTGCAATCAATGGTGGAGCAATTAAAATCGGGGCTGCCCAAGCGGTCAGAATTAGTGTAGCGCAGATATTTCTGAGGGATGTGGGGCTTGGGGAGATTGCACAGATAAGGAATATCGAGGCCAGTAGAATGATTTGAAATCACTGCAACAATACGCACAAGCGCAAATTCACATAGACAGAATCTTTAGTAATTGCGATTTAGAGGGAGGCAGTTTCATTTTTTGTAGAAATTTCTGTAATTTTTTGTGTGCTCCAAAACGAAGAGTGATTGCCTCACAATTTGATTTCTTACCAGTTTCTCACAAGCAAAAATCTAAACCCTCTGATGCAGATGATGCCACGACAGTGACGAGGATTCCCCTTTAGATCAGACTGGAGCTGTCGAAAAGAAGATGCTCAACAGAATGAATTAAGCTGGGGAAGTACAGGAGAAAGTGGAGACTTGCGATTCACTGGTAAATGTTTGAAGTTTACCTTCAATGCGTGCTCAGCCCCAGAAAGAATATCAAGCTTTAGAGCAGCAGCAGGTAAGGGCTCCGTGAAGAGCAAGTGCTTGGTGTATGGGGAGGTGCCAAAAATAATCATGGGAAGCATTGTTCCCAGGTCATTTTGCACAAGTTGCGGTATCTGGTTCATTGTGTCAATAACGGAGATCCCCAGGAGATAATACCCCGAATAGATAGAAATAATGACCACCACTGATCTTTGTTCATTCATCCAGAAAGAGCTAACAATACCTCCCCCAAGCAACAGCATCTACATTTCTCCAATAATTTTGGGCTGTTTGCCTCCACGACCCTACTCATTCCACTCCATTCCATTCCATTACATTGAATTGATTAACTTCATGTAAAGTTCCTACAGATATTGATCCTAAATTGAATTTCCATAGTTTCAATCTATTCTCCTGAAGAGTTAGGTGATTCATTTTGGTAGGATGAACGTAGAAATGCAATATAAGCTATGCAGTACAATATTAAAGTTGGTGCCGGAAAAGAGAACAAACACCCTCATGTTGAGAAGACTTTAAAAAAGGCATACGAAATCTTTGGCTTTTTTAAATCGAGGCATAGACTACAAAAGCAAGGAAGATTTGCTGAACATCTATAAAACACTGGTTAGGTCACGAATGGAGTATTGTGGGCAATTCTGGGCACCACATTTCAGGAAGGATGTCCAGGCCTTGGAGTTGATGCAGAGGAGATTCACCGGGTGACACCAGGGATGCAAGACATCAGCTCAGTGGAGAAGCTGGGGTTGTTCACCTAAGAGCGGAGAAGGTTAAGAGGAGATTTGATTGAGGTGTTTAAAATCATGAAACGTTTTGATACAGTAAATAAAGAGAAACTTTTTCCATTGCAGAAGGGTCGGTAACAACAAAACACAGATTTTAGGTGATTGGCAAAAGAACCAGAGGGGAAATTAGGAGATTTGTTTTACGCAGGAAGAATGGAAGGTGGAAATTTGATACAGAGGGGGAAGGAGGAAGTCAGTAATTTGAACAAAGGAGTAACAATAAATTGGAAAATTATCAGAGTATTTAGTTAGATTTAAGAGACTAACTTAAAATTTACTAAATAGAGGATACTAAAATTAACAGGGCTCTGAATTGCATTAAATACAAATCTGGTATACATAAATGATTAAGCAATATGTAGGAATAAGGGGATACTAAAAGAAAAAAATACATATTTATATACCATAAGCTGATCGCCTTTGAATTAAAAAGATGGGAAAGCTGAGACCCGTTGCCTGCAATTCCTGTGTCATGTGGTAACTCCAGGACGCATCAATCCAGGCTAACCACGTGTGCAGGAAGTGCCTCCAACTGCTCGAACTGGAGCTCAGGGTTTCTGAGTTTGAGCAGCGGTCGGAGTCACTGCAGGGCATGCGGGAGGCTGAGAATTTCCTGGAACACACGGTCTAAGAGCTAGGCACCCCGCAGCTACAGAGAGTACAGGAGGATAGTAAGTGTGTGGCGATCTGTCAGGGCAGGAAGAGGCAGGCAGTGCAGGAATCCTCCAGGAGTCTGCCACTCTCAAACCGGTTTCCTGAGCTGAATACAAGTGAGCATGACAACACCTCGGGGACTGCAGACCAGAGCACATCCACAACACAGTGGGTCAAAATAATGCACGGTGGGCACAGCAAAGTGTAAAAATTCAGTGGTCATCGGAGATTCGATAGACATGGGAACAGACAAGTGTTGCAGCAGCCGCTGACGTGAGTCCCACATGGTGTGTTGCCTCAATGCTGCCAGGTTGAAGGACGTCACTGAACAGCTGCAGATCATTTTGAGTGGGGAAGGCTACATCCATTATTCATGTTCCATGTTGCACCCAATGAAGTATGTAGGAAAATGGTTGAGGTCTTTCAGGAGCTGAGGAAGATGTTAAGTAGCAGGAACTCAAAGGTGCTAATCTCTGGCTTACTCCGAGTACCTTGTGCTAGTCAATGATGTCTGAGAGCGGCTGCAGAACATTTTGGAAGGGGAGGGTGAAAAGCCAGTTGTCGTGGTGCATATAAGTACCAACGATATAGGTGAAAAACGGGATGAGGTCCTAAAAGCTGAATATAGGGAGTTAGGAGGTAAATTAAAAAATAGGACCTCAAAGGTAGTGATCTCAGGATTGCTACCAGTACCACGTGCTAGTCAGAGTAGAAATAGAAGGATATTTCAGCTGAATACGTGGCTAGAGGAATGGTGCGAGGGGGAGGGATTCAAATTCCTGGGACATTGTAACCGGTTCTGGGGGTGGTGGGGCCTGCTCAAACAGGAATATTTGCACCAGGACAGGGCTGGGACCGATTTCCTCGGGGGAGTGTTTGCTGGTGCTCTGGGGGAGGGGTTAATCCAAAATGGCAGGGGGTTGGGAACCTGAGCTGGGGAAAGAGGAAATGTAAACAAGGATAAAAACAAAAGATAGGAAGGAGGAAAACAAAAGTGGCAGTCAGAGAAATCAACGGTTTAAATCTTGCATGGCCACAGTGAATAATAATTCTAGTAGGTTTAAGAGCGTTAAAAAACAAGCCTGAAGGCTCTGGCCTAGAAATTCAGTTGCGTTTGCGCCCACTTACTGGCTATAAAGTGGTTTGAGCCTGAAGTTTTTTATCGCCCGAAATTCAGATGGACCCTAACATCGGCGTTAGCCGGTAGCGCCGCGCCGGTACCGATGACGTCATCAGTGTGCGCAGTGCCCCGGTTGCAATGCTATTCCGGCCCGATGGCCAAATTCAGTTGCGGCCGCCCCGCCCGTGGCAGCCGCAAACAGCGTTTGTGAAACGGGGTCTTGCAGCTCCGAAAGGCCGGCGCATAAAAGTGGAGCGGCGGCCGGCCGCTTTCCCGGCGGCCGCCTGCCCGCACCTCCCTCCCCGAACTCCTGCACCACCCCCCCGCGGCATTGATGTCTGAGTCCTGTGAGCCCGGCACTTCTCCGTGGTGCCGGGCTCATTTGCCGGGTGAATCCACCGGCGATCTGATGGCTGCAGGCAGCTCCTCCTTAAGAGAAGGAGGAGGCCTGCAGTGCCCCAGCCTGCCACACCGCATCGGGTGCCGCAGCGGGAGCTGGACGCCTGAAAGTGACATTCGTCGCCCCTAGCGAGGCGGCCAAACCCTGCAATAGCGCCCGCCGCCGTCTTGGCCCGTCGCAACTGAATTTTAGGCGGGCGTTACGGGAATCCTGGCAAGCGCAAAATTTCGGGCGCAAAATACCTGGCGGGGCCATACCGAATTTCTAGGCCTTTGTGTCTTAATACGAGGAGCATTTGTAATAAGGTGGAAGAATTAGCTGTGCAAAAAGAGGTAAACAAATAGATTTGATTGGGATTACGGAAACATGGCTCTAGGGTGGCCAATGCTGGGAACTCAAAATCCAGTGGTATTCAATATTCAGGAAAGATAGGCAAAAAGGAAAGGGAGTTGGGTATCATTGCTGGTTAAAGAAGGGATTAACACAATTGTAAGGAAGGATATTAGCTCTGATGATGTGAAATCTGTATGGGTAGAACTGAGAAACACCATGGGGCAGAAAACGTTAGTGGGAGTGGTATATAGTCCTCCAAACAGTAATGCGGAGGTTGGGGATGGCATTAAAAGGGAAATTAGAGAAGCGTGAAATAAGGGCACAGCAGTCATCATGGGTGACTTTAATCTACATATAGATTGGGCTAACCAAATTAGTAACAATACTGTGGAGGAGGAATTTCTTGAGTGTTTAAAGGAAGTTTTCCTGGACCAATATGTCGAGGAACAAACCAGCGATCAGGCCATCTTAGACTGGGTATTATGTAACGAGAAGGGATTAATTAGCAATCTTGTTGTACGAGGCCCCTTTGGTCGGAGCGATCATAATATGATCGAATTCTTCATAAGATGGAGAATGAAATAGTTGACTCAGAGACTAGGGTCCTGAATTTCAATAAAGGAAACTACGATGGTCTGAGGCACGAGTTGGGTAAGATTGATTGGGCAATGTCACTCAAAGGGTTGAGGGTGGATATGCATTGACAAACTTTCAAGGACCGCATGGATGAACTATGTTATTTGTTCATCCCATTTTGGTCTTAAAATAAATCTAAAAATGTGACTGAACCATGGCTAACAAGGGATGTGATGCCTTCCTTTAGGAATTTATGTTAGTTGTCAAGTTAATTCAGGGGTTTAATTAATTTGGGTCGACTCCCATTGTGTGCCACCACCAATGGATATTTGGTACCTAGCAAGTGCAGTAAAGCGCAATAAAGTGCAGTATAGTAAAGTAAAATTGCTGTATGTCACAAGACCTGCAGCTGGACACATGGTGTTGCAGTTATGTTCTTGTTACGCTTTGGCATTGGACACTATTTGTCTGTAAGTACTTGAGAATGTTATAGATGATTAGTGTACACTATATTTTGCAGAAAATGCTTAGTTTGTAACCTTTCTCTGTAAGCAAACCTACACAGCTAGCCGTGAATTGCTCGCTCTCTGTATCTAGCTGGTTAACTTGTAGCTGTATTTTGATGCACTATGTACAGGGCTAATTTAAAGTGAATGTAAGAGAATGCCTTTCAGTTTGCTAAATATATATTCACAGTAAGCTGTGTTTTCACTTGTTTTGGTAAGTTACATGCCAAGTGTACTGGGTTGCTCACGCTTACCTAAGTGTGTGTATGCATATCAGTTATGTGCTTATGTACTAATGTATGCTTCCACTTCTGTATTGTATTTCAGTTTCACTATAAGAATCTTTCAGTAATGATTACAAGAAAAGTCAAGCTTTGTGATTTTTATGGGAAGATATCAAGTTGTTAGCTACCTGTGTTCTGCCCTTGCAGCGCGTTCCTATGCAGAGCGAGACATGCAGCTAACAACTTGATATCTCCCCATCAAAATCACCAAGCTTGACATTTCTTGTAAACTTTACTGAAACTGAAATACAGTACAGAACTGGAAGCATACATTAGTAGACAAGCACACAACTGATATGCATACACAAACTTAAGTAAGCGTGAGAAACACAGTACATTTGGCATGTAACTTAACAAAACACGTGAAAACACAGCTTACTGTGAATATACATTTAGCAAACGGTAAGGCATTCTCTTACATTCACTTTAAATTAGCCCTGTACATAGTGCATCAAAATACAGCTACAAGTTAACTAGCTAGATGCAGAGAGCGAGCAATTCACGGCCAGCTGTGTAAGTTTGCTTACAGAGAAAGGTTACAATCTGAACATTTTCTGCAAAATATAGTGTACACTAATCATCTATAACATTCTCAAGTACTTACAGACAAATAGTGTCCAAGGCCGAAGTGTAACAAGAAAATAACTTCCAAGACCATATGTCAAGCTGCAGGTCTTGTGATGTACAGCAATTTACTTTACAGCACATACTTTACTGCACTTTACTGCGCTTTACGGCAGTTGCTAGGTACCAAATATCCACTAGGTGGCGGCACACAATGGGAATCGACCCAAATTAATTACACCCCTGAAATAACTTGAAAACTAACATAAATTCATAAAGGAAGGCAGCACACTCCCTGCTTGGTACAATTCCATTGTACCACTACAGATACAAAATAAAACCTAAAGAAAACGTCCTTTGGCTGCAAACATACTCAGAGTCCGTTCTCTAGGTTTCTTCAGAAAGGAGGAGTACGATCTCTGAGACCAACCTCAGAAACACTTTGACAGACCCCTCCTTGTCAATCTTCACCTCCACCTTGCGGAACCTCTTGTCACTGCTCGGCAGTGTTTTGACAACCAGTCCCACTGGCCATTCATTTCTGAGTGCTTGGCTCTCTTTTAGCAAGCAACATCTCCCACTTTGACTTTTGGCTTGTCTTCTGTCCATTTTGAACGGCTCTGTAGGCTGGACAAATACTCTCCTCTCCATCTCTTCCAAAAAGTGTCTGCAAGACACTGGACTTGCTTCCACTGCTTCCTGTGCAGCTCAGCCATGTCGAAGTTTCCAGAGGGGGTTGAAATAGCACTCATCTTTTGAGACAGGAGCTACGCTGGTGTGAGGACTGCAGGCATGTTTGGGTCGGTGGACACTGGCACCAGTGATCTTGCATTCATGATCGCCATGACTTCAGCCATGAGAGTGCTCAACACGTCGTGTGTGAGACGAGTGGCTCCCGTCCAAAGCAGCATAGCATCCAGAATACGCCTGGCAACACCGATGAGCCTCTCCGATGAACCACCAATGTGGGATGAATGCGGGCGTAAAACACCCACGTGCATCCTTTTTTTTGGAGGTAGCTTCTTACCGCTGCATCGTCCGTGTGGATGTCCAACTCTTTAGAGTCACCCACGAAGTTAGTCCCTCTGTCGGAGCGGAGAGTTTGACTGGACCACGGATTGAGAAAAACCTCGTCAGGGCATTGATGGTTAGGAAAGCTTTGTCATCCATGGATAGTGCTGGCTTGTCATCATCCTTGGACCTTTCAAACACTGATCATCCTACGCTGTCTGTGCTCACAGTGAGGCCTGCCTCTTCCTCGCAGGCACAGGAGGTTGAGCTATGATGCTGCGTCATGCCATCGTAGTCTTCCTTTATCTGGAATCTTTATTGGCATGGGCTGAGACAGGATGTGCGACCGTTGTGCAACGTGTTTGCTTTATAGACGTTGACTTCCGCTGGTTTGTGGACAGTTCCCAGGCAAACTCCTCCCACGAGGACCCATCCAAGGTCAAGCCGCTGTGCATAAGGAGCATTGTGGGTCCCATTGAATTGCTCACGCACCTTGTGCACCCTTACGATGTCTCTTCCCAAGAGCAGGAGGATTGGAGCGTCCGGGTCCACAGCTGGAATCTTGTTGGCAACTGACTGTAGGTGGGGCTGATGGCATGCGACCTCTGGGGAGGGAATTTCCGTCCTATCATCTGGCATCATGTCACACTCAATTAAGGTGGGGAGGGGATGATGTAGTTTCCCATCCATGGACTCGATCATGAAGTTGCCAACTCTCCTACCCGTAGTCTCTGTTGTCCCTGAACAGGTTTTTAGCATGTACAGAGCTGCGCTGGCCTTGACTTCAAAGAGATTGTAGAATTCTGTCTTCGCTAGAGACTTGTTACTTTGCTCATCAAGCACTGCATACATCTGGATTGCCTTCTCCTTTCTCCCTGCAGGATACGCTTTAACCAAGCAGATTTTGGAGCATGAGCGTGGGCTGCTTGCATTTCCACAAACCTCTGTACACTTGGAGGTGACTGAAGAAGATGTGCTTTCGCTTTGCTCCCCGCTATCCACTTTGTCAACCGCAGCACTCTCGGAGGTTGAAGGAGGAGGACCTGGATGCAGGGCTGTGATTTGTTTCTCACTGTTGCACTCGAAGCACTTGATTGTCGCCTTGCAGTCTTTTGCCATGTGCATAGTCGACCCACAACACCTGAAGCAGATGCTATTCTCTTTCAGATATGATTTGCGCTCATCAATAGGCTTGCCTCTAAATCTTCGGCACTTTTTGAGTGGGTGGGGATTCCTGTGTATTGGACACATGACGATCTGGGTCAACCACTTTATTCCCAGCTGAACTGGATTGGTTGAATGAGGGTTCGGCTGGAACATCTGTTTTGTGCACACTCACAGAGGCTTTATTGCTGTATTTTGTGGGTTCCTCTGTTCTCGAAGGAGCGTAACTGCTGAAAGTGGAGAAAGTGAAACTTGGATCATTCCTCACCTTTGCCTGTTGTTGTACGAACCTGGAGAAGAGAGAGAAGGGGGGATATGCCACTCCATAGTCTACCTTGTACTTGGATCCCTTAGCTATCCATTTCTCTTGAAGGTTGTAGTGGAGCTTTTCCACTATTGGGTTTACCCCAGGAGCTTTATCCAAGAACGAGAGGCCTGTCCGGTAAACTTCTCCCTTAGCACACTCCAGTTTCATAGTTTCATAGAGTTTCATAGAGATAGGAACAGGAGTAGGCCATTCGGCCCTTCGAGCCTGCTCCGCCATTCAATGAGATCATGGCTGATCTTCGTCTGAGGAGAATGTCACCCAGTTCTCGAAGCTCGACATTATCTTTGTTGGTTAGCTTCAGAATGTCTTCAATCTTCTTAAGCAGTGCGTGTTCAATGACTTCTGGTGTCCCATAACAGTCTTCGAGACATTGCCAAACCAGGTTGAGGCCTGCTGTGTGATTGCGGATGTGCACTGTGCAAATTCTCCTCGCCAGTTCTGACGACACAGCTCCGAGCCACTTTTTCATCAAATCTAGTTCTTCTCTGGCTGACAGATTCAAGTCCTTGGTGGTACTCAGGAAGGACGCTTTCCATGACCAATAATTTTCAGGACGGTCATCAAATTCTAGAAGACATGAACTTAACAATTCTCGGCGGGTGAGCTCCCTAGCGAGGTGTTGTGCACCTTGTGGCTCGGTAAGGAATGCTTGGCTGGATTGGCCGAGTGCTGTGGAGGCCTCTGCAGGTAAGTATTACTTGTTTCTTCTCTTTTAAGCTCAGTTTCTCCGAAAACAGGCTGTTTATTGTAGTGTCCGATGATCAATAATACTCAGACAGCAGGAGAACAATAAAACAGATATTTAGTGAACAGAGAGTAATTGAAGACTGAATTACAGAAGCCTGCTATGGCTTTACATACAGGGGTGGTCACTGCAGGTACAGCAGTATAGAATCTGTTCTTCTCTTAAAGGCACATACACAACAATTCCTCCCCTTTTAGATAAACAGTACAATTTTCTCTGTACTATATACATCAACTGAAATAATAATTTATAAGTTCAGTCTGTGAGGAGGCTTCCTGACCCTGACTCGATAGCGCCTTTCTCCAGTATCCTGTTCTTGCAGCGGAGTTGATTCTGTCTCATTGTCATTGGTTGGTTCGTCAGCTTCCAATACCACTGCCTCCAAGGTAGACGCAATCTGTACTTCGGGTTGATTACCAGGTGCACCTGCTCGTGGTATGTGTTTGGCTTGTTCCTGTGAATCTAGAATCAGGTCAGCATGGCGTATCAAGATGCTCTCTCCAACGTCCACTGTGTACATTAGTGGTCCCTGCTGTGTGCATATCGTTCCTGGCTGCCATTTTTCTGTTCAGTAGTCGCGGGCCAAGACTGGTTGCCCTATCTTGAAGCTCCTGGTTGGTTTCTCATTTATGTGCTGGAATTGCTTATCCTCAACATCTCATCTTCTGTTTGGTTTGAGCAAATCCAGGCGACATCTTAGCCTTAGGTTGAAGAACATTATGGCTGGAGCTTGGTTGGTGACTGCATGTGTCGCATTCCGGTAAGCAAACAAGAAATTATCCACCTTGTGTTGTAGTGGTATGTCGATATTTTGCATTGCCTTTATGGCCTTTTTAAAGGTCTGAACAAACCTCTCAGCCAATCCATTTGTGGCTGGATGATATGGGGCAGATGTTTAATGCTTCACCCCATTATTCCTCAGAAACCTCCAGAAATCCTCTGACACAAACTGTGGCCCATTGTCGGAGCAAATCTGTTCTGGCAAGCCATTCGTGGCGAAGATGGTCCGTAGGACTGCAATAGTTTTCTCTGTGGTGGTAGAGGTCATTTTGATGACCTCTGGCCATTTCGAATGGGCGTCCACAGCGATTAGGAACATTGAGTCCATAAGTGGACCAGCAAAATCAATGTGTACCCGTTGCCATGGAGATGAGGGCCACTCCCACGGATGTAGCAGGGCCTGTGGTGGAGCGTTTTGGACCTTCTGGAATCCTGTGCATCTCTTGGTCATATCCTCGATTACTTTATCGATTCCCGGCCACCACACAAACGCCCTGGCTAGGCTCTTCTTTTTTACCCCTCCCAGATGACCTCATGAAGCTCATTGGGCACTTTATCTCTCAACTTGGGTGATTAAAATGGCGCCTCCCGTGCTTTTCTTTCTTCCCCAATGGAATAAAATGGCGCCTCCCGCGCTTTTCCTTCTTCCCCTTGCTGCCACGCTGCTCCTCGCGTTCTACATGGTAATGGCGGCGACCCGCGGCTTTGGGGCATCTCACTTTTCCTTCCCCGTGTTCTATCCTCTCCACGCTGCCCTGTTCTTGAGCACCGACCGTGCCCTGTGAGCTCCACACTCTCTCTCTCTCTTCCTCCCGACGACGCTGCACGGCCCCTTTGCAGAGCTGCTCGACCGAGCCCGAGGCCGCCGCAGTCCGGAAGGGTCAGCGCACTACCTGCTACCAGCACGACTTACTGGAATACCTCGACTCTGGAGCCAGGCCCAGCTCTCCACAGCCTCCCTGCAACTATCCGTTGGAACCCTGGCCGGTTGCCTGCGGTCGACGCCCGCCGTTCTGACTTCAACCTCCAAGAAGCTTCTCTTCAGGGAAAAGATCCCCGTGAGGTGATGCAGTACTGCAGGTGAGTTCAAACCTGCCTGTCGCCAGTGTAGTGTCCGAGAATCAATAATACTCAGACTGCAGGAGAACAATAAAACAGATATTTACTGAATAGAGAGTAATTCAAGACTGAAATACAGAAGCCAGCTATGGCTTTATATAAAGGGATGGTCACTGCCGGTACTGCAGTATAGAATCAGTTCTTCTCTTAAAGGCACATACACAACATTTGTTCCTGTGGTGAGTAGCTGCTTCTGCGTCGAGATGCCTGGATGATTCCGTGAAGAACAATTTGGAGTGTTGTTGGACATACTCAATTGTACCTTGCACTGGAGTGAGGGGCTGTTCTGGAACATATGGTTCATGGCTTTGCTCCCCGCCTTCGCTCTCCTCACCTTCTTCATAAGCTGCAGCTTCAGCTTCAGCGGCAGAGGCAGCTCTCTGGCTTTGGAGAATGTGGAGACTGGCGTCGGGGTCAGCTCTCTGCTTCATCACACTAGCGTCGAGATCAGCTCTCTGCTTCATCACACTAACTTGTTTTTCATTGAAGGACAATTGAGCCTGGGCAGCTTTTGCCTTGGCATGTGCTTTGGCTGCTGCAGAAGCTGTCGATGATGACGGTCTGCTGGACCGCCGAGATGATCTAGAGGATGCTTTAGCGGACTGTGGCTTGGCATCATTTGCTCGAAGAGGCTCATGCTTCTCGGTTGGCTGATCGGCGTCCTCTATGTTTTATTGTCTTCCTGAGTGTAGACTCCTGGTAGCTGGGTGGTATCTTCTTGTGCTTGAGCCCGCTGTGCTGTTGTCTATTCACTGTTCTGCCCTTGCAGCGCGTTTCTATGCAGAGCTAGACTGGTAGCTAACAACTTGATATCTTCCCTTAAAAATCACAAGTCTTGACTTTTCTTGTAAACTTTACTGAAAGATTCTTATTCTGAAACTGAAATGCATTACAAAAGTGGAAGCATACATTAGTACACAAGCACATAACTGATATGCATACACAAACTTAGGTAAGCGTGAGCAACACGGTACATTTGGCATGTAACTTACCAAAACACGTGAAAACACAGCTTACTGTGAATATCCATTTAGCAAACTGAAAGGCATTCTCTTACAATCACTTTAAATTAGCCCTGTAAATAGTGCATCAAGATACAGCTACAAGTTAACTAGCTAGATGCAGAGAGCGAGCAATTCACGGCCAGCTGTGTCAGTTTGCTTACAGAGAAAGGTTACAATCTAAACATTTTCTGCAAAATATAGTGTACACTAATCATCTATAACATTCTCAAGTGCTTACAGACAAATAGTGTCCAAGGCGGAAGCGTAACAAGAAAATAACTTCCAAGACCATGTGTCGAGCTGCAGGTCTTGTGATGTACGGCAATTTACTTTACAGCACTTAATTTACAGCACTTTACTAGCTTTACTGCACTTGCTAGTTACCAAATATGCACTAGGTGGCGACACACAATGGGAATCGACCCAAATTAATTAAACCCCTGAATTAACTTGAAAACGAACATAAGTTCCTAAAGGAAGGCAGCACAACCTGTCTAGCTCTGCATAAGAACGCGCTGCAAGGGCAGAATAGTGAAAAGACAACAGCACAGCGGGCTCAAGCGCAAGAGGATACCATTCAGCTACCATGAGTCTACGCTCAGGAAGACAATATACCATAGAGGACGTCGACCAGCCAACCGAGAAGCATGAGCCTCTTCGAGCAAGTGATGCCAAGTCACAGTCCCCTAAAGCATCCTCTAGATCATCTCGGTGGTCCAGCAGACCGTCTTCTTCGACAGCTTCTGCAGCCGGCAAAGCACATGTCAAGGCAAAAGCTGCCCAGGCTCAATTGCCCTTCGCTGAAATAGATGCTAATGTGATGAAGCAGAGAGCTGACCTCGACGCCAGTCTCCACATTCTCCAAAGCCAGCGAGCTGCTGCTGCCGCTGAAGCTGAAGCTGCAGCTTATGAAGAAGGTGAGGAGAACAAAGGCGGGGAGCACAGCCATGAATCTTATGTTCTAGAACAGCCCCACAATCCAGTGCAACGTACAAGTGAGTATGTCCAACAACACTCCAAATTCTTCTTCAAGGAAGCATCATCGGAACACAAGCAAGCAGACACACACAAATCATCCAGGTATCTCGACGCAGAACCAACTACTCACCAAAGTAACAAACAGCCTGTTTTCGGAGAAACTGAGCTTAAAAGAGAAGAAACAAGTAAGACTTCCTGCAGAAACCTCCACAGCACTCGGCCAATCCAGCCAAGCAATCCTTACCTTAGCCACAAGGTGCACAAGACCTCGCTAGTTACCTCATCCGCCGAGAATTGTTAAGTTCAGGCATTCTAGAATTTGATGACCGTCCTGAAAATTATTGGTCATTGAAAGCGTCGATCCTGAGTACCACCAAGGACTTGAATCTGTCAGCCAGAGAAGAACTAGATTTGATGACAAAGTGGCTCGGAGCTGAGTCGTCAGAACAGGCGAAGAGAATTCGCTCAGTGCACGTCCGCAATCCCAGAACAGGCCTCATCATGGTTTGGCAACATCTCGAAGACTGTTATGGGATACCAGAAGTCATTGAACACGCACTGCTTAAGAAGATTGAGGAGAATCCGAAGCTAACCAACAAAGGTAATGTCGAGCTTTGCGAACTGTGTGACATTCTCCTCGAACAGGAGTGTGCTAATGGAGAAGGTTACCTGACAGGCCTCTCGTATTTGGATACAGCTCGTGGCATAAGACGAAGAGTGGAAAAGCTCCCCTACAACCTTCAAGATAAATGGCTAGCTAAGGGATCCAAGTAAAAGGAGGACTACGGAGTGGCACTTCCTCCCTTCTCTCTCTTCTCCAGTTTCGTCCAAAAACAGGCAAAGGTGAGGAATGATCCAAGTTTAACTTTCTCCACCTCCAGCTGTCACGCCCGTTCGAGAACAGAGAAACCCACAAAGTGCAGCAACAAAGCCTCTGTGAGCGTGCACAAAACAAATGTTCCAGCCGAACCCTCAGTCAACCAAACCAGTTCTGCTGGGAATAAAGTGGTTGACCCAGATTGTCAGTGTCCAATACACAAGAAGCCTCACCCACTCAAAAAGTGTTGAAGATTTAGAGGCAAGACAATTGATGAGCGCAAATTATACCTGAAAGAGAATCGCATCTGCTTCAGGTGTTGTGGGTCGACTCTGCACATGGCAAAAGACTGCAAGGCGACAATCAAGTGCTTCGAGTGCAAAAGTGAAAAACACATCGCAGCTCTGCATCCAGGTCCTCCTCCTTCGACCACCGAGAGTGCTGCAGTTGACAAAGAGGATAGTGGGGAGCAAAGCAAAAGCGCACCTTCTTCAGTCACCTCTTAGTGTACAGAGGTTTGTGGAAATGCAAGCAGCCCACGCTCATGCTACAAAATCTGCCTGGTTAAAGCATATCCTGCAGGGAGAAAGGAGAGGGCAATCAAGATGTATGCAGTGCTTGATGAGCAAAGCAACAAGTCTCTAGCGAAGACAGAATTCTTCAATCTCTTTGAAGTCAAGGCCAGCGCAGCTCCGTACATGCTAAAACACCTGTTCAGGGACAACAGAGACTACGGGTAGGAGAGTTGGCATCTTCATGATCGAGTCCATGGATGGGAAACTACAGCTTCCCCTCCCCACCTTAATTGAGTGTGACATGATGCCAGATGATAGGATGGAAATTTCCTCCCCAGAGGTCGCACATCATCAGCCCCACCTACAGCCAGTTGCCAACAAGATTCCAGCTGTGGACCCGGAAGCTCCAATCCTCCTGCTATTGGGAAAATACATCTTAAGTGTGCACAACGAGCGTGAGCAAATCAACGTGCCCCACAATGCTCCTTATGCGCAGCGGCTTGACCTGGGATGGGTCCTCGTGGGTGGATTTTGCCTGGGAACATTTCACACACCAGCGGATGTCAACGTGTATAAAGGAAACGTGTTGCACAACGGTCGCACATCCTTTCTCAGCCCATGCCCAAACAGGATCCAGGTAAAGGAAGACTACGATGGCATGACGCAACATCATAGGTCAATCCTCTGCCTGTGAGGAAGAGGCAGGCCTCACTGTAAGCATAGACAGCCTAGGATGCTCAGTGTTTGAAAATCCAAGGATGATGACAAGCCAGCACTATCCATGGATGACAAAGCTTTACCAACCATCATGGATGAGGAGGTTTACCAGGACGATGGACACAGCTGGGTGGCACCCTTACCATTTCGATCTCCTAGACGCCGTCTTCCGAGCAACAGGGAACATGCTATGAAGCGCCTCTGCTCACTCAGGAGAACACTGGAGAAAAGGCTAGAAATGAAGGGCCATTACATAGAGTTCCTGCAGAAGATGCTGGACCACGACCAAGCCAAGCCTGCTCCACCTCTGGAGGAAGGTAAAGAACACTGGTACCTGCCAACATTCGGTGTGTAACTCCCACAAAAGCCGGACCAGTTACGAGTCGTGTTCAATTCAAGTGCTGAATGTGAAGGAGTGTCTCTGAACGATGTACTCCTCAGCGACCCAGACATGAACAACACCTTGTTGGGAGTTCTTCTGCGGTTCAGGAAAGAACCTGTAGCCCTGACAGCAGATGTGCAGCAAATGTTTATTGCTTTGTCGTCCAAGAAGACCACAGGGACTATCTACCCTACCTCTGGCATGAGGACAATGACATCAACAAGAATGTGGTGGAGTACAGGATGAAGGTCCACGTATTTGGAAACAGCACTTCACATGCTTAGGCCATCTACTGCATGAGTCGAGCCGCTCAGAAATGTGAGCAAGAATATGGCTCCGATGGGAAGCATATTGTTGAGAGACAGTTCTATGTTGACGATGGTCTCACCTCGGTTACCACACCTGAAGAAGCAATAGATCTCCTGACAAGAACCAGAGCGATGTTGGCAGAGTCCAACCTGAGACTACACAAGGTAGCATCGAACAGTGGACAGGTGATGGAAGCCTTCCCTGCAGAGGACCGTGCTAAGGATCTGAAGGATTTGTACATTGGAGTAGATACTCTCCCCCTTCAGCGGAGCCTGTGGCTCTCCTGGAAACTGGAAACAGACAGCTTCACATTCCTTGAGTCCCGTGAAGAAAGGCCATTCACACGGAGAGGTGTCCTGTCCACAGTCAACAGTTTGTACGACCCTTTGGGGTTCGTAGCTCCCAAAGCAATGCAAGGAAAAGCATTAGTACAGGAACTCTCAACTGATCAGAGTGAGTTGGATGCTCCACTCCTCCCAGAAAAAGAAGCAAAATGGAACCTATGGAAGGAGTCCTTGAAGGCTCTCGAAGACCTGCACATAGAGAGGTGCTACTTTCCAGTCTCGTTGTCATCAACACAGAGAAGGGAGCTGTGCACCTTCTCAGGCGCTGCCACAGTAGCAATAGGAGCCGTGGCCTACTTGATAGCAGCTGACACCGACGGGAAATACCATGTGGGATTCGTTATGGGGAAGTCTAAGTTGGCCCCTCGGCCCGCCCACACCATTCCACGTCTCGAGCTTTGTGCAGCTGTGTTGGCTGTTCAGCTGTACGAATTGATCAGAGACGAGATTGACATCGATGTGGGCGGTGTCAAGTTCTGCTCGGACAGCAAGATTGTACTTGGTTACATCCACAACTCCACAAGAAGGTTTTATGTGTATGTTTCCAACCGGGTGACTCATATCAGATGATTCACTCACCCTGACCAGTGGTGCTACGTCCCCACGGATCTGAACTCTGCAGACCATGCTACCAGCAGCATACCTACAGCAAAGCAGTTGGTTCTCGGGCCCTTCTTTCCTGTCTAATGTCAACACAGAGGAGACTCCTGAGTCCAATCCATTCACCCTTGTGGAGCCTGAAGCTGATACTGAGATTCGGCCTGAAGTTACGACCCTGGTCACGTAAGCCTCAGAATCTCAGTTGGGCTCACAACGCTTCGAGCGATTCTCAAGCTGGAGAACACTCTGTCGAATCACAGCCAGACTCATTCCTGTTGCAGCATCCTTCAAGGGGAATTCGGACAACGTAGAAGGCAAAGGATGGAAATGTTCTAAAGGAGTATCCAGCACAAGTGAGCTTTCACAAGCCAAAGGTGTGAACATTCGCTCTGTCCAGCATGATGTCTTCAAGGATGAATTCAAATGTCTTGAAGAGGGACAGACATTCCCCAAGCAAAGTCCACTTAAAAAGCTCAACCCAGTTACAGTTGAAGATGGTTTGCTTTGGGTCGGAGGTCGCATATCATCCGCAGACTTGTCAAGAGAGGAAAAGCACCCTTTGATCATCCCACGCACCCATCATATTGCCACACTACTCTTGAGATACTATCATGAGCAAGTGGCTCACCAAGACGGCACATAAAAGAAGGAGCTATCCGAGCAGCCGGATACTTTATAATCGGGAGCAAGCGTCTGGTTTCTTCTGTTATCCACAAGTGTGTTACTTGCCACAAGCTACGAGGGAGGTTAGAGGACCAAATGATGGCAGACTTGCCCGCCGAAAGACTCACTCCAGAGCCTCCATTCACCAGCGTAGGCCTTGACGTCTTTGGGCCATGGACCATCATGACGTGTCACACAAGAAGAGGTAGCGCAGGCAGCAAGCGCTGGGCGGTGCTCTTTACATGCATGTCTACCAGAGCTGTGCACATTGAGCTGATTGAATCCATGTCAACAGACAGCTTTATCAATGCCCTGAGGAGGTTTTTCTCAATCCGTGGTCCAGCCAAAATTCTCCGCTCCGACAGAGGTACTAACTTCATGGGTGCCTGAAAGGAGTTGGACATCCACACGGACGATGCAGCGGTAAGAAGCTACCTCCAAAAGAAAGGATGCACGTGGGTGCTTAACCCGCCGCATTCATCCCACATGGGTGATTCATGGGAGAGGCTCATCGGTGTTGCCAGGCGTATTCTGGATGCTATGTTGCTTCAGACGGGACCCACTCGTCTCACACACGACGTCTTGAGCACTCTCATGGCTGAAGTCATGGCGATCATGAATGCAAGACCCCTGGTGCCGGTGTCCACCGACCCAAACATGCCTGCAGTCCTCACCTCAGTGATGCTCCTGACTCAAAAGATGAGTGCTATTTCAGCCCCCTCTGGAATCTTCGACATGGCTGAGCTGCACGGGCAGCAGTGGAAGCAAGTCCAGTGTCTTGCAGACATTTTTGGAAGAGATGGAGAGGAGAGTATTTGTCCACCCTACAGAGCCGTAGGAAATGGACAGAAGACAAGCCAAATGTCAAAGTGGGAGATGTTGTCTTGCTGAAAGACAGCCAAGCAAACATAAATGAATGGCCAGTGGAACTGGTTGTCAAAACTCTGCCGAGCAGGGGCAAGATGGTCCGCAAGGTGGAAGTGAAGATTGTCAAGGAGGGGATTGCCAAAGTGTTTCTGAGGCCAGTCTCAGAGATGAAAGGCCTCCTTTCTGAAGAAACCTAGAGAAAGTATTCTGAGTATGTTTGCAGCCAACGGACGTTTTCTTTCTGTTTTATTTTGTATCTGTAGTGGTACAATGGAATTATACCAAGCGGGGAGTGTGCTGCCTTCCTTTGTGAATTTATGTTATTTTTAAAGTTAATTTAGTGCTTTAATTAATTTGGGTCGATTCCCATTGTGTGCCGCCAACTAGTGGATATTTGGTACCTAGCAAGTGCAGTAAAGCGCAGTAAAGTGCGGTAAAGTAAAGTGCTGTAAAGTAAATTGCTGTAGATCACAAGACATGCAGCTGGACACATGGTGTTGCAAGTTATTTTCCTCTTACATTTCGGCCTTGGACACTGTTTGACTATAAGTACTTGAGAATGTTATAGATGATTAGTGTAGTCTATATTTTGCAGGAAATGTTTAGTTTTGTAGCCTTTCTCTGGAAGCAAACCTACACAGCTAGCCGTGAATTGCGCGCTCTCTGTATCTAGCTTGTTAGCTTGTAGCTGTATTTTGATGCACTATGTACAGGGCTAATTTAAAGTGATTGTAAGAGAATGCCTTTCAGTCTGTTAAATGTATATTCAGAGTAAGCTGTGTTTTCATGTGTTTTGGTGAGTTACATGCCAAATGTACTGTGTTGCTCATGCTTACCTATGTTTGTGTATGCACATCAGTTATGTACTTGTGTCCTAATGTATGCTTCCACTTCTGTATTGTACTTCAGTTTCGCAATAAGAATTTCTCAGTAAAGTATACAAGAAAAGTCAAGCCTTGTGATTTTTATGGGAATATATCAAGTTGTTAGCTACCTGTCTAGCTCTGCATAGGAACGTGCTGCAAGGGCAGTAAAGTGACTGAACCACTGAACACAACTTGAACGACCACACAAAAACTGATCCAATGACCACAACTTGACCAAACACACAGAAACAGACCCACTGACAACAACCTCAGCGAACACACAGAAACTGACCTACTGACCACAATCTGACCGAACACACAGAAACTGAACCACTGACCACAACATGTCCTAACACACAGAAACAGACCCACTGACCACAACCTGACTGAACACACAGAAACTGACCTACTGACCAGAATCGGACCAAACACTTAGAAACTGTCCCACTGACACAACCTGATCGAACACACAGAAACTGACACACTGACCACAAAATGACCGAACACACAGAAACTGAGACATTGACCACAACTTGACCAAACTCACAGAAACTGACCCACTGACCACAACCTCTCTGAACAAACAGAAACTGACCCACTGAAAACATTCTGTCCGAACAAATGGAAAATGACCCACTGACCACAACCTGACTGAGCACACAGTAACTGATCCACTGACCACAACCTGACCAAACACACAGAAACAGACCCACAGAACACAACCAGACCGAACACACAGAAACGCACCCACTGACCACTACCTGAGCGCAGCACAGAAACTGTCCCACTGACCGCAATCTGATGGAACACAAAGAAACTGACCCACTTACCACAATCCGACGGAACACACAGAAACTGACCCACTGACCACAACCTGACCGAACTCACAGAAACTGATCCAATGATCACAACCTGTCCGAACACGCAGAAACTGAACCAATGACCACAACCTGGACCGAAAACATATAAACTGATCCACTGACCACAACCTGATTGAACACACAGAAACTAAACCACTGACCATAACCTTATTGAACACACAGAAACTGACCCACTGACCACAACCCGACCGCGCACACAGAAGCTGACACACTGGTGACAAAGTGAATCTACACACAGGAACTGAGCCAGTGACCACAACCTGACTGAACACACAGAAACTGACCCACTGACCACAACTTGATCGAACACACAGAATCTGGCCCACTGACCACAACCTGATGGAACACACAGGAACTGACCCACTGACCACAATCTGTCCAAACACACAGAAACTGTCCCACTGACCCGAACCAGACCGAGCACACTGTAACTGGTCCACTGACCACAAGCTGACCGAACACACAGAAACTGACCCACTGACCACAACCTGACAGAACTCACAGAAACTGACACACTGGCCACAAATTGACTGAGCACACAGAAGCTGATCCATTGACCAAAAGCTGACCGAACACACAAAAACTGACCCACTGACCACAACCTGACAGAACTCACAGAAACTGTCCCACTGGCCACAAATTGACTGAAAACACAGAAACTGATCCATTGACCACAAGCTGACCGATCACACAGGAACTGACACACTGACCACAACCTGACCGATCACACAGAAACTGAAGCAGTATCCACAACCTCTCCGAACACGCAGAAACTGACCCACTGACCACAAGCTAACCGAAAAAGCAGAAAACGACCCACTGAACACAACCAGACAGAGCGCACGGTAGCTGACCAATGAACACAACCTGAAAGAACACACTGAAACTAAACCACTGAACACAACCTGACAGATCACAAAGAAATTAACACGCTGACCACAACCTGACCAAACACACAGAAACTGACCCACTGACCACAACCTGACCGAGCACACACTAACTGACCTATTGACCACAACCTGACTGAACAAGCAGAAACTGACCCGCAGAACACAAGCTGACAGAACACACAGAAACTGACCCACTGACCACAACCTGACCGAGCACACACTAACTGACCTACTGACCACAACCTGACTGAACACGCAGAAACTGACCCGCAGAGCACAAGCTGACCGAACACACAGAAACTGACCCACTGACCCCAACCTGACAGTACACACAGGAACTGACCCACTGACGACAACCTGACAGTACACACAGGAACTGACCCACTGACCACAACCTGTCATAATACAAAAAAACTGGACCACTGACCACGAAATCTCCGAACACACAGAAACTGACCCACTGACCACAACCTCATCGAACACACAGAAAATGAACCACCAGCCTCAACCTCTCCGAACACACAGAAACTGACCCACTGACGACAACATGACCGAAAACACCGAAATCAACCCACTGAACACAACCAAACCGAGCACACAATAGCTGACCAACTGAACGCAACCTCTCCGAATACACAGAAACTGAACCACTGAACACAACCTGATCGAAGACACAGAGTCTGTCCCACTGACCACAACCTGATGGAACACATAGGAACTGACCCACTGACCACAGCCGGTACGAACACAATGAAACTGGCCTACTGACCACAACCAGACCGAGCACGCTGTAACTGGTCCACTGACCACAACATGACCGAACACACAGAAGCTGACCAACTGACCACAAACTGACAGAACTCACAGAAACTGACCCACTGGCCATAACCTGACTGAACACACAGAAACTGACCCATTGATGACAAGCTGACCGAACATACATGAACTAACACACTGACCACAACCTGATCGATCACACAGAAACTGACTCACTGAACACAACCTGATCGAACACACAGTAACTGAACCACTATCCACAACCTCTCCGAACACACAGAAACTGACCCACTGACCACAACCTGAGAGAACTCACAGAAACTGACCCACTGGCCACAACCTGACTGAACACACAGGAACTGAACCATTGACCACAAGCTGACCGAACACACATGAACTGACACACAGAACACAAACTGATCGATCACACAGAAACTGACCCACTGACCACAACCTCTCCGAACACACAGAAACTGACCCACTGACCACAACCTCTCCGAATAAAGAGAAACTGAACCACTGAACACAACCTGATCGAAGACACAGAGTCTGTCCCACTGACCACAACCTGATTGAACACACAGGATCTGACCCACTGACCACAACCTGTACGAACACAAAGAAACTGGCCTACTGACCACAACCAGACCGAGCACTCTGTAACTGGTCCACTGACCACAACCTGACTGAACACACAGAAACTGACCCACTGACCACAGCCTGACAGAACTCACGGAAACTGACCCACTGGCCACAACCTGATTGAACAAACAGAAACTGACCCATTGACCACAAGCTGACCGAACACACATGAACTGACACACTGACCACAAGCTGACCGATCAAACAGAAACTGACCCAATGACCACAACTTGATCGAACACACAGAAACTGAACCACTATCCACAACGTCTCCGAACACACAGAAACTGACCCACTGACCACAATCTGACCGAAACACAGAAACCGACACACTAAACACAACCAGACCGGCCACAAAGTAGCTGACCCACTGAACACAACCTGAAAGAACAAACAGAAAGTGAACCACTGACCACAACCTGACCGATCACAAAGTAACTGACACACTGACCACAACCTGACCGAACACTCAGAAACAGACCCACTGAACACAACTTTACCAAACACACAGAAACTGACCCACTGACCACAACCTGACTGAACACGCAGAAACTGACCCACAGAACACAAGCTGAACGAACAAACAGAGACTGACCCACTTACCACAGCCAGACGGAACACACAGGAACTGACCCACTGAACACAACATGTCCGAACACACAAAAACTGGCCCACTGACCACGAACTCTCCGAACACACAGAAAATGACACACAGTCCAAAACCAGACCGAGCACACAGCAACTGGTCCACTGACCAGAGCCTGAGTGAACACACAGGAACTGTCCCACAGACCACAACCAAACTGAGCACAGAGAAACTGACCCACAGACCACAACCTGACCGAAAACAAGGAAACTGACCCACTGACCACAAGCTGACGGAAAACACAGAAACTGACCAACTGAACACAACCTGAGTGAACACACAGAAAATGACCCACTGACCACAGCCTGACTGAACACACAGTATTTGACCCACTGACCTCAGCCTGATGTAACACACAGAAACTGACCCACTGAACACAACCTGACCGAACACACAGAAACGGACCCACTGACTAGAAGCTGACCGAAAACACAGAATCTGACACACTGACCACAACCAGACCGAGCATACAGAAGCTGAACAACTGACCATAACCTGACTGAACACCCAGTAGCTGACCCACTGACCAAACTGACGAAGCTGACCAAAAGCACAAAAGATGACTCACTGTCCACAAGCTGATCGAGCACACAGTAACTGACATACTGAACACAACCAGACCAAAGACACAGAAAATGTACTGGCGACGCTAGACGTGTTCCTATCTAGTTATCCAGCAAGTTAAACACTCTATTCAAAATAATTCTTCGTGAAGCCGTTTGCTGTTTGAAGCCTTTACTGGAACAAATTTGTGAAACTGTAAACAAAGACATAGTATGTTTTGTACATAACTGAGTACTATACATTCGATATTACATAAGATATAAACATATTTACAAAAGTAGAACAGAGTAATTGTATAACTAACTAACATTTGGACTAACTTCTATAACTATCAAATATTAACCTTTTATAAACATAGTGTTATCAAAATACTACTCTGACAACGTTGCTATTATGCTAAGGAAAAAGGATACTCACAGATATTGCGCTTGGCCTAACATATGAAATCAGATTACATTGGATTGTGAAACCCTTATGGAATCCTCCATTACTGCCAGGTTCTTCTTGGAATTCTACTTCCTGTGTTACACAGGAAGAAATGTACGAAGGTCAAATGACAACTCACAGGAAGAAAGGATCAAAGGTCAAATGACCTCACACAGGAAGAAAGGTTGAAAGATCAGAAGAACTTTCCAGCATACAAACTGCTAACACAATAAACACCACCAGAGGGTGCTACCTGCAAATAAATTGTTCACTGCATGTAAAAAGTCCATTGGTGCAGAACAGAAAATGACCAGCTGAACGGAAGCTGACGGAACACAAAGAAACTGACCCACTGAAAACAACCTGACCGAAAAAACAGAAGCTGACCCACTGACCAGAAGCTGATTGGAAACACAGAAATTGACCCACTGAACAAAACCCGACCGATCTTACAGAAATTGACCAACAGACCACAACCTGACTGAACACACAGGAACTGAGCCATTGTCCCACTGGCCACAACCTGAACGAACACACAGAAACTGGCCCATTGACCACAAGCTGACCAAACACACAGAAACTGACATTTTGACCACAACCTGACTGAACACACAGAAACTGACACACTGACCACAACCTGAACGAACACAGAGAAACTGAGCCACTGAACACAACCTGACTGATCACACAGAAACTGACATGTTGACGACAACCTGACCCAACACACAAAATCTGGCAACTGACAACAACCTGTCCAAACACACAGAAATTGACCCACAGACCACAACCTGACTGAGCACACAGAAACTGATCCACTGACCACAACCTGACCGAGCACACAGAAACTGATCCAATGACCACAACCTGTCCGAACATGCAGAAACTCTCCCACTGACCACGACCTAAGCGAAAGCACAGAACCTGCCCCACTGACTGCAACCTGACCAAACACACAGAAACCTACCCACTGACCACACGCTGTCCGAACATACAGAAACTGACCCACTGAACACAACCTGACTGAACACACAGAAACTGATCCAATGATCTCAACCTGTACAAGAAAAATGGCAGCATGCACGGACGCAGCGGCTTTGTCTCTCCCGAGAATGAGCGTTTTCTCCCTCCTTCTGAGTCTCTTCTGGACTCTGCTGCTACGGGAATTGAGGGCAGACCTACCGTACAGCCGGCAGACGCTCCTAGACATCGGGGCCGACTGTGTGCGGCTCACACTCGGCAACATCGATCTGCCTCCCGACATCGCCCGACCCCCGGGACCAGCGTGGTGTCCTTCCCCAGCCGGAAGTCGGAGCAGACCGTGAAGGGAACGCAAGCAGAAGTGGGGTAAGAGGTCCGGTATCCAAAACAGGCTGAAGAGGGCCCCACACAAACCCTCCCTCCCAAGTATAACTCTACAAATAAACTCTAAAGCCTGCACATCTGCCAATGCACTTTATTATGGTTATGTTTATGTTAATATACTACAAGCCAAATGTATGTTGAATGCTTAAATGTCTTAAACTAAATGTACACTCTCGGGAGCCTCAAGCCAAAATTTCGTTGTACTGCACATGTTCACTAACAATGACAATATAAGTTGATTTGATTTGATTTGAAACAGACAGAAACTGATCCACAGGCCACAACCTGAACAAACACACAGAAACTGACCCACTGACCACATACTGAACGAACAAACAGAAGCTGACATGTTGACCACACCTTGACCGAACACAAAGGAACTGACCCACTGAACACAACCTGAATGAGCACACAGAAACTGACATGTTGACCACAAGCTGACCGAACAGACAGAATCTGGCCCACTGACAACAACCTGACGAAACACACAGAAGCTGACCCACAGACCACAAATTGATTGTGCAGACAGAAACTGACCCAATGACCAAAACATGAACGAACACACAGAAACTAATCCAATGCCAACAAACTGTCTGAACACGCAGAAACTGACCCACTGACCACAACAAGAAGGAACACACAGAAACTCACCCACTGACCACTACCTGAGCGAAAGCACAGAAACTGTCCCACTGACCGCAACCTGCCCAACCACACAGAAACTGGCCCAATTACCTTAATCTGACCGAACCCACAGAAACTGACACACTGACCACAACTTGCCTGAACACACAGGAACTGACCGACTGACCACAACCTGACCGAAAACACAGAAACTGTTCCACTGACCACAACCTGACCGAACACACAGAAACTAAACAACTGACCACACTTTTTCTGAACACACAGAAACGGACCCACTGACCACAACCTGATCGAACACACAGAGTCTGGCCCACTGACCACAACCTGATGGAACACAGAGGAATTGACCCACTGACCACAACCTGTCCGAACACACAGAAACTTGCCCACTGACCACACCCAGACAAAGCACACTGTAACTGATCCACTGACCACAACCTGACAGAACACACAGAAACTGACCCACAGACCACAACCAGACTGAGCACACAGAAACTCACCCACAGACCAAAACCTGACCGAAAACACAGAAACTGACACACAGACCACAACCAGTCTGAGCACACAGAAACTGACACACTGACCAAAACCTGAACGAAAACACAGAAACTGACCCACTGACCACAATCTGACCGAAAACACAGAAACTGACTCACTGACCTCAGCATGATCTAACACAAATAAACTGACCCACTGAACACAACCTGACCGAACACACAGAAACTGACACAATGACCACAACCTGTCCGAAAACACAGAAAATGACCCACTGACCACAACCAGACCGAACACACAGTAACTGACATAATGAACCCAACCAGACCGATGACGCAGAAACTGACCCACTGAAAACAACCTGACCGAAAACACAGTAACTGACACACTGACCACAACAAGACCGAGCACACAGAAAGTCACCCAATGAGCACAAAATGACCCGCTGACCAGAAGCTGATTGGAAACACCGAAATTGACTCACAGGACACAAACCGACCGATCTTACAGAAACTGACCCATTGACCAAAACCTCTCTGAACAAACAGAAACTGTCCCAATGAACACATCCTGTCCGAACACACGGAAAATGACCCACTGACCACAACCTGACTGAGCACACATTAACTGACCCATTGGCCACAACCTGACCGAACACACAGAAACTGACACACAGACCACAACCAGACCAAGCACACAGTAACTGATCCACTGACCACAACGTGACAGAACACACAGAATCTGACCCACAGACCACAACCAGACTGATCACACAGAAACTAACCCACAGACTACAAACTGACCGAACACACAGAAACTGACCCACTGACCACAACCTGACCGAACACGCAGAAACTGACCCACTGACCACAACCTGACAGAACATACAGAAACTGACCCATTCACCACAAGCTGACCAAACACACAGAACTGACACACTGACCACAACCTGGTCGAACACACAGAAACTGAACCACTGTCCACAACCTCTCCGAAAACACAAAAAATTAGCCACTGACCACAACCTCACCGAACACACAGAAACCGACCCACTTAACACAACCAGACCGAGCACACAAACAGACCAACTGAACACAACCTGAAAAAACACACAGAAACTGACGCACAGACCAAAACCTGCCCGAAATCACAGAAACTGACCCACTGACCACAAGCTGACAGAAAACACAGAAACTGACCAACAGAACACAATCTGAGTGAGAGCACAGAAAATGACCCACTGACCACAATCTGACTGAACACACAGGAACTGACTCACGGACCTCAGCCTGATCTAACACAATGAAACTGACCCAGAGAGCACAACCTGACCAAACACACAGAAACTGACCCAATGACCAGAAGCTGACCGAAAACACAGAAAGTGACCCACTGACCACATCCAGATCGAGCGCACAGAAGCTGAACAACTGACCACAACATTACCGAACACCCAGAAGTTGACCCACTGGCCACAACCTGAACGAACACACAGAAATTTACGCACTGACCACAGCCTGTCCGAAAACACAGAAACTGACCACTAACCACAACCAGACCGAACACACAGTAACTGACATACTGAACCCAACCAGACCGAAGTGCAGAAACTGACCGACTGACCTGAAGCTGAACAAACACAAAGAAACTAACCCACTGAAAACAACCTGACCGAAAACGCAGAAACTGACCCACTGACCACAACAAGATCGATCACACAGAAAGTCACCCACTGCACACAACATAACCAAACACACAGAAAAATTCCCGCTGACCAGAAGCTGATTGGAAACACAGCAATTGACCCACTGAAAACAACCCGACCAATCTTACAGAAACTGACCCACAGACCACAACCTAACTGAACAAACAGGAACTGACCCACTGGCCACAACGTGAACGAACACACAGAAACTGACCCAATGACAACAAGCTGACCGAACACACAGAAACTGACCCATTGACCACAACCTGACCGAACACACAGAATCTGACCCACTGACCACAAACTGACCGAAAACAGAAACTGACCCACTGACCACAAACTGACCGAACACAGATACTGACCCACTGACCGCAACCTGAACAAACACTGAGTAACTAACCCACTTTTCACAACCTGAACAAACACACAGAAACTGCCCCACTGACCACAGCCTGAACGAACACACAGAAACTGACATTTTGACGACAACCTGACCGAACACACAGAAATTGACACACTCTCCACAACCTGAACGAACACAGAGAAACTGACCCTCTGAACACAACCTGACCAATCACACAGAAACTGACATGTTGACCACCACCTGACCGAACACACAGAATCTGGCCCACTGACAACAGCCTGACCGAATACAAAGAAACTGACCCACAGAACTCAACCTGACTGAGCACACAGAGACTGACCCATTGACCACAACCTGACTGAATTCACAGAATCTGATCCAATGACAACAACCTGTCCGAACACGCAGAAACTCACCCACTTACCACCACCTGAGCAAAAGCACAGAAACTGTCAAATTGACGGCAATCTGACCAAACACACAGAAACTGACCCACTGACCACAACCTGACCGAACACACAGAAACTGATCTAATGACCACAACCTGAACAAACACACAGAAACTGACCCACTGACCACTACCTGAAAAAACACACAGAAACTGACCCACTGAACACAACATGAACGAACACACAGAAACTGCCTTGTTGACCACAACCTGACCGAACACACAGAAAATGACACACTGACCACATCCTGAACGAAGACAGAGAAACTGACCCACTGAACACAACCTGATCGAGCACACAGTAACTGAAATATTGACCACAAACGGACCGAACACACAGAATCTGGCCCACTGACTGCAAAATGCCCAAAGACACAGAAACTGAACCACTGACCACAAGTTGACCGAACACACAGAAACTGACCCACTGACCACAACCTGACTGAACACACAGAAACTGATTCAATGACAGCAACCTGTCCGAACACGCAGAGACTGACCCACAGACCACAACCTGACCGAACACACAGAAACTTACCCACTGACAACAACCTGACGGAGCACACAGTAACTGTCAGCCTGAACACAACCTGTCCGAGCACACAGAAACTGACACACTGAACAGAAGCTGAACAAAGGCACAGAAACTGACCCACTGACCACAACCCGACCGAGCACACAGATGCTGAAACGCTGATCACAACTTGACTGAACACACAGGAATTAATCCACTGACCACAACCTGACCGAAAACACAGAAACTGACCCACTGACCACAACCTGATCGAACACACTGTAACTGAACCACTGACCACAACTTTTCTGAACAAACAGAAACTGACCCACTGACCACAACCTGACCGAACACACAGAAACTGACCCACTGATCACAACCAGACCGAGCACACAGTAACTGAACCACCGAACACAACCTGAAATAACACACAGAAACTGACCCACTGAACACAACCTGACCGATCACAATGTAACTGACACACTGACCACAACCTGACCGAGCCCTCATAAACTGGCCCACTGGCCACAATATAGCCGAACACTCAGAAACTGACCCATTGACCACAAGCTGACCACACACACAGAAAATGATCCACTTACCAAAACTTGGCAGAAAACACAGAAACTGACCAACAGACAACATCATCACCAATCACACAGAAATTGACCGAACACACAGAAGGAGACCTACTGACCACATCCTGATCGAGCACACAGTAACTGACCCACTGAATGCAACCTGACAGAACACACAGAAACTGACCCAATGACCACAACCTGACCAAACACACAGAAACAGACCCACTGACAACAACCTCACGGAACACACAGAAATTGACACACTGACCACAACTTGACCGTACACACAGAAACTGACCCACTGAACGCAACTTGACCAAACACACAGAAACTGACCCACTGACCACAATCTGACAGAACACACAGAAACTGACTCACTGACCACAACCTGATGGAACACACAGAAGCTGAACCACTGACCACAACCTGAACGAACACACAGAAACTGACATTTTGACCACAACCCGACCGAACACACAGAATCTGACCACAACCCGACCGAGCACACAGAAGCTGACACACTGACCAGAACCTGACTGAGCACACACGAACTGACCCACTGACCACAACCTGACCGAAAACACAGAAGCTGACCCAATCAACACAACCAGGTGGAGCATACAGTAACAAACCCACTGAACACAACCTGAAATAACACACAGAAACTGACCCACTGACCACAAACTGACCGATCATAATGTAATTGACACACTGACCTCAACCTGACCAAGCACTCATAAACTGACCCAATGTCCACAACATTGCCGGCCACACAGAAACTGAAACATTGTCCACAAGCTGACCGAACACACAGAAACTGTCCCACTGACGAAAACCTGACAGAAAACATGGAAACTGACCAACAGACAACATTCTCACCAAACACACAGAAATTGACTGGACACACAGAAACTGACCCACTGACCACAACCTGTCCAAACGCACGTAAAATGTCCAATTGACCACAACCTGACCAAGCACTCAGTAACTGAGCCACTGACTACAACCTGACCGAACAAACAGAAACTGACCCACAGACCACAAGCTGGCCGGAGACACAGAAACTGTCACACAGACCACAACTAGACCGAACACACAGAAACTGACTAACTGACCACAGCTGACCGAAAACACAGAAACTGACCCACTGAACACAACCTGAGCGAAAACACAGAAACAGACCCACTGAACACAACCTGACCGAAAACAAAGAAACTGAGCCGCTGACCAGAAGCTGACCGAAAACAGAGAAACTGGCCACCACCTGACGGAACACCCGTAAACTGACCCAGTGCCCACAACCTGACCGATCATGCAGAAAATGACCCACTGACCACAAACTGCCCGAAAACACCGAAACTGACCCACTGACCACAACCAGACCGAGCAAACAGTAACTGACATACTGAACACAATCTGACTGCACACACAGAAACTGACCCGCTGACCAGAAGCTGACTGGAAACACAGAAATTGATCCACTGCACACAACCTGACCGATCTTATAGAAACTGACCCACTGGCCACAACCTGACCGAACACACAGAAACTGACCCATTGACCACAAGTTAACCGATAACACAGAAACTGTCTCACTGACCACAACCTGAGCGAACACACAGGCACTGACTCACTGACCACAACCTGAACGAACACACAGAAACTGACTCACTGACCACAATCTGATGGAACACACAGAAACTGACCCACTGACCACAACCTGAACAAACACACAGAAACTGACCCACTGACCACAACCTGAACGAACACACAGAAACTGACATTTTGACCACAGACTGACTGAACACACTGACAGTGAACTAATGAACACCACCTGTCCGCATACAAAGAAACTGACACGCTGACCAGAAGTGGATCATAAACACAGAAACTGACCCACTGACCACAACCCTACCGTGCACACAGAAGCTGACACACTGACCACTACCTGACTGAACACACAGAAACTGACCCACTGACCACAACCCTAGCGAGAACACAGAAGCTGACACACTGACCACTACCTGACTGAACACACAGGAACTGACCCACGGACAACCACCTGACCAAACACACAGAAACTGACAATCTGAACTCAACCTGTGCGAATACACAGAAAATGACCCACTGAACACAACCTGTCCGATCACACATAAACTGAAACTCTGACCACAACCTGACCAAACACACAGAAACTGACCCAATGAACGTAACCAGGTGGAGCACACAGTAACTGAACCACTGACCACATCCTGAACTATCACAATGTAACTGACACACTGGCCTCAACCTGACCAAGCACTCATCAACTGACCCACTGTCCACAACATAGCTGAACTCACAGAAACTGACTCAATGACCACAAGCTGACCGAACACACAGAAACTGACTCATTGACCACAAGCTGACCACACACATAGAAAATGATCCACTGACAACAACCTGACAGAAAACACAGAAACTGACCCACAGACAACATTCTCACCGAACACAGAGAAACTGACCGGACACACAGAAACTGACCCTCTGACCACTTGCTCACCGAGCACACAGTAATTGAACCATTGAATACAAACTGACCGAACACAAAGAAACAGACCCACTGACCACAATCTCACCGAACACACAGAAACTGAACTACTGATCACAAACTGACTGAACAAACAGAAACTGACACACTGACCACAACCTGACCGAACAGACATAAACTGACTCACTGACCACAACCTGATCGAACACAAAGAAACTGACCCAATGACCACAACCTGACCAAACATACAGAAACAGACCCACTGACCACAACCTGATCGAACACACAGAAACTGAACTACTGATCACAAACTGACTGAACAAACAGAAACTGACACACTGACCACAACCTGACCGAACACAAATAAACTGACCCAATGACCACAACCTGACCAAACATACAGAAACAGACCAACTGACCACAATCTCACCGAACACACAGAAACTGAACTACTGATCACAAACTGACTGAACAAACAGAAACTGACAAACTGACCACAACCTGACCGAACAGACATAAACTGACTCACTGACCACAACCTGATCGAACACAGAGAAACTGAACCACTGACCGCAACCTGTCCGATCACACATAAACTGAACCTCTGACAACAACTTGACCGAACACACAGAAACTGACCGAATGAAATCAACCAGGTGGAGCACACAGTAACTGAACCACTGAACACATCCTGAAAAAACACACAGAAACTGACCCACAGACCACAACCTGACCGATCACAATGTAACTGAAACACTGACCTCAACCTGACAAAGCACTCATAAACTGACCCACTGTCCACAACATAGCTGAACTCACAGAAACTGACTCATTGACCACAAGCTGACCGAACACTCAGAAACTGACCCACTGACAACAACCTGACAGAAAACACAGAAACTTACCCACAGACAACATTCTCACTGAACACAGAGAAACTGACTGGACACACAAAAACTGACCCACTGACCACTTGCTCAACGAGCACACAGTACCTGAACCATTGAATACAACCTGACCGAACACACAGAAACTGACCCACAGACCACAACCTGACCGATCACAATGTAACTGAAACATTGACCTCAACCTGACCAAGCACTCATAAACTAACCCACTGTCCACAACATAGCTGAACTCACAGAAACTGAACCATTGACCACAAGCTGACCGAACACAGAGAAACTGAACCACTGACCGCAACCTGACAGAAAACACAGAAACTTACCCAAAGACAACATTCTAACCGAACACAGAGAAACTGACTAGACACACAGAAACTGACCCTCTGACCACTTGCTCAACGAGCACAGAGTAACTGAACCACTGAATACAACCTGACCGAACACACAGAAACTGACACAAAGACCACAACCTGACAGAAAACACAGAAACTGACCCACAGACAACATCCTCACCGAACACACAGAAACTGACTGAACACACAGAAACTGAGCCACTGGCCACTTCTTGAACGAGCACACATTAACTGACCCATTGAACACAACTTGACTGAACACAAAAAAACTGATCCAATGACGACAACCTGACCAATCACACAGGAACAGACACACTGACCACAACCTGACCGATCACAAAGTAACTGACCAACTGACCACAACCTGATCGAACAAACAGAAACTGAACCATTGTCCACAACCTCTCTGAACACACAAACTGACCCACTGAGCACAACCTGATCGAACACACAGAAACTGAACCATTGTCCACAACCTCTCTGAACACACAGAAACTGACCCACTGACCACAACCTGACCGAACACACAGACACCGACGCACTGAACACAACCAGACAGAGCACACAGAAACTGACCAACTGAAGACAACCTGAAAGAACACACAGAAACTGACCCACTGACCACAAACTGACCGATCACAAAGTAACTGACACACTGACCACAACCTGACTGAAGACTCAGTAACTGGTCCACTGACCACAACATGACAGAACAAACAGAAACTGACCCATATACCACAACCAGACTGAGCACACAGGAACTGACACACAGAACACAAACTGACAAAAACACAGAAACTGACCCACTGACCACAAGCTGAACGAAAACACAGGAACTGACCAACTGACCACAACCTGTACGAAAACACAGAAAGAGACCCACTGACCACAACCAGAACGAACACACAGTAACTGACCCACTGACCACAAATTTTACGAAACACAGAAACTGACCCACTGACCACAACCCGACCGACCACACCGTAACTGATCCAATGACCCCAACCTGTCCGAACACGCAGAAACTGTCCCACTGACCACTTCCTGACCGAGCACACAGTAACTGACACACTGAACAAAACTTGACCGAACACAAAAAAACTGATCCAATGACGACAACCTGACCAAACACACAGGAACAGACACACTGACCACAACCTGACCAATCGCACAAAAACTGACCAACTGACCACAACCTGACCGAACACACAGAAACTGACCCACTGACCACAACCTGATCGAACACACAGAAACTGAACCATAGTCCACAACCTGTCTGAACACACAGAAACTGACCCACTGACCACAACCTGACCGAACACACAGACACCGACCCACTGAACACAACCAGACCGAGCACACAGAAACTGACCCACTGAACACAACCTGAATGAACACACAGAATCTGACCCATTGACCACAAACTGACCGATCACAAAGTAACTGACACACTGACCACAACCTGACAGAACAAACAGAAACTGACCCACATACCACAACCAGACTGAGCACACAGGAACTGACACACAGAACACAAACTGACCAAAAACACAGAAACTGACCCACTGACCACAAGCTTACCGAAAACACAGAAACTGACCAACTGACCACAACCTGTACGAAAATACAGAAAGAGACCCACTGACCACAACCAGACCGAACACACAGTTACTGACACACTGACCACAAACTTTACGAAAACACAGAAACTGACCCACTGACCACAACCCGACTGATCACACCATAACTGATCCAATGACCCCAACCTGTCCGAACACGCAGAAACTGATCCAATGAATCCAGCCTGTCTGAACAGGCAGAGACTCACCCAATGACCACTACCTGAGCGAAAGCACAGAAACTGTCCCACAGCCCGCAACATGACCAAACACACAGAAACCTACCCACTGACCACAAGCTGACCGAACACACAGAAACCTACCCACTGACCACAAGCTGACCAAAAACGCAGAAACTGACCCACTGACCGCAACCAGACCGAGCACACAGTAACTGATCCAATGACCCCAACCTGTCCGAACACGCAGCAACTGATGCAATGACCCCAACCTGCCTGAACACGCAGAAACTCACCCAATGACTACTACCTGAGCGAAAGCACAGAAACTGTCCCACAGACCGCAACCTAAACAAACACACAGAAACCTACCCACTGCCCACAAGCTGACCGAACACACAGAAACCTTCCCAGTGACCACAACCTGACCGAACACACAGAAACTGACCCACTGACCACAAACTGACCGAACACAGAAACTGACCCACTGACCACAAACTGACCGAACTCAAATATTGATTCATTGATCACAACCTGAAAGAACACACAGAAACTGACATTTTGACCACAACCTGACCGATCACGCAGGAACTGACACACTGACCAGAACCTGAGCGAACACACAGAAACCTTCCCAGTGACCACAACCTGACCGAACACACAGAAACTGACCAACTGACCACAAAGTGACCGAACACAGAAACTGACCCAATGACCACAAACTGACCGAACACAGAAACTGACCCAATGACCACAAAGTGACCGAACTCAAATATTGATTCACTGATCACAACCTGAAAGAACACACAGAAACTGACATTTTGACCACAACCTGACCGATCACACAGGAACTGACATGTAGACCACAAACTGACCGAACACACAAAATCTGGCCCACTGACAACAACCTGTCTGAATACACATACACTGACCCACAGACCACAACCTGATGGGGCACACAAAAACTGACCCACTTACCACAACCTGACCGAACACACAGAAACTGACCCACTGACCACAAACTGACCGAACACAGAAACTGACCCACTGACCACAAACTGACCGAACTCAAATACTGATTCACTGATCACAACCTGACCGAACACACAGAAACTGACACACTGACCAGAACCTGAGTGAACACACAGAAACTGATCCAATGACCACAACCTGAACAAACACAGCAACTGACCCACTGACTTCAACCTGAAGAAACACACAGAAACTTACCCACTTACCACAACCTGAACGAACACAGAGAAACTTACTCACTGAACACAACCTGACCGAACACACAGTAACTGACATGTTGACCACAACCTGACCGAACACACAGAATCTGGCCCACTGACAACAACCTGTCGAAACACATAGAAGCTGACTCAGTGACCACAACTTAACTGAGCAGACAGAAACTGACCCACTGACCACAACCTGACCAAACACACAGAAACTAATCCAATGACCACAACCTCTCTGAACACGCAGAAGCTGACACACAGACCACAACCTGACCTAACACACAGAAACTCACCCACTGACCACTTCCTGAGCGAAAGCACAGAAACTATCCCACTGACCGCAACCTGCCCTAACATACAGAAACTGACCCACTGACCACAAGCTGACCGAGCACACAGTAACAGTCAGACTGAAGAGAGCCTGACCGAGTTCACAGAAACTGACCCGCTGACCAGAAGCTGCTGAAAGAAACAGAAACTGACCCACTGAAAACAACCCGACCGAGCACACAGAAGCTGACACACTGACCACAAGTCGACTGAAAACACAGGAACTGACCCACTCACCACAACCTGACCGAACACACTGAAACTAATCCACTAACCACAACCTGATCGAACACACAGAAACTGTACCACTGATCACAAACATTCTGAACTCACAGAAACTGCCCCACTGATCACAACCTGGCCGATCGCACAGGAACTGACCCACTGACCACAACTTGACCGAGCACACAGTAACTGTCAGACTGAAAACAAACTGACCAACACACAGAAACTGACCCACTGACAGCAACCTGTCCGAACACAGAGAAACTGACACACAGATTACAACCAGACCGAACACATAGAAACCGACCCACTGACCACAGCCTGACCGATCACACAGTAACTGACACACTGGCCACAAAATGTCCGAGCACACAGTAACTGACATACTGAATACAACGTGCCCGCACACACAGAAACTGACCCGCTGAGCTGAAGCTGACCAAACACACAGAAACTGACCCACTGACCACAACCTGACCGAAAGCACAAAATCTGTCCCACAGACCACAACCTGAACAAACACACAGAAACTGATCCAATGACCACAACTTGACCAAACACACATAAAGTGAACCATTGACCAGAATCTGACCGAACACACAGAAATTGACCCACTGACCACAAAGTGGCCGAACACAGAAACTGATCCACTGACCACAAACTGACAGAACACAGATACTGATTCACTGATCACAACCTGAACAAACACTCAGAAACTTACCCACTGACCACAACCTGACTGATCACACAGAAACTGAAATGTTGACGACAAACTGACAGAACACACAAAATCTGGCCCACTGACAACAACCTGTCTGAACACACAGACACTGACCCACAGACCACAACCTGACGGAGCACAAAGAAACTGACCCACTGACCATAAACTTGCCGAACACACAGAAACGGATCCAATGACCCCCAACCTCTCCGAACACAAAGAAACCTACCCACTGACCACAAGCTGACCGAACACACAGAAACTGACACACTGACCACAACCTGAACGAACACAGAGAAACTGACTCACTGAACACAACCTGACCGAGCACACAGTAACTGACATGTTGACCACAACCTGACCGATCACACAGAATCTGGCCCACTGACAACAACCTGACGAAACACACAGAAGCTGACCCACAGACCACAACTTGACTGAGCAGACAGAAATTGACCCACTGAACACAATATTACCAAACACACAGAAACTAAACCAATGACCACAACCTGGCCAAACGCGCAGTAGGTGACCCACAGACCACAAACTGACCTAACGCACAGAAACTCACCCACTGGCCACTATCTGAGCGAAAGCACAGAAACTGTCCCACTGACCGCCACCTGCCCAAACACACAGAAACTGACCCACTGACCACAAGCTGACCGAACACACAGAAACTGACCCACTGACCGCAAAATGAGCGAACACACAGAAACTGATCCAATGACCACAACCTGTCAGAACACGCAGAAACTGACGCACTGACAACATACTGACCGAGCACGCAGTAACTGTCGGACAGAACACAACCTGATCGAGTACACAGAACTTGACCCGCTGACCAGAAGCTGAGGAAAGATTCAGAATCTGACCAGCTGAACACAACACGACCGAGCACACAGAAGCTGACACACTGACCACAAGTTGACTGAACACACAGGAACTGACCCATTGACCACAACCTGATCGAACGTACAGAAACTGTACCACTGACCACAAACTTTCTGAACACACAGAAACTGACCCACTGACCACAATCTGACCGAACACATAGAAACTGACCCACTGACCACAACCTGAGCGGACACACTGAAACTGAACCACTGACCACAACATTTCTGAACAGACAGAAACTGACACACTGACTACAACCCGACCGAGCACACAGAAGCTGACACATTGACCACAACTTGACTGAATACACAGGAACTGACCCATTGACCACAATCTGACTGAACAGAAAGAAACTGACCCACTGACCACAATCTGTCCGAACACACAGAAACTGGCCCACTGACCACGACCTCTCTGAGCACACAGAAACTGACGCACAGGCCATAACCAGACTGAGCACACAGAAACTGACCCACAGAACAAAACCTTTCCGAAAACACAGAAAGGGACCCACTGACCACAAGCTGACCGAAAACACAGAAACTGACCAACTGAACACAACCTGAGCGAACACACAGAAAATGACTCACTGACCTCAGCATGATCTAACACACAGAAACTGAGCCACTGAACACAAACTGACCGAACACACATAAACTGACCCCCTGTCCAGAAGCTGACCGAAAACACATAAACTGACACACTGACCACAGCCAAATCGAGCATACAGAAGCTGAACAACTGACCACAACCTGACCGAACACCCAGAAGCTGACCTACTGACCACAACCTGTCCGAAAACACAGAAACTGACCCACTGACCACAACCAGACCGAACACACAATAACTGAAATATTGAACCCAACCAGACAGAAGACACAGAAACTGACCCGCTGACCTGATGCTGATCGAAAACAAAGAAACTGACCCACTTAAAAAAACCTGACCGAAAACACAGAAACTGACCCACTGACCACAATAAGACCAAGCACACTGTAAGTCACCCACTGAACACAACATGACCAAAAACACAGAAAATGACCCGCTGACCAGAAGCTGATTGGAAACCCAGAAATTTACACACTGAACACAACGCGACCGAACACACAGAATCTGATACAATGACTACAATCTGTACGAACACGTAGAAACTCACCCACTGACCACTTCCTGAGCGAAAGCACAGAAACTGTCCCACTGACTGCAACCTGAACAAACACACAGAAACTGACCCACGGACCACAAGCTGACCGAACACACAGAAACTGATCCACTGACCACAACCTGAACAAACACACAGAAACTGACCCACTGACCACAACCTGAACAGAGACACAGAAACTGACCCACTGAACACAACCTGAACGAACACACAGAAAACGACATGTTGACCACAACCTGACCGAACATGCAGAAACTGACACACTGACCACAACCTGAACGAGCCCAGAGAAAGTGACACACTGAGCTCAACCTGACCGAGCACACAGAAGCTGATACATTGAACATAAACTGGCCGAACACACAGAATCTGGCCCACTGACAACAATCTGACCAAACACACAAAAGCTGACACAAAGACCACAGCCTGACTGAGCAGGAAATACTGACCAACAGACCACAACCTGACCGAAAGCACAGAAACTTTCCTCCAGACCACAACCTGACCAAACACACAGAAACTGATCCAATGACCACAACCTGACCAAACACACAGAAACAGACACACTGACCACAACCTGACCAATCACAAAAAAACTGGCCCACTCACCACAACCTGATCGAAAACAAAGAAATTGAACCATTGTCCACAACCTCTCTGAACACACAGAAACTGACCTACTGACCACAACCTGACCGAACACACAGACACCGACCCACTGAACACAACCAGACCGAGCACACAGTAGCTGACCCACTGAACACAACCTGGCAGAACACACTGAAACTGACCCACAGACCACAACCAGACTGAGCACACAGAAACTGACACACAGAACACAACCTGATAAAAAACACAGAAACTGACACACTGACCACAAGCTGACCGAAAACACAGAAACTGACCAACTGACCACAACCTATACGAAAACACAGAAAGAGACCCACTGACCACAACCAGACCGAACACACAAAAAGTGACCCACTGACCACAACCTGTACGAAAACACAGAAGCTGACCCACTGATCACAACCAGGCCGACCACACAGTAACTGATCCAATGACCCCAACCTGTCCGAACAGACAGTAACTGATCCAATGACCCCAACCTGTCCGAACACGCAGAAACTGATCCAATGACCCCAACCTGTCCGAACACGCAGAAACTGATCCAATGACCCCATCCTGTCCGAACACGCAGAAACTCACCCACTGACAACTACCTGAGCGAAAGCACAGAAACTGTCCCACAGACCGCAACCTGACCAAACACACAGAAACCTACCCACTGACTACAAGCTGACCGAACACACAGAAACCTACCCACTGACAACAAACTGACCGAAAACACAGGAACTAACCCACTGACCGCAACCAGACCGAGCTCAAAGTAAGTGACCCACTGAACGCAACATGACCAAGCAGACAGAAACTGACCAGCTGACCAGAAGCTGATTGGAAACATAGAAATTGACCCACTGAACACAACCCGACCGATCTTACAGAAACTGACCCACAGGCCACAACCTGACCGAACACACAAGAACTGAGCCATTGACCCATTGGCCGTAACCTGAGCGAACACACAGAAACTGACACATTGACAACAAGCTGAACTAAACACACATAAAGTGACCCATTGACCAGAACCTGACCGAACACACAGAAATTGACTCACTGACCACAAACTGACCGGAAACAGAAACTGACCCACTGACCACAAACTGACCGAACACAGATACTGATTCACTGATCACAACCTGAACAAACACTCAGATACAGACTCACTCACCACAACCTGAACAAACACACAGAAACTTACCCACTGACCACAACCTGAACGAACACACAGAAACTGACATTTTGACCACAACCTGATCGAACACACATAAACTGACACACTGACCATAAACTCAACGTACACAGAGAAACTGACCCACTGAACACAACCTGACTGATCACACAGAAACTGAAATGTTGACCACAAACTGACCGAACACACAAAATCTGGCCCACTGACAACAACCTGACGAAACACACCGACACTGACCCACACACCACAACCTGAGGGAGCACAAAGAAACTGACCCACTGAACACAATATGACCAAACACACAGAAACTAATCCAATGACCACAACCTGACCAAACACGCAGTAGGTGACACACAGACCACAACGTGACCTAACACACAGAAACTAATCCACTGACCACAACCTGATCGAACATACATAAACTGTACCACTGACCACAAACTTTCTGAACACACAGAAACTGAACCACTGACCACAACCTTTCTGAACAGACAGAAACTGAAACACTGAATACAACACGACCGAGCACACAGAAGCTGACACACTGACCAAAACTTGACTGAACACACAGGAACTGACCCACTGACCACAACCTGACTGAACAGACAGAAACTGACCCACAGACCAAAACCTATCCGAAAACACAGAAACAGACCCACTGACCACAACCTGACCGAAAACACAGAAACTGACCAACTGAACACAACCTGAGCGGACACACAGAAACTGAACCACTGACCACAACATTTCTGAACAGACAGAAACTGACAAACTGACTACAACCCGACCGAGCACACAGAAGCTGACACATTGACCACAACTTGACTAATACACATAAACTGACCCACTGACCACAATCTGTCCGAACACACAGAAACTGACACACAGGCAGCAACCACACCGAGCACCAATAATTGGTCCAATGACTACAACCTGACAGAAAACACAGAAACTGACCCACAGACCACGACCAGACTGAGCACACAGAAACTGGCCCGCTGACCACGACCTCTCTGAGCACACAGAAACTGACACACAGGCCACAACCGCACCGAGCACACAATAATTGGTCCAATGACTACAACCTGACAGAAAACACAGAAACTGACCCACAGACCACGATCAGACTGAGCACACAGAAACTGGCCCGCTGACCACGACCTCTCTGAGCACACAGAAACTGACACACAGGCCACAACCACACCGAGCACACAATAATTGGTCCAATGACTACAACCTGACAGAAAACACAGAAACTGACCCACTGACCACAACCAGACTGAGCACACAGAAACTGACACACAGACCACAACCAGACTGAGCACACATAAACTGACCCACAGACCACAACCAGACTGAGCACACAGAAACTGACCCACAGACCACAACCAGACTGAACACACAGAAACTGACCCACAGACCACAACCAGACGGAGCACACAGAAACTGACCCACAGACCACAACCAGACTGAGCACACAGAAACTGACCCACAGACCACAACCAGACTGAGCACACAGAAACTGACCCACAGACCACAACCAGACTGAGCACACAGAAACTGACCCACAGAACAAAACCTTTCCGAAAACACAGAAACAGACCCACTGACCACAAGCTGACCGAAAACACAGAAACTGACCAACTGAACACAATCTGAGCGAACACACAGAAAATGACCCACTGACCACAACCTGACTGAACACAGAGAAACTGACTCACTGACCTCAGCATGATCGAACACACAGAAACTGAGCCACTGAACACAAACTGACCGAACACACATAAACTGACTCCCTGTCCAGAAGCTGACCGAAAACACATAAACTGACACACTGACCACAAACAAATCGAGCATACAGAAGCTGAACAACTGAACACAACCTGACCGAACACCCAGAAGCTGACCCACTGACCACAACCTGGCCAAACACGCAGAAACTGACCCACTGACCACAACCTGTCCGAAAACACAGAAACTGACCCACTGACCACAACCAGACCGAACACACAATAACTGAAATATTGAACCCAACCAGACAGAAGACACAGAAACTGACCCACTGACATGATGCTGATCGAAAACAAAGAAACTGACCAACTTAAAAAAACCTGACAGAAAACACAGAAACTGACCCACTGACCACAATAAGACCAACCACACAGTAAGTCACCCACTGAACACAACATGACCAAAAACACAGGAAATGACCCGCTGACCAGAAGCTGATTGGAAACCCAGAAATTGACACACTGAACACAACGCGACCGATCACACAGAATCTGATACAATGACTACAATCTGTCCGAACACGTAGAAACTCACCCACTGACCACTTCCTGAGCGAAAGCACAGAAACTGTCCCACTGACTGCAACCTGAACAAACACACAGAAACTGACCCACGGACCACAAGCTGACCGAACACACAGAAACTGATCCACTGACCACAACCTGAACAAACACACAGAAACTGACCCACTGACCACAACCTGAACAGAGACACAGAAACTGAACCACTGAACACAACCTGAACGAACACACAGAAAACGACATGTTGACCACAACCTGACCGAACATGCAGAAACTGACACACTGACAACAACCTGAACGAGCCCAGAGAAAGTGACACACTGAGCTCAACCTGACCGAGCACACAGAAGCTGATATGTTGAACATAAACTGACCGAACACACAGAATCTGGCCCAATGACAACAATCTGACCAAACACACAAAAGCTGACACAAAGACCACAGCCTGACTGAGCAGAAAATACTGACCCACTGACCACAAACTTACCGACCGCACAATAGCTAATCCAATGACCACAACTTGTCCGTAAATGCAGAAGCTGACCAACAGACCACAACCTGACCGAAAGCACAGAAACTTTCCTCCGGACCACAACCTGACCAAACACACAGAAACTGATCCAATGACCACAACCTGACCAAACACACAGAAACAGACACATTGACCACAACCTGACCAATCACAAAAAAACTGGCCCACTCACCACAACCTGATCGAAAACAAAGAAATTGTACCATTGTCCACAACCTCTCTGAACACACAGAAACTGACCTACTGACCACAACCTGACCGAACACACAGACACCGACCCACTGAACACAACCAGACCGAGCACACAATAGCTGACCCACTGAACACAACCTGGCAGAACACACTGAAACTGACCCACAGACCAGAACCAGACTGAGCACACAGAAACTGACACACAGAACACAACCTGACAAAAAACACAGAAACTGACACACTGACCACAAGCTGACCGAAAACACAGAAACTGACCAACTGACCACAACCTATACGAAAACACAGAAAGAGACCCACTGATCACAACCAGGCCGACCACACAGTAACTGATCCAATGAGCCCAACCTGTCCGAACACGCAGAAACTGATCCAATGACCCCAACCTGTCCGAACACGCAGAAACTCACCCACTGACCACTACCTGAGCGAAAGCACAGAAACTGTCCCACAGACCGCAACCTGACCAAACACACAGAAACCTACCCACTGACTACAAGCTGAACGAACACACAGAAACCTACCCACTGACAACAAACTGACCGAAAACACAGAAACTAACCCACTGACCGCAACCAGACCGAGCACAAAGTAAGTGACCCACTGAACGCAACATGACCAAGCAGACAGAAACTGACCAGCTGACCAGAAGGTGATTGGAAACACAGAAATTGACCCACTGAACACAACCCGACCGATCTTACAGAAACTGACCCACAGGCCACAACCTGACCGAACACACAAGAACTGAGCCATTGACCCATTGGCCGTAACATGAGCGAACACACAGAAACTGACACATTGACAACAAGCTGAACTAAACACACATAAAGTGACCCATTGACCAGAACCTGACCGAACACACAGAAATTGACTCGCTGGCCACAAACTGACCGAAAACAGAAACTGACCCACTGACCACAAACTGACCGAACACAGATACTGATTCACTGATCACAACCTGAACAAACACTCAGATACAGACCCACTCACCACAACCTGAACAAGCACACAGAAACTTACCCACTGACCACAACCTGAACGAACACACAGAAACTGACATTTTGACCACAACCTGATCGAACACACATAAACTGACACACTGACCATAAACTCAACGTACACAGAGAAACTGACCCACTGAACACAACCTGACTGATCACACAGAAACTGAAATGTTGACCACAAACTGACCGAACACACAAAATCTGGCCCACTGACAACAACCTGACGAAACACACCGACACTGACCCACACACCACAACCTGAGGGAGCACAAAGAAACTGACCCACTGAACACAATATGACCAAACACACAGAAACTAATCCAATGACCACAACCTGACCAAACACGCAGTTGGTGACCCACAGACCGCAACCTGACCTAACACACAGAAACTCACCCACTGACCACAAGCTGACCTAACACACAGAAACTGTCCCACTGACCGCAACCTGCCCAAACATACAGAAACTGACCAGCTGACCACAAGCTGACCAAACACGCAGTAGGTGACCCACAGACCACAAGCTGACCTAACACACAGAAACTCACCCACTGACCACTACCTGAGCGATAGCACAGAAACTGTCCCACTGACCGCAACCTGCCCAAACATACAGAAACTGACCAGCTGACCACAAGCTTGCCGAACACACAGAAACTGACCTACTGACCACAAAATGAGCGAATACACAGAAACTGATCCAATGACCTAAACCTGTCCGAACAAGCAGAAACTGACACACAGAACACAACCTGACCGAACACACAGAAACAGACCCACTGACAACAACCTGACCGAGCACAGAGTAACTGTCGGCCAGAACACAGCCTGACCGCGTACACAGAACCTGACCCGTTGACCAGAAGTTGATGAAAGACTCAGAAACTGACCCACTGATCACAACCCGACCGAGCAAACAGAAACTGACACACTGAACACAAGTTGACTGAACATACAGGAACTGACCCATTGACCACAACCTGACCGAACACACAGAAACTAATCCACTGACCACAACCTGATCGAACATACATAAATTGTAACACTGACCACAAAGTTTCTGAACACACAGAAACTGTACCACTGACCACAACCTTTCTGAACAGACAGAAACTGAAACATTGAATACAACACGACCGAGCACACGGAAGCTGACACACTGACCACAACCTGACTGAACACACAGGAACTGACCCACTGACCACACCCTGACTGATCAGACAGAAACTGACCCACTGACCACAACCTGATCGAACACGCAGGAACTGATCACAGACCACAACCAGACCAAGCACACAATAATTGGTCCAATGACCACAACCTGACAGAACACCAGAAACTGATCCACAGACCACAACCAGACTGAGCACACAGAAACTGACCCACAGAGCAAAACCAGACTGAGCACACAGAAACTGACCCACAGACCACAACCAGACTGAGCACACAGAAACTGACCCACTGACCAAAACCTGACAGAACACCAGAAACTGACCCACTGACCACAACCTGATCGAACACACAGGAACTGATCACAGACCACAACCACACCGAGCACACAATAATTGGCCCAATGACTACAACTTGACAGAACACCAGAAACTGACCCACAGACCACAACCAGACCGAGCACACAGAAACTGACCCACAGAACACAACCTATCCGAAAACACAGAAACTCACCCACAGACCACAACCTGACAGAACACCAGAAACTGACCCACAGACCACAACCAGACTGAGCACACAGAAACTGACCCACAGACCAAAACCTATCCGAAAACACAGAAACAGACCCACTGACCACAAGCTGACTGAAAACACAGAAACTGACCAACTGAACACAACCTGAGCGAACACACAGAAAATGTCCCACTGACCACAACCAGACCGAACACAAATTAACTGAAATATTGAACCCAACCAGACAGAAGACACAGAAACTGACCCGCTGACCTGATGCTGATCGAAAACAAAGAAACTGACCAACTTAAAAAAACCTGACCGAAAACACAGAAACTGACCCACTGACCACAATAAGACCAAGCACACAGTAAGTCTCCCACTGAACACAACATGACCAACAACACAGAAAATGACCCGCTGACCAGAAGCTGATTGGAAACACAGAAATTGACCCACTGAACACAACGCGACCGATCTTACAGAAACTGACATGTTGACCACATCCTGACCGAACACACAGAATCTGGCCCACTGACAACAACGTGTCCGAACACAAAGAAACTGACCCACACACCAAAACCTGACTGAGCACACAGAAACTGACCCACTGACCACAACCTTACCGAACACACAGAATCTGATGCAATGTCCACAACCTGTCCGAACACGTAGAAACTCACCCACTGATAACTTCCTGAGCGAAAGCACAGAAACTTTCCAAATGACCGCAACCTGAACAAACACACAGAAACTGACCCACTGTCCACAAGCTGACCGAACACACATAACTGATCCAGTGACCACAACCTGAACAAACACACAGAAACTGACCCACTGACCACAAACTGAACAAAGACACAGAAACTGACCCACTGAATACAACCTAAACGAACACACAGAAACTGACATGTTGACCACAAACTGACCGAACACGCAGAAACTGACACACTGACCACAACCTGAACGAACCCAGAGAAACTGACACACTGAGCTCAACCTGACCGAGCACACAGAAGCTGATATGTTGAACATAACCTGACCGAACACACAGAATCTAGCCCACTGACAACAACCTGAGCAAACACTCATAAGCTGACCCACAGACCACATCCTGACTGAGCAGAAAAAACTGACCCACTGACCACAATCTGACCGACCACACAATAACTAATTCAATGACTACAACCTGACCGTAAATGCAGAAACTGACCCACAGACCACAACCTGACCGAAAACACAGAAACTCACCCACTAAACTCTACCTGAGTGAAAGCATATAAACTGTCTAACTGACCACAACCTGGGCAGACACACAGTAACTGACCCACTGACCACAAGCTGACCGAACACTCGGAAAATGACCCACTGACCACAACCTGACTGAACACACAGAAACTGATCCAATGACCACAACCTGTCTGAACACGCAGAAACTGTCCCACTGACCACAACCTGACCGAACACACAGAAACTGTCAGACTGAACACAACCTGACCGAGCACATAGAAACTTGACCCGCTGACCAGAAGCTGATAAAAAACACAGAAACTGACCCAGTGACAACAACCCGACCGAGCACACAGAAGCTGACACTCTGATATCAATTTGAATTAACACACAGGAACTGACCCACTGACCACAATCTGACCGACCACACAGAAACTGACCCACTGACCACAACTTGATCGAAAACCCAGAAATTGAACCAAGGACCACAACCTTTCTGAACACACAGAAACTGACGCACTGACCACAACCTGACCGAACACACAGAAACTGAACCACCGAACACAACCTGAATGAAAATACAGTAACTGAATTACCGAACACAACCTGAAAGAACACACAGAAACTGACCCACTGACCACAACCTGACCGATCACAATGTAACTGACACACTGACCACAACCTGCCCGAGCACTCATAAACAGACCCATTGGCCACAACATAGCCGAACACTCAGAAACAGGCCCATTGACAACAAGCTGACCAAACACACAGAAACTGACCCACTGATCACAACCTGACAGAAAACACAGAAATTGACCCACAGACAACATCCTCACCAAACACACAGAAACTGACCGAACTCACAGAAACTGACACGCTGAATGCAACCTGACCGAACACACAGAAACAGACCCTCTGACAACAACCTCACTGAATACACAGAAACTGACACACTGACCACAACCTCACCGAACACACAGAAACTGACCCACTGACCACAACATGTCTGAAAACACAGAAGCTGACCCACTGAACTCAACCTGTCCGATCACACGGAAAATGTCCCATTCACCACAATCTGGCCGAACACACAGCAACTGTCCCACTGACCACAAGCTGACTGAAAAACAGAAACTGCCCCACAGACCACAAGCTGACCGATCACACAGAAACTGACCCCCTTACCACAACCAGACCGAACACAAAGAAACGGACCCACTGACCACAACCTGACCGAACACACAGAAACTGACCCACGGATCACAACCTGACCGAAAACACAGAAACTGAGCCAGTGACCAGAAGCTGAGCAAAAGCAGAGAAGCTGAACCACTGACCAGAATCTAATGGATCACCCAGAAACTGACCCACTGCCCCCAGCCTGTCCGATCATCCAGAAACTGATCCACTGACCACAACATGTTCGAAAACACAGAAACTTACCCAGTGACCACACCCAGACCGAGCACACAGTAACTGACAAACTGAACACAACCTGACCGCACACACAGAAACTGAACCACTGACCACAACATGACCGAACACACAGAAAATGAACCACTGACCACAACATGTCTGAACACACAGAAACTGACCCACTGACCACAACCTGACCGAAACCAAAGAAACTGTCCCACAGTCCGCAACCTGACCAAACAAACAGAAACTTATCCTATGACCACAACCTCTCCGAACACACAGAAACTGACCAACTGACCACAAACTGCCCGAGGACACAGTAACTGTCAGACTGAACACAAACTGACTGAGCACACAGAAACTGACCCACTGACCACAGCCTGACCGATCACACAGTAACTGACACACTGACCACAAAATGTCCGAGCACACAGTAACTGTCATACTGAATACAACCTGACCACACACACAGAAACTGACCCGCTGAGCTGAAGCTGACCAAACACAGAGAAGCTGACCCAGTGAAAACAACCTGACCGACAACACAGAAACTGACCCAATGACAGCAACCAGACAGAGCACGCAGTAAGTGACCCACTGAACACAATATGACTGAACACACAGAAACTGACCCGCTGACCAGAAGCTGACTGGAAACACAGAAACTGATCAACTGAACACAACCTGAGCGAACACACAGATAATGACCCACTGACCACAACCCGACCGAACACATGGAAACTGACCCACTGACCACAACTTGACGAAAAACACAGAAACTCACCCACTGACCAGAAACTCTCCGAACACACAAAAACTGAGCACACAGTAACTGTCAGACTGAACACAAACTGACAGAGCACACAGAAACTGAAAAACTGACCACAACTGTCCGAACACAGAGAAACTGACACACAGACTACAACCAGACCGAACACATCGAAACTGACCCACTGACCACAATCTGATCGATCACACAGTAACGGACACACTGACCACTACCTGCCCGAACACACAGAAACTGAACCACTGATCACAACCTGACCGAACGCACAGATACTCACCCACTGACCACAACTTGTCCGAACACACAGAAACTTACCCGCTGACCAGAATCTGATCAAAATAACAGAAACTGACCCAATGACCACAACCCGACCGAGCACACAGAAGCTGACCCACTGACCACAAACTTACTGAACACACAGAAACTGACCCACTGACCACAAGCTGACCGAGCACACAGAAATTGATGCACTGAAAACCACCTTACCGAACATATAGAAACTGACCGTAGGCCACAACCTGACCGAACACACAGAAAGTGACCCATTGACCACAAGCTGACCAAACACACAGGAACTGACACACTTTCCACAACCTGAACGAGCACTCATAAACTGAGACACTGGCAACAACATAGCCGAACAATCAGAAACTGACCAATTGACAATAAGCTGACCACACGCACAGAAACTGACCCACTGACCATAACCTGACAGATAACACCGAAACTGACCCACAGACAACATCCCCACCAAACACACACAACCCGACCGAGCACACAGAAGCTGACACACTGACCACAAATTGACAGAACACACAGGAACTGGCACACTGAACACGACCTGACCGAACACACAGATACTGACCCACTGACAACAAGCTGATCGAACACACAGAAACAGATCCAATGATCACAACCTGTCCAAACACGCAGAAATCGACCCACAGGCCACAACCTGTCCGAACACACAGAAACTGAAACACTGACCACAACATGACTGAACACACAGAAACTGACCCGCTGACAAGAAGCTGAGCAAAAACACAGAAACTGACCCACTGACCACAACCTGACCGACAACACAGAAACTGACCAACCGACCACAAGCTTTCCGAATACACAGAAACTGACCCGCTGACTAGAAGCTGAGCAAAAACACAGAAACTGTCCCACTGACCACAACCCGACCGAGCACACAGAAGCTGACCTACTGACCACAACCTGACCAACAACACAGAATCTGACCCACTGACCACAACCTGACCGAAAGCACAGAAACTGTCCAACAGACCACAACCTGAGCAAACACACAGAAACAGATCCAATGATCACAACCTGTCCGAACACGCAGAAATCGACCTACAGACCACACCCAGAGCGAACACACAGAAACTGACCCACTGAACTTAACCTGACCGAGTACACAGTAACTGTCAGACTGAACACAAAATGACTGAGCACGCAGAAACTGACCCACTGACCACAACCAGTCCGAACACAGAGAAACTGATACACAGACTACAACCAGACGGAATACATAGAAACTGACCCACTGACCACAACCTGACCGATCACACAGTAACTGACACACTGATCACAACCTGTCTGAACACACAGAAACTGAACCACTGGCCACATGTCTGAACACGCAGAAACTGAACCACTGACCACAACATGTCTGGACACACAGAAACTGACCGCTGACCAGAAGCTGATCAAAAACACAGAAACTGACCCACTGACCACAACCCGACCGAGCACACAGAAGCTGACCTACTGACCACAACCTGACTGACAACACAGAAACTGACCCACTGACCAGAAGCTGTCCGAATACACAGAAACTGGCCCACTGAGCACGACCTCTCCGAGCACACAGAAACTGACCCACAGACCACAACCAGACTGAGCACAGAGAAACTGACCCACAGACCAAAACCTATCCGAAAACACAGAAACAGACCCACTGACCACAAGCTGACCGAAAACACAGAAACTGACCAACTGAACACAACCTGAGCGAACACACAGAAAATGACCCACTGATGACAACCTGACCGAACACACAGAAACTGACTCACTGACCTCAGCCTGATCTAACACACAGAAACTGACCCACTGAACACAAACTGACCGAACACACAGAAACTGACCCAATGTCCAGAAGCTGACCGAAAACACAGGAACTGAGCCACTGACCACAACCAGATCGAGCATACAGAAGCTGAACAACTGTCCAAAACCTGACCAATCACCCAGAAGCTGACCCACTGATCACAACCAGATCAAACACACAGAAACTGACCCAATGACCACAACAAGTCCGAAAACACAGAAACTGACCCACTGACCACAACCAGACTGAAAACACAGTAACTGAAATATTGAACCCAACCAGACAGAAGACACAGAAACTGACCCGCTGACCTGATGCTGATCGAAAACAAAGAAACTGACCCACTTAAAAAAACCTGACCGAAAACACAGAAGCTGACCCACTGACCACAATAAGACCAAGCACACAGTTAGTCACCCACTGAAAACAACATGACCAAAAACACAGAAAATGACCCGCTGACCAGAAGCTGATTGGAAACACAGAAATGGAAACACTGAATACAAGACGACCCACCTTACAGAAACTGACATGTTGACCACATCCTGACCGAACACACAGAATCTGTCCCACTGACAACAACCTGTCCGAACACAAAGAAACTGACCCACACAACACAACCTGACTGAGCACACAGAAACTGACACACTGACCACAACCTGACCGAACACACAGAATCTGATACAACGACCACAAACAGTCCGAACACGCAGAAACTCACCCACTGACCACTTCCTGAGCGAAAGCACAGAAACTGTCCCACTGACCGCAACATGAACAAACACACAGAAACTGACCCACTGACCACAAGCTGACCGAACACACAGAAACTGATCCAATGAGCACAACCTGAACAAACACACGGAAACTGACCCACTGACCACAAACTGAAGAAAGACACAGAAACTGACCCACTGAACACAACCTGAACGAACACACAGAAACTGACATGTTGACCACAACCTGACCGAACACGCAGAAACTGACGCACTGGCCACAACCTGAACGAACCCAGAGAAACTGACACACTGAGCTCAACCTGACCGAGCACACAGAAGCTGATATGTTGAACATAACCTGACCGAAAACACAGAATCTGGCCCACTGACAACAGTCTGACCAAACACACAAAAGCTGACCCACAGACCACATCCTGACTGAGCAGAAAAAACTGACCCACTGACCACAATCTGACCGACCACACAATAACTAATCCAATGACCACAACCTGTACGTAAATGCAGAAACTGACCCACAGACCACAACCTGACCGAAAACACAGAAAATCACCCACTAAACATTACCTGAGCGAAAGCACATAAACTGTCTAACTGACCGCAACCTGGCCAGACACACAGTAACTGACCCACTGACAACAAGCTGACTGAACACAGAAACTGACAACGGTCAACAACCTGACCGAGCACACAATAACTGTCAGACTGAACACAACCTGACCGAGCACAGAGAAACTTGACCTGCTGACCAGAAGCTGATCAAAAACACAGAAACTGACCCAGTGACCACAACCCGACCGAGCACACAGAAGCTGACACACTGATAACAACTTGAATGAACACACAGAAATTGAACCAAAGACCACAACCTTTCTGAACACACAGAAGCTGACGCACTGACCACAACCTGACCGAACACACAGAAACTGAACCACCGAACACAACCTGAAAGAACACACAGTAACTGAACTACCGAACACAACCTGAAAGAACACACAGAAACTGACCCACTGACCACAACCTGACCGATCACAATGTAACTGACACACTGACCACAACCTGACCGAGCACTCATAAACAGACCCACTGGCCACAACATAGCCGAACACTCAGAAACAGGCCCATTGACAACAAGCTGACCACACACACAGAAACTGACCCACTGATCACAGCCTGACAGAAAACACAGAAATTGACACACAGAAAACATCCTCACCAAATACACAGAAACTGACCGAACACACAGAAACTGACCCACTGACCACATCCTGATCGAGCACACAGTAACTGACCCACTGAACGCAAACTGACCAAACACACAGAATCTGATACAACGACCACAAACAGTCCGAACACGTAAAACTCACCCACTGACCATTTCCTGAGAGAAAGCACAGAAACTGTCCCACTGACCGCAACATGAACAAACACACAGAAACTGACCCACTGACCACAAGCTGACCGAACACACAGAAACTGATCCAGTGAGCACAACCTGAACAAACACACGGAAACTGACCCACTGACCACAACCTGAAGAAAGACACAGAAACTGACCCACTGAACACAACCTGAACGAACACACAGAAACTGACATGTTGACCACAACCTGACCGAACACGCAGAAACTGACGCACTGACCACAACCTGAACGAACTCAGAGAAACTGACACACTGAGCTCAACCTGACCGAGCACAGAGAAGCTGATATGTTGAACATAACCTGACCGAAAACACAGAATCTGGCCCACTGACAACAGTCTGACCAAACACACAAAAGCTGACCCACAGACCACATCCTGACTGAGCAGAAAAAACTGACCCACTGACCACAATCTGACCGACCACACAATAACTAATCCAATGACCACAACCTGTACGTAAATGCAGAAACTGACCCACAGACCACAACCTGACCGAAAACACAGAAACTCACCCACTAAACATTACCTGAGCGAAAGCACATAAACTGTCTAACTGACCGCAACCTGGCCAGACACACAGTAAGTGACCCACTGACAACAAGCTGACCGAACACAGAAACTGACAACGGACAACAACCTGACCGAGCACACAGTAACTGTCAGACTGAACACAACCTGACCGAGCACAGAGAAACTTGACCTGCTGTCCAGAAGCTGATCAAAAACACAGAAACTGACCCAGTGACCACAACCCGACCGAGCACACAGAAGCTGACACACTGATAACAACTTGAATGAACACACAGGTACTGACCCACTGACCACAACCTGACCGAAAACACAGAAACTGACCCAATGACCACAACTTGATCGAACGCACAGAAATTGAACCAAAGACCACAACCTTTCTGAACACACAGAAACTGACGCACTGACCACAACCTGACCGAACACACAGAAACTGAACCACCGAACACAACCTGAAAGAACACACAGTAACTGAACTACCGAACACAACCTGAAAGAACACACAGAAACTGACCCACTGACCACAACCTGACCGATCACAATGTAACTGACACACTGACCACAACCTGACCGAGCACTCATAAACAGACCCACTGGCCACAACATAGCCGAACACTCAGAAACAGGCCCATTGACAACAAGCTGACCACACACACAGAAACTGACCCAATGATCACAACCTGACAGAAAACACAGAAATTGACACACAGAAAACATCCTCACCAAATACACAGAAATTGACCGAACACACAGAAACTGACCCACTGACCACATCCTGACCGAGCACACAGTAACTGACCCACTGAACGCAACCTGACCGAACACACAGAAACAGACCCACTGACCACAAACTCACCGAACACACAGAAACTGAACCATTGACCACAACTTGAGCAAACACAGAGAAACTGACCCACTGACAACAACCTGTCTGAACACACAGAAACTGACCCACTGAACACAACCTGTCCGAACACATGGAAAATGTCCCTTTCACCACAATCTGACCGAGCACACAGTTACTGTGCCACAGACCACAAGCTGACTGAACAAACAGAAACTGCCCCACAGACCACAAGCTGACAGATCACACAGAAACTGATCCCCTTAACACAACCAGACCGAACACAAAGAAACTGACCCACTGACCACAGCCTGACCGAAAACACAGAAACTGACCCACTGAACACAACCTGACCGAAAACACAGAAACTGACCCAATCATCACAACCAGACCGAACACACAGAAACTGACCCACTGACCACAACCTGACCAAAAGCAAAGAAACTGTCCCACAGTCCGCAACCTGACCAAACACACAGAAACTGATCCAATGACCACAACCTATCCGAACACACAGAAACTGACCCACTGACCACAAACTGCCCGAGCACACAGTAACTGTCAGACTGAACACAAACTGACCGAACACACAGAAACTGATCCACTGACTGCAGCCTGACCGATCACACAGTAACTGACACACTGACCACAAACTGTCCGAGCACACAGTAACTGACAACTGAATACAACCTGATCGCACACACAGAAACTGACCCGCTGAGCTGACGCTGACCAAACACACAGAAACTGACCCAGTGAAAACAATCTGACCGACAACACAGAAACTGACCCAATGACAACAACCAGACAGAGCACGCAGTAAGTGACCCACTGAACACAACCTCACCGAACACACGGAAACTGACCCGCTGACCAGAAGCTGACTGGAAACAGAGAAATTTACCCACTGAAGACAACCTGACCGATCTTACAGAAACTGACACACTGACCACAAGCTGACAGAAAACACAGAAACTGACCCACTGACCACAACATCACCGAACACACAGAATCTGATTGAACACATAGAAACTGACACACTGGCCACAAACAGACCGAACACATGGAAACTGACCCACTGACCACAACTTGACTAAACACACAGAAACTCACCCACTGACCAGAACCTCTCCGAACATACAAAAACTGAGCACACAGTAACTGTCAGACTGAACACAAACTGACCGAGCACACAGAAACTGACCAACTGATCACAACTGTCCGAACAAGGAGAAACTGACACACAGACCACTACCTGTCCGAACACACAGAAACTGTACCACTGACCACAACCTGACCGAACACACAGATACTGACCCACTGATGACAACATGTCCGAACACACAGAAACTGATCCGCTGACCAGAAGCTGATCAAAAACACAGAAACTAACCCACTGACCACAACCCGACTGAGCACAGAAAAGCTGACCCACTGACCACAACATTACTGAACACACGGAAACTGACCCACTGACCACAAGCTGACCGAACACACAGAAAATGGCGCACTGAACACCACCTTACCGAACACATAGAAACTGACCTTAGGCCACAACCTGAATGAACACACAGAAACTGACCCATTGACCACAAGCTGACCGAACACACAGGAACTGACATCCTTACCACAACCTGAACGAGCACTCATAAACTGAGACACTGGCCACAACATAGCCGAACACTCAGAAGCTGACCCATTGACAGCAAGCTGACCACACGCACAGAAACTGACACACTGACCACAACCTGACAGTAAACACAGAAACTGACCCACAGACAACATCCCCACCAAACACAGACAACCCGAACGAGCACACAGAAGCTGACACACTGTCCACAACATGTCTGAACACACAAAAGCTGACCTACTGACCAAAACCTTACCAACAACACAGAAACTGACCCACTGACCACAAGCTGTCCGAATACACAGAAACTGGCCCACTGACCACGACCTCTCCGAGCACACAGAAACTGACCCACTGACCACCACCTGACCGAAAGCACAGAAACTGTCCCACAGACCGCAACCTGAGCAAACACACAGAAACAGATCCAATGATCACAACCTGTCTGAACACGCAGAAATCGACCCACACACAACAATTTGACCGAACACACAGAAACTGACCCTCTGACCTTAACCTGACCGAGCACACAGTAACTGTCAGACTGAACACATACAGACCGAGCACGCAGAAACTGACCCACTGAACACACCCCTGCCGATCTTACAGAAACTGAACACAACCTGACCACACACACAGAAACTGACGCGCTGAGCTGAAGCTGACCAAACACACAGAAGCTGACCCAGTGAAAACAACCTGACCGAAAACACAGAAACTGACACAATGACCACAACCAGACCGAACACACAGAAACTGACCCACTAACCACAACCTGATCGAACACAGAGAAACTGACCCACTGACCACAACCTGACCGAAAGAACAGAAACTGTCCCACAGTCCGCAAACTGACCAAACACACAGAAACTGATCCAATGACCACAACCTCTCCGAACACGCAGAAACCAACCACAGACCACAACCTGTCCGAAAACACAGAAACTGACCCACTGACCACAACCAGACTGAACACACAGTAACTGAAATATTGAACCCAACCAGACCGATGACACAGAAACTGACCCGCTGACCTGAAGCTGATCGCACACAAAGAAACTGACCCAGTTAAAAAAACCTGACCGAAAACACAGAAACTGACCCAGTGAGCACAACAAGACCAAGCACACAGTAAGTCACCCACTGAACACAACATGAACAAAATTACAGAAAATGACCCGCTGACCAGAAGCTGATTGGAAACACAGAAATTGACCCACTGAACACAACCCTGCTGATCTTACAGAAACTGAACACAACCTGACCGCACACACAGAAACTGACGCGCTGAGCTGAAGCTAAACAAACACACAGAAACTGACCCACTGAAAACAACCTGACCGAAAACACAGGAACTGAAACAATGACCACAACCAGACCGAACACACAGAAACTGACCCAATAACCACAACCTGATCGAACACAGAGAAACTGACCAACTGACCACAACCTGACCGAAAGAACAGAAACTGTCACACAGTCCGCAACCTGACCAAACACACAGAAACTGATCCAATGACCACAACCTCTCCGAACACGCAGAAACCGACCACAGACCACAACCTGACCGAATACACAGTAACTGTCAGACTGAACACAAACTGACCGAGCACACATTAACTGACCAACCGACCACAAACTGTCCGAACACAGAGAAACTGACACACAGACTACAACCATACCGAACACACAGAAACTGACCCGCTGTCCAGAAGCTGATCAAAAACAAAGAAACTTACCCTCTGATCACAAGCTGACCGAACATAAAGAAACTGATCCATTGTCCACTAGGTGACTGAACACACAGGAACTGACCCACTTTCCACAACCTGACCGAAAACACAGAAACTGACCCACTGACCAAAACCCGACCAAGCAGACAGAAACTGACCCACTGACCACAACTTCACTGAACACACAGAAACTGATCTACTGACCACAAACTCACAGAACACACAGAAACTGTCCCACTGAACACAAGCTGACCGATCAAAAAGAAACTGACAGACTGACCAGAAATTGACCGAACACTCCAAAACTGACCTACTGGCCACAACATAGCCAAACACGCAGAAACTGAACCATTGACCACAAGCTGTCCGAAGACACAGAAATTGACCCACTGACCACAACCTGACAGAAAATACAGATAATGACCCACAGACAACATCCTCACCGAACACACAGAAATTGACCGAACAAACATAAACTGACCCACACACCACATCCTGACTGAACACACAGAAACTGACACAATGACCACAACTTGGCCAAAGACAGAGAAACAGACCCACAGACCACAACATCACTGAACAAAAAGAAACTGACCCACTGACCACAACATCACCGAACACACAGAATCTGATTGAACACATAGAAACTGACACACTGACCACAAACAGACCGAACACATGGAAATTGACCCACTGACCACAACTTGACTAAACACACAGAAACTCACCCACTGACCAGAACCTCTCCGAACATCCAAAAACTGAGCACACAGTAACTGTCAGACTGAACACAAACTGACCGAAAACACAGAAACTGACCAACTGACCACAACTGTCCGAACAAGGAGAAACTGACACACAGACCACAACCTGTCTGAACACACAGAAACTGAACCACTGACCACAACCTGACCGAAAACACAGATACTGACCCACAGATGACAACATGTCCGAACACACAGAAACTGATCCGCTGACCAGAAGCTGATCAAAAACACAGAAACTGACCCATTGACCACAACCCGACCGAGCACAGAAAAGCTGACCCACTGACCACAACATTACTGAACACACGGAAACTGACCCACTGACCACAAGCTGACCGAACACACAGAAAATGACGCACTGAACACCACCTTACCGAACACATAGAAACTGACCTTCATCCACAACCTGAACGAACACACAGAAACTGACCCATTGACCACAAGCTGACCGAACACACAGGAACTGACACCCTTACCACAACCTGAACGAGCACTCATAAACTGAGACACTAGCCACAACATAGCCGAACACTCAGAAACTGACCCATTGACAGTAAGCTGACCACACGCACAGAAACTGACACACTGACCACAACCTGACAGTAAACACAGAAACTGACCCACAGACAACATCCCCACCAAACACATACAACTCGAACGAGCACACAGAAGCTGACACACTGACCACAACATGTCTGAACACACAGAAGCTGACCTACTGACCACAACCTTACCAACAACACAGAAACTGACCCACTGACCACAATCTGTCCGAATACACAGAAACTGGCCCACTGACCACGACCTCTCCGAGCACACAGAAACTGACCCACTGACCACCACCTGACCGAAAGCACAGAAACTGGCCCACAGACCGCAACCTGAGCAAACACACAGAAACAGATCCAATGATCACAACCAGTCCGAACACGCAGAAATCGACCCACAGACAACAATCTGACTGAACACACAGAAACTGACCCACTGACCTTAACCTGACCGAGCACACAGTAACTGTCAGACTGAACACATACAAACCGAGCACGCAGAAACTGACCCACTGACCACAACCAGTCCGAACACAGAGAAACTAATACACAGATTACAACCAGACCGAATAAATAGAAACTGACCCACTGACCACAACCTGACCGATCACACTGTAACTGTCACACTGACCACAACCTGTCTGAACACACAGAAACTGAACCACTGACCACATCATGACCGAACACACAGTAACTGAACCACTGACCACAACATTTCCGAACACATAGAAACTGAACCACTGACCACAACATGTCTGAACACACAGAAACTGACCCGCTGACCAGAAGCTGATCATAAACACAGAAACTGACCCACTGACCACAACCCGACCGAGCACACAGAAGCTGACCTATTGACCACAACCTGACCGACAACACAGAAACTGACCCACTCACCACAAGCTGACCGAACACACAGAAAATGGCGCACAGGCCGCAACCTGAGCAAGCACACAGAAACTGATCCAATGCCCACAACCTGACCCAACACGCAGAAACCGACCCACAGACCACAACCTGACCGAACGAACAGAAAATGACCCACAGACAACATCCCCACCAAACACACACAACACGACCGAGCACACAGAAGCTGACACACTGACCACAAATTTACTGAGCACACAGGAACTGACCCAATGACCACAACCTGACCGAACACACAGAAACTGACCCACTGACCACAACCTGATCGAAAGCAGTGAAACTGTCCCACAGACCGCAACCTGAGCAAACACACAGAAACTGATTAAATGACCACATAGATACACAGCTACATAGAAGATAGGAGCAGGAGTAGGCCATTCGGCCCTTCGAGCCTGCTCCGCCATTCAATGAGATCATGGCTGATCATCCAAATTCAGTACCCGGTCCCTGCCTTCTCCCCATATCCCTCATCCCTTTAGCCTTAAGAAATATATCCAACTCTTTCTTGAATATACTTAATGAACTGGCCTCCACCGCCCTCTGTGGCAGAGAATTCCACAGGTTCACCACTCTCTGGGTGAAGAAATTCCTCCTCATTTCAGTCCTAAATGGCTTACCCCTTATCCTTAGACTATGACCCCTGATTCTGGACTCCCCGGCTCATCAGAAACATCCTTCCTGCATCTAGTCTGTCCAGGCCTGACAGAATTTTATAGGTTTCGATGAGATCCCCTCTCAATCTTCTAAACACCAGTGAGTATAAGCCCAATGGACCCAATCTCTCCTCATACGTCATTCCTGCCATCCCAGGTATCAGCCTGGTGAATCTTCGCTGCACTCCTTCCATGGCAAGTACGTTCTTACTCAGGTAAGGCGAACAAAACTGCACACAATACTCAAGGTGTGGTCTCACCAAGGCCCTGTACAACTGTAGCAAGTCATCCTTGTTCTTGTACTTGACCCATCTTGCTATGAAGTCCAACATACCATTTGCCTTCTTAACAGCCTGCTCCACCTGCATGCTTACCTTCAGCGACTGGTGTACAAGAACACTCAGGTCAATTTGCACTTCCCCTTCTCCCAAACTATTACCACTCAAAAAATAATCTGCCTTCCTGTTTTTGCCACCAAAGTGGATAAACTCACATTTATCCATATTATAGTGCATTTGCCATGTTTCTGCCAAACCACCCAACCTGTCCAAATCGTGCTGGAGTTTCAAGACACCCTCCTCACAGCATACCCTCCCCCCCAGCTTTGCGCCGTCTGCAAATTTGGAGATATTACATCCAATTCCCTCGTCCAGTTCATTAATATATATTGTGAACAGCTGGGGTCCTAGGACCGATCCTTGCGGTACCCCATTAGTCACTGCCTGCCACTCGGAAAACGACCCATTTATTCCAACACTTTGCTTTCTGTCCGCCAACCAGTTCCCTATCCAAGTCAATACCTTGCCCCCAATCCCATGTGCTTTAATTTTGCACGCTAATCTGTTATGCGGGACCTTATCAAAAGCCTTCTGAAAGTCCAAACACACCACATCCACTGGTTCTCCCTTATCTATTTTACCAGTTACATCCTCAAAAAATTCCAGTAGTTTTGTCAAGCATGATTTACCTTTTGTAAATCCATGTTGACTTTGTCCGATCCTGTCACTGCTTTCCAAGTGCTCTGCTATTACATCTTTTATAATCGACTCTAGCATTTTCCCCACTACTGATGTCAGGCTTACCGGTCTATAATTCCCCGCCTTTTCTCTACCACCTTTTTTGAATAGTGCTGTAACATTAGCTACCCACCAATCCATGGGTACCGTTCCAGAGTCTATCGAGTTCTGGAAGATGACCAGCAATGCATCAATATTTCTGGGGCCACTTCCTTAAGTACCCTGGGATGTAGATTATCAGGCCCTTGGGATTTAGCGGCCTTCAGTCCCATCAATTTTCCTAACACCATTTCCCTACAAATACTGATTTGTTTCAGTTCCACACTTTCATCAGACCCTATGTTCCCCGGCATCACTGGGAGGTTATTTGTGTCCTCCTTTGTGAAGACAGAACCAGAATATGTATTTAGTTGGTGTGCCATTTCTTTGTTCCCCATTATAAATTCCCCCGATTCTGACTGCAAGGGACCTACGCTTGACTTCACCTATGTTTTTCTCTCCACAAATTGACCGAGCACAAAGAAGCTGACACACTGACCACAACCTTACTGAACACACAGAAACAGACCACCTGACCACAAGCTGACCGAACATACAGAAAATGGGCCACAGAACAGCACCTTGCCGAGCTCTTGGAAACTGACCTTAGGCCACAACCTGACCGAACACACAGAAATTCACCCATTGACCACAAGCTGACCATACACACAGGAACTGACCCACTGACCACAAACTGACCGAGCACTCATAAACTGACCCACTGGCCACAACATAGCCGAACACTCAGAAACTGACCCATTCATCACAAGCTGACCAAACACACAGAAACTGACACACTGACCACAACCTGACAGAAAGCACAGAAACTGACCCACTGACCACAACCTGATCGAACACACAGAAACTGTACCACAGACCACAAATTTTCTGAACACAAAGAAACTGACCCACTGTTCACAAACTGACCGAAAACACAGAAACTGATCCACTGACTACATCTTGATTGAACACAGAGAAACTGAACTGCTGACCAGCTCCTTCCTGAACACACAGAAACTGACCCACTGACCACAAACCGACCGAGCACACAGAAGCTGACACACTGACCACAACTTGACTGAACACACAGGAACTCACCCACTGACCACAATCTGACCGAACACACAGAAACTGACCCACTGAACACAAACTGATCGAACACACAGTGACTGACCCTCTGACCACAAACTGATGGAACACACATGAACAGACCCACTGACCACAACCTGTCCGAATACACAGAAACTGGCCCACTGTCCACGACCTCTCCGAAAACGCAGAAACTGACACACAGACCACAACCGGAACGAGCACACTGTAACTGGTCCACTGTCCACAATCTGACAGAACACACATAAACTGACTCACAGACCACAACCAGACGCAACACACAGAAACTGACCCACAGACCAAAACGTAACCGAAAACACAGAAACTGACCCACTGACCACAAGCTGAGGGAAAACACAGAAACTGACCCACTAACCACAACGAGATCGAGCAAACAGAAGCTGAACAACTGACCACAACCTGGCCGAACACACAGAAACTGACCCACAGACCACAACCTCTCCGAAAACACAGAAACTGACCCAATGACCACAACCAGACCGAACACACAGAAACTGACATAATGAACTCAACCAGACCGAAGACACAGAAACTGACCCGCTGACCTGAAGCTGATGGAACACAAAGAAACTAACCCACTGAAAACAACATGACCGAAAACAAAAAAACTGACCCACTGACCACAACAAGATCGAGCACACAGTAAGTAAGTCACTCACTAAACACAATATGACCAAACACACAGGAAATGACCCGCTGACCTGAAGCTGATTGGAAACACAGAAGTTGACCCAGTGAACACAACCCGACCGATCTTAAAGAAACTGACCAACAGACTACAATCTGAACGAACACACAGGAACTGACCCACTGGCCACAACCTGAACGAACACACAGAAACTGCCCCATTGACCACAAGCTGACCTAACACACAGAAACTGACACATTGTCCACAACCTGACCGAACACACATAAACAGACCCACTGACCACAAACTGTCCGAACACAGAAACGGACCCACTGACCACAAACTGACTGAACACAGATACTGACCCATTGACGACAACCTGAACAAACACTGGGAAAATCACCCACTGAACACAACCTGAACAAACACACAGAAACTGACCCACTGACCAGAACCTGAACGAACACACAGAAAATGACATTTTGACCACAACCTGACCGAACACACAGAAACTGACACTCTCACCACAACCTGAACGAACTCAGAGAAACTGACCCACTGAACAGAAACTGACCGAACACACAGTAACTGACATGTTGACCACAACCTGACCAAACACACAAAGACTGACACACTCACCACAACCTGAACGAACACAGAGAAACTGACCCACTGAACAGAAATTGAACGACCACACAGAAACTGACATTTTGACCACAACCTGACCGAACACACAGAATCTGGCCCACTGACAACAACCTGACAGAACACAAAGAAACTGACACACAGACCACAACCTGACTGAGCACACAGAAACTGACCCACTGACCACAACCTGCCCAAACTCACAGAATATGAACCAATGACCACAACCTGTTCGAACACTTAGAAACTCACCCACTTACCACCACGTGAGTGAAAGGACAGAAACTGTCCCATTGACCGCAAACTGACAAAACACACAGAAACAGACCAACTGAACACAAGCTGACCGAACACACAGAAACTGACCCACTGACCACAACCTGTCCGAACACACAGGAACTGATCTGATGACCACAACCTGAACCAACACACAGAAACGGACCCACTGACCACAGCCAAAACAAACACAATGAAACTGACTCACTGATCACAACCTGAACGAACACACAGAAACTGACATGTTGACCACAACCTGACCGAACACAAAGAAACTGACAAACTGACCACAACCTGAACGAACACAGAGAATCTGACACACTGAACACAACCTGACCAAGCACACAGAAACTGAAATGTTGACCACAACCTGAACGAACGCACAGAATCTGGCCCACTGACAACAACCTGACCAAATACACAAAAGCTGACCCACAGACCACAACCTGACTGAGCAGACAGGAACTGACCCACTGACCACAACCTGACCAAACACACAGTAACTGACCCACTGACCACAACCTGATCGACCACGCAAAATCTGATCCAATAACAGCAACCAGTCCGAATACGCAGAAACTGACCCACAGACCACAACCTGACTGAACACTCAGAAACTAACCCACTGACAACAACCTGACCGACTACACAGTAACTATCAGCCTGAACACAACGTAACTGAGCACACAGAAACTGATACGCGGACCAGAAGCTGATCAAAGACACAGAAGCTGACACACTGATCAAAACTTGACTGAACACACAGGAACTGACCCACTGACCACAACTTGACCAAACACTCAGAAACTTACCCATTGACCACAAGCTGACCAAACACGCAGAAACTGACACACTGACCACATCCTGACCGAGCACACAGAAACTGACCCACTGAACACAAACTGACCAAACACACAGAAACAGACCAACTGAACACAACCTCACCGAATACACAGAAACTGATCCGCTGTCCACAACCTGACATAAAACACAGCAACTGACCCACAGACAACATCATCACGAAGCACACAGAAACTGACCGAACACACAGAAACTGAGCCACTGACCACATCCTGATCGAGCACATGGTAAATGACCCACTGAATGAAACATGACCGAACACACACAATCTGACCCAATGACCACAACCTGACCAAACACATAGAAACTGACCCACTGACCACAACTTGGCCAAACACACAGAAACTGACACACTGACCACAACCTGTCCAAACACACAGAATCTGACCCAATGACCACCACCTGACCAAACACACAGAAACAGACCCACTGTCAACAAGCTCACCGAAGACACCGAACTGACACACTGACCACAACATGATCAAACACATAGAAACTGAATCACTGACCACAACTTGACCAAACTGTGAGGGTGCCAGTCAGTTCCTTCTGTAACCTCTAGATGGCACCTTCACTTGTTTGTTTCCTTTGTTAATTGTTTCTAGTCTCCTGTGTTAATTCTTAATTGACTGTTATTGGGCTTATGAATTTCACCTTTTATTTGTAGTATATAGGTTCTGTGGTTTCTTCCCTCTGTCATCAGTCCTCACTAGTGAGTTAGTCTTGACAATGTTCTCTGTCTTGACTAGGCGCTCTGTGTGACTAGCCTTTGCTCTGTGGCAGCTTGCCTTGACAAGCTGGCTGCCATGGTTCTTGCTTGTTCTTAAGATGTATTTAAGCCTGTGTTCTTCTGGTTGTTCTTGGTCTTGATAAGGTGCTGTTTGGACAAGCGTGTTGCTATGTGGAAGCTTGTCTTGAGCTCTGTATTGATAAGCCGTTTACCCCTGTGGTAGCCCCCGTGATAGCTTGTCTCGAGTCTCGTCTCGGCAAGCTTGTTGCGCTTGTGGTAAGCTCAGTATGGACAAGTGGGTTGCCTCATGGAAGCTGTCCTGAGTTCCTATCTTGACTAGCCGTTTGGTTGTTTGTCTTGAGTTCTTATGTTAGTTGTTGTGTTCCTTGTATGAATCTAGTTATGTGTGAATCTAGTAAAGTTCAAACAAAGTACAGTATAATTGCTTCTCGCCTCGTTTCTGCACTTGGGTCCAGAACCTACATTACCCGGAGAGCACGGCCCCGTATCTACACGGCCCCGTGGCTCCCAACCCTGACACAAACACACAGAAACTATCCCACTGACCACTACCTGACCGAACACAAAGGCACTGACTCACTGACCACAACCTGACCGAACACACAGAAACTGACCCACTGACCACAACCTGAACTAACACACAGTAACTGACATTTTGACCACAACCCGACCGAACACACAGAAACTGACCACAACCCGATCAAGCACACAGAAGCTGCCACACTGACCACAACATGACTGAACACACAAGAACTGACCCACAGACCACAACCTGACCGAACACACAGTAACTGAAACACTGACCACAACCTGTCCTAATACACATAATGTGACCCTCTGACCACAACCTGACCGAACAGACAGAAGGTGACCAAATGAACACAACCAGACCGAGCACACAGTAACTGACCCATTGAACACAACCTGAAAGAACACACAGAAACTGACCCACTGACCACTACCTCACCGAGCACACAGTAACTGGACCACTGACCACAAACTGTCCGAACAAAGAAACGGACCTACTGACCAAAAACTGACCGAACTCAGATAATTTACCACTGACCACAACCTGAACAAACACTGGGAGACTGTCCCACTCACCACAACCTGAACAAACACACAGAAACTGACCCACTGACCAAAATCTGGACGAACACACATCAACTGACATTTTGACCACAACCTGACCGAACATACAGAAACTGACACACTCACCACAACCTGAATGAACACAGAGAAACTGACCCACCGAACAGAAACTGACCGATTACACCGTAACTGACATGTTGACCACAACCTGACCGAACACGCTGAATCTGGCCCACTGACAACAACCTGACTGAACACAAAGAAACTGACCCCCAAACCGCAACGTGACTGAGCACACAGAAACTGACCCACTGACCACAACCTGACCAAACTCACAGAACCTGATCCAATGACCACAACCTGTCCGAACACACAGAAACTGACCCACTGTCCACAGCCTGAACAAACGCACAGAAACTGACACACTGACCACAACCTGAACGAACACAGAGAAACTGACACACTGAACACAACCCGACCGAGCACACAGAAACTGAAATATTGGCCACAACCTGACCGAACGCACAGAATCAGGCCCACTGACAGCAACCTGACCAAATACACAAAAGCTGACCCATAGACAACAACCTGACTGAGCAGACAGAAGCTGACCCACTGACCACAACCTGACCGAACACACAGAAACTGATCCAATGAGAGCAACCTTTCCGAACACGCAGAAACTGATCCACAGACCACAACCTGACTGAACACTCAGAAACTGACCCACTGACAGCAACCTGACCGAGCACACAGTATCTGTCAGCCTGAACACAACCTGACTGTGCACACAGAAACTGACACACTGACTAGAAGCTGTTCAAAGACACAGAAACTGACCCACTGACCACAACACGACCGAGCACACAGAAGCTGACACACAGATGACTACTTGACTGAACACATAGGAACTGACCCACTGACCACAAATTGACCGAACACACAGAAACTGACCAACTGACCACAACCTGATCGAACACACTGAAACTGACACACCGACCACAACCTGACCTAGCAGTCATAAACTGGCCCCACTGGCCACAACATAGCCGAACAATCAGAAACTTACCCATTGACCAGAAGCTGACCACACACACAGAAACTGATCCACTGACCACAACCTGACAGAAAACACAGAAACTGACCCACAGACAACATCATCAAGAAACACACAGAAACTGACAGCACACACAGAAACTGACCCACTGGCCACATCCTGATCGAGCACATAGTAACTGACACACTGAATACAACCTGACCAAACACACAGAAACTGACCCAATGACCACAACCTGACCAAACACACAGAAACAGATCCACTGACCACAACTTGACCAAACAAACAGAAACTGATCCACTGAACACAACCTGTCCGAGCACACAAGATACTGACGCATTGACCACAAGTTAACCGAAAACGCAGAAACTGACCCACTGACCACAACCTGACCGAACACACAAGCAATGAGTCTCTGTCCAAAACCTGACCGAACACAAAGAAACTGACTCACTGACCACAACCTTTACGAACACACAGAAACTGACTTGCTGACCGTTCGCTGATCCAAAGGAAAGAAACTGACCCACTGACCACAACTCGACCAAGCACACAGGAACTGAACCACTGACCACAACTTGACTGAACACACAGAAACTGACCTACTGACCACAAGCTCATAGAACACACAGAAACAGACTCACAGAACACAAGCTGACCGATCACAAATAAACTGACACACTGACCACAAACTGACCGAACACTCAGAAATGACCCATTGACCACAATATAGCCCAACAGGCAGAATCTGACCCATTGACAACAAGGTGACCGAACACACAGAAATTGACCCACTGACCACAACCTGAAAGAAAACACAGAAAATGATCAACAGACAACATCCTCATCGAACACACAGAAACTGATCAAACACACAGAAACTGACACACTGACCACAACCTGACTGATCACAAAGTAACTGACACACTGACCTCAAACTGGCCGAACACTCATAAACTGACCCACTGGCCGCAACATAGACAATCACTCAGAAACTGACCCAATTACCATAACCTGACCAAACACACAGAAACAGACCCACTGACCACAACCTGACCGAACACACAGAAACTGAACCACTGACCACAACCTGACCCAACACACAGAAACTGAACCACTGACCACAACCTGGCTGAACAAACAGAAACCGACACATTGACCACAACCTGACCGAACACACAGAAATTAACCCACTGTCCACAAATTGACCAAACACACAGAAACTGTCCCACTGACCACACACTGTCCGAACACATAGAAACTGACCCACAGAAAACAATCTGTCCGAACACACAGAAACTGATCCAATGAAAACAACCTGTCTGAACACGCAGAAACTGACCCACAGACCACAACCTGACCGATCACACAGAAACTCACCCACTGCCCACTATCTGAGCGACAGCACAGAAATTCTCCCACTGACCGCAACCTGACAAAACACACATAAACTGACCCACTGACAACAAGCTGACCGAACACACAGAATCTGACCCACTGACCACAACCTGACCGAACACACAGAAACAGGTCCAATAACTACACACTGTCCGAACACTCAGAAGCTGACCCACAGACCACATCCTGACCGAACATACAGAAACTGAACCACAGAGCACAACCTGACTGAACACAAAGAAACTGGAACACTGATCACTACCTGACTGAACACAAGGAAACAGACCCCCTGACCACAACCTGACCGAATGCACAGGAACTGACACACTGAACACAATCAGACAGAGAACAAAGCAACTGACCCACTTAAAACATGCTCAACGAACACACAGAAACGGACTGAACACACACAAACTGACCCACTGACCACAACCTGACCGATCACAAAGTAACTGACACACTAACCACAACCTGACCGAACACTCATAAACTGACCCACTGGTCACAACATATCCGATCACTCAGAAACTGAGCCATTGATATCAAGCTGACCGAACACACTGTAACTGACCCACTGACCACAACCTGACAGAAAACACAGAAACTGACCCACAGACAAAATCCTCACCGAACACACAGAAACTGAACGAAAACACAGAAACTGACCGACTGACCACATCATGACCGAGCACACAGTAACTGACCCACTGAACACAACCTGATCGAACACACAGAAACTGTACCACTGTCCACAACCTCTCCGAAAACACAGAAACTGGCCCACTGACCACAACCTGACCGAACACACAGAAACCAACCCACTGAAAACAACCAGACCGAGCACAAAGCAGCTGACCCACTGACCACAACCTGACAGATCACAAAGTAACTGACACACTGACCACAACCTGACCGGCACTCATAAACTGACGCGCTGGCCGCGACCTAGTCGAACACTCAGAAACTAACCCACAGACCACAAGCAGACCGAGCACACAGTAACTGGTGCACTGTCCACAACCTGACCGAACACTCAGAAGCTGACCCACAGACCACAACCTGACTGAACTCACAGAAACTGACACCCAGAACACAACCTGGCTAAAAACACAGAAACTGACCCACTGACCACAAGCTGACCGAAAACACAGAAACTGACCAATTGAACACAACCTGAGCGAACACACAGAAAATGACCCACTGACCACAACCTGACCGAACACACAGTAACTGACGCAGTGACGTCAGACTGATCTAAAGCACAAAAACTGAACACAACATGACCAAACAAACAGAAACTGACCAGCTGGCCAGAGGCTGATTGGAAAGACAGAAATTGACCCACTGAACACAATCCGGCCTATCTTACAGAAACTGACCCACAGACCACAACATGACCGAACACACAGGAACTGAGCCATTGACCCACTGGCCACAACCTGAACGAAAACACAGAAACTGACCCATTGACCACAACCTCACCGAACACACAGAAACTGACCTACTGACCACATTCTGACCAAACACACAGAAACTGACCCACTGGCACAAACTGTCTGAACACACAGTAACTGACCCACTGACCACTTCCTGACTGAGCACACAGTAACTGACCCACTGATCAAAACTTGACCGAACACACAAAAACTGATCCAATGACCACAGCCTGACCAAACACACAGAAACAGACACACTGACCACAACCTGACCGAACGCACAATAACAGACCCACTGAACACAACCTGATCGAACACAAAGAAACTGAACCACGGTCCACAAACTCTCCGAACGCACAGAAACTGACCCACTGACCACAACCTGATCGATCACACAAAAACCGACCCTCTGAAAACATCCAGACCGAGCACACAGCAGCTGAGCCACTCACCACAACATGACCAATGACAAAGTAACTGACACACTGACCACAACCTGACCAAACACTCAGAATCTGACCCACTGGCCATGACCTAGCCGAACACTCCGAAACTAACCCACAGACCACAACCAGACTGAGCACACAGAAACTGACACACAGAACACAACCTGACCAAAAACACAGAAACTTACTCACCGACCACAAGCTGACCGAAAACACAGAAACTGACCAACTGAACACAACCTGAGCTAACACACAGAAAATGACCCACTGACCACAACCTGACCGAACACACAGTAACTGACGCAGTGACGTCAGACTGATCTAAAGCACAAAAACTGAACACAACATGACCAAACAAACAGAAACTGACCAGCTGGCCAGAGGCTGATTGGAAAGACAGAAATTGACCCACTGAACACAATCCGGCCTATCTTACAGAAACTGACCCACAGACCACAACATGACCGAACACACAGGAACTGAGCCATTGACCCACTGGCCACAACCTGAACGAAAACACAGAAACTGACCCATTGACCACAACCTGACCGAACACACAGAAACTGACCCACTGACTACAAACTTACCGAACACAGAATCTGACCCACTGACCACAAACTGACCGAACACAGATACTGACCCATTGACCACAACCTGAAAAAACCCTCAGAAACTGACCCACTGACCACAACCTGAACAAACACACAGAAACTGACCCACTGACCACAACCTGAACGAACACACAGAAACTGACATTTTGACCACAACCTAACCGAAGAAACAGAAACTGACACACTGATCATAACCTTAACGTACACTCAGAAACTGACCCACTGAACGCAACATGAACAAACACATAGAAACTGACCCACTAACCACAACCTGACCAATCACACAGAAACTGACATGTTGACCACAACCTGAGCGAACACAAAGAAACTGACCCACTGACCACAACCTGAGCAACACACAGAAACTGACCCACTGACCACAAACTTACCGAACACAGAATCTGACCCACTGACCACAAACTGACCGAACACAGATACTGACCCACTGACCACAACCTAAAAAACACTCAGAAACTGACCCACTGACCACAACCTGAACAAACACACAGAAACTGACCCACTGACCACAACCTGAACGAACAGACAGAAACTGACACACTGACCACAACCTGACTAAGCACACAGAAACTGACATGTTGAACACAACCTGACCGACTCGCAGAACCTGGCCCACTGACAACAACCTGATGATTAACACAGAAGCTGACCCACAGACCACAACTTGACTAAGCAGACAGAAACTGACTCACTGACCACAACCTGACCAAACAAACAGAAACTAATCCAATGACCACAACCTGCCCGAACACTCAGAAACTGACCCACAGTCCACCAACTGATCGAGCACACAGAAACTCACCCACTGACCACTACCTGAGAGAAAGCACAGAAACTTTCCCGCTGACCGCAACCTGCTCAAAAACACAGAAACTGACCAACTGACCACAAGCTGACCGAACACACAGATACTGACCAATGACCACAAACTGACCGAACACACAGAAACTGATCCAATGACCACAACCTGTCCGAACACGCAGAAACCTACACACAGACCACAACCTGACCAAAAATACAGAAACTGACCAACTGACAACAACCTGACCGAGCACACAGTAACTGTCAGACGGAACACAACCTGACTGAGCACACAGAAACTGACACGCTGACCAGAAGCTCATGAAAGGCACAGAAACTGACCCACTACCCACAACCCGACCGAGCAAACAGAAACTGACACACTGACCACAACTTGACTGAACACACAGGAACTGACGCATTGACCACAACCTGACCAATCAACCCAAAAGTGTTCCACTGACCACAACCTGATCGAACACACAGAACCTACCACTGACCACAAACTTTCTGAACACACAGAAACTGACCCACTGACCACAACCTGACCGAACACACAGAAACTGACCCACTGACCACATCCCGACCGAGCACACAGAAGCTGTCACACTGAACACAACTTGACTGAACACACAGGGCCTGACCCACTGACCACAACATGACCGAACACACAGAAACTGACCCACTGACCACAACCTGATCGAAAACACAGAGACAGACACACTGACCACATCCTGACGGAACACAAAGTGACTAACCCACTGAAACCAACATGACCGAACGCACAGAACTGGCACACTGACCACGAACTCTCCAAACACGCAGAAACTGACACACAGACCTCAACCAGACAGAGCACTCAGTGCCTGATCCAATGGCCTTAACGTGACAGAACACACAGGATCTGACCCAAAGACCACAACCAGACTGAGCACACAGAAACAGACACACTGACAACAACCTGACCGAACACACAAAAACAGACCCACTGACCACAAACTGATCGAACACCCAGAACCAAAACCACTGTCCACAATCTCTCCAAACACACAGAAACTGACCCACTGACCATAATCTGACGGAAAACACAGAAACCGATCCACTGAAAACAACCAGACCGAGCACACAGCAGCTGACCCACTGACCACAACCTGACTGAACACTCAGAAACTGACCCACTTGCCACGACCTAGCAGAACACTCAGAAACTGACCCACAAACCACAACCAGACCGAGCACACAGTAACTGGTCCACTGTCCACAACCTGATCGAACACACAGAGACTGACCCACTGGCCACAACCTGATGGAACACACAGGAACTGACCCACTGACGGCAACCTGATCGAACACACAGTGACTGACCCACTGACCACAACCTGACTGAACACACAGGATCTGACCCACTGAACACAACATGACCGAACACACAGAAACTGACCCACTGATGACAACCTGATCGAACACACAGAGACTGACCCACTGACCACAACCTGAATGAAAACACATACTCTGACCCACTGACCACGACCACTCCTAACACACAGAAACTGAACCACAGACCACAACCAGACCGAGCACACAGTAACAGGTCAACTGACCACAAACTGACAGTACACACAGAAACTGACCCACAGACCACAACCAGACTGAGCACACAGAAAGTGACCCACAGACCACAACCTGACTGAAAACACAGAAACTGACACACAGACAAAATCCTCACTGAACGCAAAGAAACTAACCCACTGACCTCTTCCTGACCGAGCACACAGTAACTGACCCACTGAACACAACTTGACCAAACACACAAAAACTGATCCAATGACCGCAACCTGATCAACCACACAGAAACAGACCCACTGACCACAACCTCACCGAACACACATAAACTGACCTACTGACCACATTCTGATCGAACACACAGAAACTGACCCAGTGGACACAAACTATCGGAACACACAGAAACTGACCCACTGCCACAACCTGTCTGAACACACAGAAACTGTCCCACTGACCACAACCTGTCCGAACACACAGAAACTGACCCACAGACCACAACCAGACCGAGCACACAGTACCTGATCCTCTGACCTTAACCTGACTGAACACACAGGATCTGACCCAAAGACCACAATCAGACTGAGCACACAGAATCTAACCCAAAGACCACAACCTGACAGGAAACACAAAAACAGACCCGCTGACCACAACCTCACCGAACACACAGAAACTGACCTACTGACCACATTCTGACCAAACACACAGAAACTGACCCACTGGCACAAACTGTCTGAACACACAGTAACTGACCCACTGACCACTTCCTGACTGAGCACACAGTAACTGACCCACTGATCAAAACTTGACCGAACACACAAAAACTGATCCAATGACCACAGCCTGACCAAACACACAGAAACAGACACACTGACCACAACCTGACCGAACGCACAATAACAGACCCACTGAACACAACCTGATCGAACACAAAGAAACTGAACCACGGTCCACAAACTCTCCGAACGCACAGAAACTGACCCACTGACCACAACCTGATCGATCACACAAAAACCGACCCTCTGAAAACATCCAGACCGAGCACACAGCAGCTGAGCCACTCACCACAACATGACCAATGACAAAGTAACTGACACACTGACCACAACCTGACCAAACACTCAGAATCTGACCCACTGGCCATGACCTAGCCGAACACTCCGAAACTAACCCACAGACCACAACCAGACTGAGCACACAGAAACTGACACACAGAACACAACCTGACCAAAAACACAGAAACTTACTCACCGACCACAAGCTGACCGAAAACACAGAAACTGACCAACTGAACACAACCTGAGCTAACACACAGAAAATGACCCACTGACCACAACCTGACCGAACACACAGTAACTGACGCACTGACGTCAGCCTGGTCTAACACACAGAAACTGATCCACTGAACACAACCTGACCGAACACACAGAAACTGACCCAATGACCAGAAGCAGACCGAAAACGCAGAAAATGACCCACAGACCACAACATTACCGAACACACAGGAACTGAGCCGTAGTCCCACTGGCCACAACCTGAACGAACACACAGAAACAGACCCATTGACCACAGGCTGAACGAACACACAGAAACTGACCCATTGACCTCAACCTGACCGAGCACTCAGTAACTGTCAGACTGAACACAACCTGACCGAGCACACAGAAACTGACCCACTGACCACAAACCGACCGAGCAGACAGAAGCTGACACACTGATAAAAACTTGACTGAACACACAGGAACTGACCCTCTGACCACAACCTGACGGAACACACAATAACTGACCCATTGCCCACAACCTGATCGAACACACAGAAACTGAACCACTGACCACAACGTTTCTGAACACACAGAAAGTGACGCTCTGAGCACAACCTGCCTGAACACACAGAAACTGAGCCACTGAACACAATCAGACAGAGCACACAGTAACTGAACGACCGAACACAACCTGAAATAACACTCAGTAACTGACCCACTGACCACACCCTGACCGAACACAATGTAACTGACACACTGACCACAAACTGACCGAGCACTTGTAAACAGACCCACTGGCCACAACATAGTCGAACACTCAGAAAATGACTCATTTATCACAAGCTGACCACACACACAGAAACTGACCCACTAAACACAGCCTGACCGACCACACAGAAACTTACCCACTGAACGCAACCTGACTGAACACACAGAAACTGACCATATGACCACAACCTGACCAAACACACAGAAACAGACCCACTGACAACAACCTCACTGAACACACAGAGACTGACCATATGACCACAACCTGACCAAACACACAGAAACAGACCCACTGACAACAACCTCACTGAACACACAGAAACTGACCGACTGACCACAACCTGAGCAAACACACAGAAACTGACCCACTGACCACAGACTGAACAAGCACACAGAAACTGACCCACTGTCCACAAACTGAACGAACATACAGAAACTGACATGTTGACCACAAACTGTTCGAAGACGCAGAAACTGACACACTGACCACAAACTGAACGAACACAATGGAACTGAACCACTGAACAAAAACTGACCGAGCACACAGAAACTGACATGTTGACCACAACCTGACCGAACACTCCGAATCTGGCCCGCTGACCACAACCTGACCGGCCACACAGAAACTAATCCAATGACCACAACCTGTCCGAAAATGCAGAATCTGACCCACAGACCACATCCTGACCGAACACGCATAAACTCACCCACTGACCATTACCTGAGCGAAAGCACAGAAACTGTCCCACTGACCGCAACTTGCCCAGACACACAGGAACTGACCCACTGACCACAACCTGACCGAACAAACAGAATCTGATCCAATGACCACAACCTGTCCGGAAACGCAGGAACTGACCCACTGACCATAACCTGACCGAACACACATTAACTGAACCACTGATCACAAACTGACCGAACACACAGAAACTGACCCATTGACAACAACCTGACTTAACAAACAGAAACTGAAACATTGACCACAACCTGACCGAACACACAGAAACTTACCCACTGTCCACAACTTGACCAAACACCCAGAAACTGTCCCACTCAACACAACCTGTCCGAACACACAGAAACTGAACCACTGAAAACAACCTGCACGAACACACAGAAACTGATCCAATGAACACATCCTGTCCGAACACGCAGAAACTGACCCACAGACAACAACCTGACCGGTCACACAGAAAGTCACCCACTGCCCACGACCTGACAACAGCACAGAAATTGTCCCACTGACCGCAACCTGACCGAACACACGGAATCTGATACAATGACCACATCTTGTCCAAAGATGCAGAAACTCACCCGCTGAACACTACCTGGCGAAAGCATAGAAACTGTAACACTGACCGCAACCTGAACAAACACACAGAAACTGCCCCACTGACCACAAGCTGACCGAACACTCAGAAGCTGACCCACTGACCACAACCTGACCGAAAACTCAGAAACTGATCCAGTGTCCACAATCTGACAGACCACACAGAAACTGACATGTTGACCACAACCTGACCGAACACACAGAATCTGGCCCATTGACAACAACCTGACCAGAAAAGAAAAGCTGACCCATAGGCAACAACCTGACCGACCACACAGAAACTAATCCAATGACCACAACATGTCCGAAAATGCAGAAAATGACCCACTGACCACAAGCTGATCGAACACACAGAAACTAACCCACTGACCACAACCTGACCAAACACACAGAAACTGATCCAATGACCACAACCTGCCCGAACACGCAGAAACTGACCCACTGACCACAACCTGACCGAACACACAGAAACTAACCCACTGACAACAACATGACCCAGCACACAGTAACTGTCAGACTGAACACGACCTGACCGAGCACCCAGAAATTGACCCGCTGACTAGAAGCTGATGAAAGACAAAGAAACTGAACCACTGACCACAAATCGACCGAGTACACACATGCTGACACAGTGATAACAACTTGACTGAACACACACGAACTGACCCACTGACCACAACCTTACCAAACACACAGAAACTGACCCACTGACCACAAACTGATCGAACACAAAGAAACTGAACCACTGACTACAACCTTTCTGAACACACAGAAACTGACGCACTGACCACACCTGACGGAACACACAGAAACAGATACAATGTCCACAAACTGTCCGAACACGCAGAAGCTGACCTACAGAACACAACCTGGCCGAACACACAGAAACCGACCCAATGAACACAACCAGACCGAACACACAGAAACTGACCCACTGAGCACAACCTGACTGAATACAAAGAAACTGAAGCACTGAATAGAAATTATCCGAACACTCAGAATTTGACCCATTGACCACAAGCTGACTGGACACACAGAAACTGACCCACTGACCACAACCTGACCGAACACGCAGAAACTGTCCCACAGAGCACAACCTGACTGAACACAAAGAAACTGAACTACTGATCACTACCTGATCGATCACAAAGAAACTGATACATTGACCACAAGCTGACCGAACACACAGGAACTGAATCACTTTCCACAAATTGACGGAACACACAGAAACTGACCCCCTGACCACAACCTGATCGAACACACAGAAACTGAACCACTGACCACTAATTGTCCGAACACACAGAAACTGACCTACTGACCACAAACTCACATAATACACAGAAACAGACACACTGAGCACAAGCTGACCGATCACAAAGAAGCTGACATAATGACAACAAATTGACTGAACTCTCAGAAACTGACCCATTGGCCACAATATAGCCGAACAGGCAGAACCTGACCCATTGACCACAAGGTGACCGAACACACAGGAATTGACCCACTGACCACAATCTGACAGAAAACACAGAAAATGACCCACAGACAACATCCTCAACGAACAGCCAGAAACTGAATGAACATAGAGAAACTGACCCACTGAGCACAACCTGACTGAACACCCATAAACTGACCCACTGGCCACAACATAGCCGATCACTCAGAAACTGGCCCATTGACATCAAGCTGACCGAACAGACTGTAACTGACCCACTGACCACAAACTGACAGAAAACACAGAAACTGACCCACAGACAACATCCTTACTGAACACACAGAAACTGACCGATAACACAGAAACTGACCCACTGACCTCTTCCTGAACGAGCACACAGTAACTGACCCACTGAACCCAACTTGACCAAACACACAAAACTGATCCAATGACCCCACAACCTGACCAACCACAAGGAAACTGTCCCACTGACCACAACCTCACCGAACACACAGAAACTGACCTACTGACCACAATCTGACTGAGCACACAGAAACTGACCCACTGAACACAACTTGACCAAACACACAAAACTGATCCAATGACCACAACCTGGCCTATCACACAGAAACAGACACACTGACCACAACCTCAACGAACACACAGAAACTGATGTTCTGACCACAATCTGACTGAACACACAGAAACTGACCTACTGATCACAAACTCACATAATACACAGAAACAGACACACTGAGCACAAGCTGACCGATCACAAAGAAGCTGACATAATGACCACAAATTGACCGAACACTCAGAAACTGACGCATTGGCCACAATATAGCCGAACAGGCAGAACCTGACCCATTGACCACAAGCTGACCGAACACACAGAAATTGATCCACTGAACACAACCTGACAGAAAACACAGAAAATGACCACAGACAACATCCTCAACGAACAACCAGAAACTGAACGAACATAGAGAAACTGACCCACTGAGCACAACCTGACCGAACACCCATAAACTGACCCACTGGCCACAACATAGCCGATCACTCAGAAACTGGCCCATTGACATCAAGCTGACCGAACAGACTGTAACTGACCCACTGACCACAAACTGACAGAAAACACAGAAACTGACCCACAGACAACATCCTTACTGAACACACAGAAACTGACCGATAACACAGAAATTGACCCACTGACCTCTTCCTGAACAAGCACACAGTAACTGACCCACTGAACACAATCTGACTGAACACATAGAAACTGACCCACTGAACAGAACTTGACCAAACACACAAAACTGATCCAATGACCACAACCTGACCTAACACACAGAAACAGACACACTGACCACAAGCTCAACGAACACACAGAAACTGATCTTCTGACCACAATCTGACTGAACACACAGAAACTGAACCACTGACCACTGCCTGACCGAACACACAGAAACTGGAACATTGACCACAACCTGACCTAACACACAGAAACTGACCCAATGACCACAACCTCACCGAACACACAGAAACTGACATTCTGACCAAACACACAGAAACTGACCCACTTACACAAACTGACCGAACACACAGAAACTGACACACTGACCACAACTTGACCAAACACACAGAAACTGACCCACTCACCACAACATCTCCGAACACACAGAAACTGACCCACTGGACACAACATGTCCGAACACACGGAAAATGATCCACTGCCACAAACTGTCCGAATACACAGATACTGACCCACTGACCACAACCTGATCGAACGCACAGAAACTGACCCACAGACCACAGCCAGACCGAGCAAACAAAAGCTGACCGAACACACAGAAACTGACCCACAGAAAACATCCTCACCGAACACACAAAAACTGACCGATCACACAGAAACTGATCTTCTGACCACAATCTGACTGAACACACAGAAACTGAACCACTGACCACTGCCTGACCGAACACACAGAAACTGACCCAATGACCACAACCTCACCGAACACACAGAAACTGACATTCTGACCACAATCTGACCAAACACACAGAAACTGACCCACTTACACAAACTGAACGAACACACAGAAACTGACACACTGACCACAACTTGACCAAACACACAGAAACTGACCCACTCACCACAACATCTCCAAACACACAGAAACTGACCCACTGGACACAACATGTCCGAACACACGGAAAATGACCCACTGCCACAAACTGTCCGAATACACAGATACTGACCCACTGACCACAACCTGATCGAACACACAGAAACTGACCCACAGACCACAGCCAGACCGAGCAAACAAAAGCTGACCGAACACACAGAAACTGACCCACAGAAAACATCCTCACCGAACACACAAAAACTGACCGAACACACAGAAACTGACCAAACACACAGAAACTGACACACTGACCATTTCCTGACCGAGCACACAGTAACTGACCCAGTAAACAAAACTTGACCAAACACACGAAAATTGATCCAATGACCACAACCTGAACAAACACACAGAAACAGACACACTGACCACAACCTGACCGAACACACAGAAACTGACTCACAGACAACACGCTCCCGGAAAACACAGAAACTGACCTAACACACAGAAACTGACCCACTGACCATTTCCTGACCATGCACACAGTAACTGACACACTGAACAAAACTTGACAAAACACACAAAACCTGATCCAATGACCACAACCTGACCAAACATACAGAAACAGACACATTGACCACAACCTCTCCGAAAACACAGAAATTGCCCCACTGACCACAAGCTGACCGAACACACAGAAACTGACACACTGACCACAACCTGACTGAACAGTCAGAAGCTAATTCACTGACCACGACTCAGCCGAAAACTCAGAAACTAACACACAGACCACAAAATGACTGAGCAGACAGAAACTGACCCACTGACCACAACCTGACCAAACAGACAGAAACTAATCCAATGACCACAACCTGTCTGAACATGCAGAAACAGACCCACAGTCCGCAACCTGCCCAAATGCACAGAAACTGACACACTGACCACAAGCTGAACGAACACAAAGAAACTGACACAATGACCACAGTCTGACCGAACACACAGAAACTGATCCAATGACCACAACCTGTCTGAACACTCAGAAACTGAGACACAGACCAAAACCTGACGGAACACACAGAAACTGATCCACTGACAACAACCTCACCGAGCACACAGTAACTGTCAGACTGAACACAACCTGACCGAGCGTACAGAAACTGACCCGCTGATCAGCAGCTGAAGAAAGGCACAGAAACTAACCCACTGCCCACAAAACGACCGAACACACAGAAGCTGACACACTGAACACAACTTGACTGAACACACAGGAACTGACCCACTGACCACAGCCTGACCAAACATACAGAAACTGATCCACTGATCACAACCTGATCGAACACACAGCAAGTAACACTGACAACAATATTTCTGAACACACAGAAACTGACCCGCTGAGCACAACCTGACCGATCACAAAGAAACTGACCCACTGACCACAACCAGAATGAGCACACAGAAACTGACACACAGACCAAAACCTGACCGAAAACACAGAAACTGACACACTGACCACAAGCTGACCGAAAACACAGAAACTGACCAACAGAACACAACCTGAGCGAACACACAGAAAATACCCACTAACCAGAACCTGACCGAACACACAGAAACTGACCCACTGACCACAACCAGATCGAGCACACAGAAGCTGAACAACCGACCACAATCTGACCGAACATCCAGAAGCTGACCCACTGACCACAACCTGATCGAACACACAGGATCTGACCCAATGAGCACAACCTGTCCAAAAACACAGAAACTGGCCCACTGATCACAACCAGACCGAGCACACAGTAACTGAAATATTGAACACAACCAGACCAAAGACAAAGAAAATGACCCGCTGACCAGAAGCTGATTGGAAACACAGAAATTGACCCACTGACCACAACCTGACCGAAGAAACAGAATCTGATACAATGACCACAACTTGTCCGAAGATGAAGAATCTCACCCACTGACCACTACCTGAGCGAAAGCATAGACACTGTAACACTGATCGCAATCTGAAAAAACACACAGAAACTGACCAATTGACCACAACCTGACCGAACACACAGAAACTGATCCAATGACCACAACCTGAACAAACAACAGAAACTGACCCACTGACCACAACCTGAACAGAAACACAGAATTTGACCCACTGACCACAACCTGAACGAACTCACAGAAACTGACATATTGACCACAAACTGAGAGAACACATAGAAACTGAACCACTGTCCACAACCTCTCCGAACACACAGAAACTGACCCACTGACCACTACCTGACAAAACACACAGAAACTGACCCACTGACCACAACCTGATCGAACACACAGAGATTGACCAACTGACCACAAGCTGACGAAACACACAGGAACTGACCCAGTGACCGCAAGCTGACCGAAAACACAGAAACTGACCAACAGAACACAACCTGAGCGAACACACAGAAAATGACCCACTGACCAGAACCTGACCGAAAACACAGAAACTGACCAACAGAACACAAGCTGACCGAAAACACAGAAACTGACTCAATGAGCACAACCTGTCCAAAAACACAGAAATGACCCACTGACCACAACCAGACCGAGCACAAAGTAACTGAAATATTGACTCCAACCAGACCAAACACACAGAAGTTGACCCACTGACCACAACCTGATTGAACACACAGATACTGCCCCAATGAGCACAACTTGTCCGAAAACACAGAAACTGACCCACTGACCACAACCAGACCGAGCACACATAAATGACCCGCTGACCAGAAGCTGATTGGAAACACAGAAATTGACCCACAGAAGACAAACCGACCGATCTTACAGAAACTGACATCTTAACCACATCCTGACGGAACACACAGAATATGGCCCACTGACAGCAACCTGTCCGAACACAAAGAAACTGACCCACGGACCACAACCTGAGTGAACAAACAGAATCTGATACAATGACCACATATTGTCCGAAGACGCAGAAACTCACACACTGACCTCTACCTGAGCGAAAGCATAGAAACTGTAACACTGACCGCAATCTGAACTAACACACAGAAACTGACCCACTGACCACAACCTGATCGAACACACAGAAACTGATCCAATGACCACAACCTGTACAAACACACAGAAACTGCCCCACTGACCACAACCTGAACAAACACACAGAAACTGACCCAAAGACCACAACCTGAACGAACACACAGAAATTGACATGTTGACCACAAACTGACAGAACACATAGAAACTGACATAATGACCACAACCTAAACTAACACAGAGGAACTGACCCACTGAACACAACCTGACCGAGCACACAGAAACTGACATTTTGACCACAAACTGACCGAACACACAGAATCTGGCCCACTGACAACAACCTTAACAAACACAGAAAAGCTGACCCACAGACCACAACCTGACGAAGCAGACAGAAACTGACCCACTGACCACAACCTGACCGACCACACAGAAACTAATCCAATGACCACAACCTGTCCGAAAATGTAGACAATGACCCAAAGACCACATCCTGACCGAACACACAGAAACTTACCCACTGACCACTACCTGAGCAACAGCGCTGAAACTGGCCCACTGATCGCAACCTGCCCAGACAAACAGTAACTGACCCACTGACCACAAGCTGAACGAACACACAGAAAATGATCCAATGAACAGAGCCTATCCGAACACACAGAAACTGACCCACTGACCACAACCCGAACGAGTGCACAGAAGCTGACACACTGATAACAACTTGACTGAGCACACAGGAACTGACCCACTGAACACAATCAGACCGAGCACCCAGTAACTGAACCACCGAACACAACCTGAAAGAACACACAATAACTGACCCACTGACCACAACCTGACCAAACACACAGAAACTGACCCACTGACCACAAAGTGATCGAAAACCAAGAAACTGAACCACTGACCACAACCATTCTGAACACACAGAAACTGACGCAGTGACCACAATCTGACCGACCACAATGTAACTGACACACTGAGCACAAACTGACCGAGCACTCATAAACAGTCCCAGTGGCCACAACATAGCCGAACACTCAGAAACTGACCCATTGACCACAAGCTGACCACACACACAGAAACTGACCCACTGACAACAATCTGACAGAAAACACAGAAACTGAACCACAGACAACAACCTCAACAAACACACATAAACTGACCGAACACACAGAAACTGACCCACTGACCACATCCTGACCGAGCACACAGTAAATGTCCCACTGAATGCAACCTGACTGAACACACAGAAACTGACCCAATGACCACAACCTTAAAATGCACACAGAAACAGACCCACTGACAACAACCTCACCGAACACACAGAAACTGACACACTGAGCACAACCTGACCGAACACAGAAACTAACCCACTGACGACAAATTGAAAAAACACACAGAAACTGTCCCACTGACCACAACCTGATCGAACACACAGAGACTGACCAACTGAACACAACCTGACGAAACACAAATGAACTGACCCACTGACCACAACATATCCGAATACACAGAAACTGGCCCACTGAACACGACCTCTCCGAACACACAGAAACTGACCCACAGACCACAATCAGACCGAGCACACATAACTGGTCAACTGACCAGAACCTGACAGAACACACAGAAACTGACCCACAGACCAAAACCAGAATGAGCACACAGAAACTGACACACAGACCAAAACCTGACCGAAAACACAGAAACTGACCCACTGACCACAAGCTGACCGAAAACACAGAAACTGACCAACAGAACACAACCTGAGCGAACACACAGATATGATCCACAACCAGAACCTGACCGAACACACAGAAACTGACCCACTGACCACAACCAGATCGAGCACACAGAAGCTGAACAACCGACCACCATCTGACCGAACACCCAGAAGCTGACCCACTGACCACAACCTGATCGAACACACAGGATTTGACCCAATGAGCACAACCTGTCCAAAAACACAGAAACTGACCCACTGACCACAACCAGACTGAGCACACAGTAACTGAAATATTGAACACAACCAGACCAACGACAAAGAAAATGACCCGCTGACCAGAAGCTGATTGGAAACACAGAAATTGACCCACTGACCACAACCTGACCGAAGAAACAGAATCTGATACAATGACCACAACTTTTCCGAAGATGCAGAATCTCACCCACTGACCACTACCTGAGCAAAAGCATAGAAACTGAAACACTGACCGCAATCTGAAAAAACACACAGAAACTGATCCAATGACCACAACCTGAACAAACACACAGAAACTGACCCACTGACCACAACCTGAACAGAAACACAGAATCTGACCCAATGACCACAACCTGAACGAACACACAGAAACTGACATATTGACCACAAACTGAGAGAACACATAGAAACTGAACCACTGTCCACAACCTCTCCGAACACACAGAAACTGACCCACTGACCACAACCTGACAAAACACACAGAAACTGACCCACTGACCACAACCTGATCGAACACACAGAGATTGACCAACTGACCACAAGCTGACGAAGCACACAGGAACTGACCCACTGACCGCAACCTGTCCGAATACACAGAAACTGTCCCACTGACCACGATCTCTCTGAACACACAGAAACTGACCCACAGACCACAATCAGACCGAGAACAAATAACTGGTCCACTGACCACAACCTGACAGAACGCACAGAAACTGACCCACAGACCACAACCAGAATGAGCACACAGAATCTGACACACAGACCAAAACCTGACCGAAAACACAGAATCTGACCCACTGACCACAAGCTGACCGAAAACACAGAAACTGACCAACAGAACACAACCTGAGCGAACACACAGAAAATAACCCACTGACCAGAACCTGACCGGACACACAGAAACTGACACACTGACCACAACCAGATCAAGCACACAAAAGCTGAACAACGGACCACAATCTGACTGAACACCGAAAAGCTGACACAATGTCCAAAACCTGATCGAACACACAGAAACTGACCCAATGAGCACAACCTGTCCAAAAACACAGAAAATGACCCACTGACCACAACCAGACCGAGCACACAGTAACTGAAATATTGACTCCAACCAGACCAAACACACAGAAGTTGACCCACTGACCACAACCTGATTGAACACACAGATACTGCCCCAATGATCACAACTTGTCCGAAAACACAGAGACTGACCCACTGACCACAACCAGACCGAGCACACATAAATGACCCGCTGACCAGAAGCTGATTGGAAACACAGAAATTGACCCACAGAAGACAAACCGACCGATCTTACAGAAACTGACAACTTAACCACATCCTGATGGAACACACAGAATATGGCCCACTGACAGCAACCTGTCCGAACACAAAGAAACTGACCCACTGACCACAACCTGACTGTACAAACAGAATCTGATACAATGACCACATATTGTCCGAAGATGCAGAAACTCACATACTGACCTCTACCTGAGCGAAAGCATAGAAACTGTAACACTGACCGCAATCTGAACTAACACACAGAAACTGACCCACTGCCCACAACCTGACCGAACACACAGAAACTGATCCAATGACCACAACGTGTACAAACACACAGAAACTGACCCACTGACCACAACCTGAACAAACACACAGAAACTGACCCAAAGACCACAACCTGAACGAACACACAGAAATTGACATGTTGACCATAAACTGACAGAACACACAGAAACTGACACACTGACCACAACCTAAACTAACACACAGAAACTGACCAACAGAACACAACCTGAGCGACACACAGAAAATACCCACAACCAGAACCTGACCGAACACACAGAAACTGACCCACTGACCACAACCAGATCGAGCACACAGAAGCTGAACAACCGACCACCATCTGACCGAACACCCAGAAGCTGACCCACTGACCACAACCTGATCGAACACACAGGATTTGACCCAATGAGCACAACCTGTCCAAAAACACAGAAACTGACCCACTGACCACAACCAGAATGAGCACACAGTAACTGAAATATTGAACACAACCAGACCAACGACAAAGAAAATGACCCGCTGACCAGAAGCTGATTGGAAACACAGAAATTGACCCACTGACCACAACCTGACCGAAGAAACAGAATCTGATACAATGACCACAACTTGTCCGAAGATGCAGAATCTCACCCACTGACCACTGCCTGAGCAAAAGCATAGAAACTGAAACACTGACCGCAATCTGAAAAAACACACAGAAACTGATCCAATGACCACAACCTGAACAAACACACAGAAACTGACCCACTGACCACAACCTGAACAGAAACACAGAATCTGACCCACTGACCACAACCTGAACGAACACACAGAAACTGACATATTGACCACAAACTGAGAGAACACATAGAAACTGAACCACTGTCCACAACCTCTCCGAACACACAGAAACTGACCCACTGACCACAACCTGACAAAACACACAGAAACTGACCCACTGACCACAACCTGATCGAACACACAGAGATTGACCAACTGACCACAAGCTGACGAAGCACACAGGAACTGACCCACTGACCGCAACCTGTCCGAATACACAGAAACTGTCCCACTGACCACGATCTCTCTGAACACACAGAAACTGACCCACAGACCACAATCAGACCGAGAACAAATAACTGGTCCACTGACCACAACCTGACAGAACGCACAGAAACTGACCCACAGACCACAACCAGAATGAGCACACAGAATCTGACACACAGACCAAAACCTGACCGAAAACACAGAATCTGACCCACTGACCACAAGCTGACCGAAAACACAGAAACTGACCAACAGAACACAACCTGAGCGAACACACAGAAAATAACCCACTGACCAGAACCTGACCGGACACACAGAAACTGACACACTGACCACAACCAGATCAAGCACACAAAAGCTGAACAACGGACCACAATCTGACTGAACACCGAAAAGCTGACACAACGTCCAAAACCTGATCGAACACACAGAAACTGACCCAATGAGCACAACCTGTCCAAAAACACAGAAAATGACCCACTGACCACAACCAGACCGAGCACACAGTAACTGAAATATTGACTCCAACCAGACCAAACACACAGAAGTTGACCCACTGACCACAACCTGATTGAACACACAGATACTGCCCCAATGATCACAACTTGTCCGAAAACACAGAGACTGACCCACTGACCACAACCAGACCGAGCACACATAAATGACCCGCTGACCAGAAGCTGATTGGAAACACAGAAATTGACCCACAGAAGACAAACCGACCGATCTTACAGAAACTGACAACTTAACCACATCCTGATGGAACACACAGAATATGGCCCACTGACAGCAACCTGTCCGAACACAAAGAAACTGACCCACTGACCACAACCTGACTGTACAAACAGAATCTGATACAATGACCACATATTGTCCGAAGATGCAGAAACTCACATACTGACCTCTACCTGAGCGAAAGCATAGAAACTGTAACACTGACCGCAATCTGAACTAACACACAGAAACTGACCCACTGCCCACAACCTGACCGAACACACAGAAACTGATCCAATGACCACAACGTGTACAAACACACAGAAACTGACCCACTGATTCACAACCTGAACAAACACACAGAAACTGACCCAAAGACCACAACCTGAACGAACACACAGAAATTGACATGTTGACCATAAACTGACAGAACACACAGAAACTGACACACTGACCACAACCTAAACTAACACACAGAAACTGACCAACAGAACACAACCTGAGCGACACACAGAAAATACCCACAACCAGAACCTGACCGAACACACAGAAACTGACCCACTGACCACAACCAGATCGAGCACACAGAAGCTGAACAACCGACCACCATCTGACCGAACACCCAGAAGCTGACCCACTGACCACAACCTGATCGAACACACAGGATTTGACCCAATGAGCACAACCTGTCCAAAAACACAGAAACTGACCCACTGACCACAACCAGAATGAGCACACAGTAACTGAAATATTGAACACAACCAGACCAACGACAAAGAAAATGACCCGCTGACCAGAAGCTGATTGGAAACACAGAAATTGACCCACTGACCACAACCTGACCGAAGAAACAGAATCTGATACAATGACCACAACTTGTCCGAAGATGCAGAATCTCACCCACTGACCACTACCTGAGCGAAAGCATAGAAACTGTAACACTGACCGCAATCTGAAAAAACACACAGAAACTGATCCAATGACCACAACCTGAACAAACACACAGAATCTGACCCACTGACCACAACCTGAACAGAAACACAGAATCTGACCCACTGACCACAACCTGAACGAACACACAGAAACTGACATATTGCCCACAAACTGAGAGAACACATAGAAACTGAACCACTGTCCACAACCTCTCCGAACACACAGAAACTGACCCACTGACCACAACCTGACAAAACACACAGAAACTGACCCACTGACCACAACCTGATCGAACACACAGAGATTGACCAACTGACCACAAGCTGACGAAACACACAGGAACTGACCCACTGACCGCAACCTGTCCGAATACACAGAAACTGTCCCACTGACCACGATCTCTCTGAACACACAGAAACTGACCCACAGACCACAATCAGACCGAGAACAAATAACTGGTCCACTGACCACAACCTGACAGAACGCACAGAAACTGACCCACAGACCACAACCTGACGAAGCAGACAGAAACTGACCCACTGACCACAACCTGACCGACCACACAGAAACTAATCCAATGACCACAACCTGTCCGAAAATGTAGACAATGACCCAAAGACCACATCCTGACCGAACACACAGAAGCTTACCCACTGACCACTACCTGAGCAACAGCACTGAAACTGGCCCACTGATCGCAACCTGCCCAGACAAACAGTAACTGACCCACTGACCACAAGCTGAACGAACACACAGAAAATGATCCAATGAACAGAGCCTATCCGAACACACAGAAACTGACCCACTGACCACAACCCGAACGAGTACACAGAAGCTGACACACTGATAACAACTTGACTGAGCACACAAGAACTGACCCACTGAACACAATCAGACCGAGCACCCAGTAACTGAACCACCGAACACAACCTGAAAGAACACACAGTAACTGACCCACTGACCACAACCTGACCAAACACACAGAAACTGACCCACTGACCACAAAGTGATCGAAAACCAAGAAACTGAACCACTGACCACAACCATTCTGAACCCACAGAAACTGACGCAGTGACCACAACCTGACCGAACACACAGGAACTGTGCCACTAAACACAATCAGACCGAGCACCCAGTAACTGAACCACCGAACACAACCTGAAAGAACACACAGTAACTGACACACTGACCACAACCTGACCGAACACAATGTAACTGACACACTGACTACAACCTGACCGAGCACTCATAAACACACCCACTGGCCACAACATAGCTCAACACTCAGAAACTGTCCCATTGACCACAAGCTGACCACACACACAGAAACTGACCCACTGACAACAATCTGACAGAAAACACAGAAACTGACCCACCGACAACAACATCACCAAACACACATAAACTGACCGAACACACAGAAACTGACCCACTGACCACATCCTGACCGATCACACAGTAAATGACCCACTGAATGCAACCTGACTGAACACACAGAATCTGACCCAATGACCACAACCTTAACAAGCACACAGAAACAGACCCACCGACAACAACCTCACCGAACGCACAGAAACTGACACACTGACCACAACCTGACCGAACACAGAAACTAACCCACTGACGACAAATTGACAAAACACACAGAAACTGACCCACTGACCACAACCTGACCGACCACAATGTAACTGACACAATGAGCACAACCTGACCGAGCACTCATAAACAGTCCCAGTGGCCACAACATAGCCGAACACTCAGAAACTGACCCATTGACCACAAGCTGACCACACACACAGAATCTGAACCACTGACAACAATCTGACAGAAAACACAGAAACTGACCCACAGACAACAACCTCACCAAACACACATAAAATGAGCGAACACACAGAAACTGACCCACTGACCACATCCTGACCGAGCACACAGTAAATGTCCCACTGAATGCAACCTGACTGAACACGCAGAAACTGACCCAATGACCACAACCTTAAAATGCACACAGAAACAGACCCACTGACAACAACCTCACCGAAAACAGAGAAACTGACACACTGACCACAACCTGACCGAACACAGAAACTAACCCACTGACGACAAATTGACAAAACACACAGAAACTGACCCACTGACCACAACCTGACCGACCACAATGTAACTGACACACTGAGCACAACCTGACCGAACACACAGAAACTGGCCCACTGACAACAACATGTTCGAACACACAGAGACTGAACAACTGAACACAACCTGACGAAACACAAATGAACTGACCCACTGACCACAACATATCCGAATACACAGAAACTGGCCCACTGAACACGACCTCTCCGAACACACAGAAACTGACCCACAGACCACAATCAGACCGAGCACGCATAACTGGTCAACTGACTAGAACCTGACAGAACACACAGAAACTGACCCACAGACCAAAACCAGAATGAGCACACAGAAACTGACACAAAGACCAAAACCTGACCGAAAACACAGAAACTGACCCACTGACCACAAGCTGACCGTAAACACAGAAACTGACCAACAGAACACAACCTGAGCGAACACACAGAAAATGACCCACAACCAGAACCTGACCAAACACACAGAAACTGACCCACTGACCACAACCAGATCGAGCACACAGAAGCTGAACAACCGACCACCATCTGACCGAACACCCAGAAGCTGACCCACTGACCACAATCTGTTCGAACATACAGGATTTGACCCAATTGAGCACAACCTGTCCAAAAACACAGAAACTGACCCACTGACCACAAACAGACTGAGCACACAGTAACTGAAATATTGAACACAACCAGACCAACGACAAAGAAAATGACCCGCTGACCAGAAGCTGATTGGAAACACAGAAATTGACCCACTGACCACAACCTGACCGAAGAAACAGAATCTGATACAATGACCACAACTTGTCCGAAGATGCAGAATCTCACCCATTGACCACTACCTGAGCGAAAGCATAGAAACTGTAACACTGACAGCAATCTGAAAAAACACACAGAAACTGATCCAATGACCACAACCTGAACAAACACACAGAAACTGACCCACTGACCACAACCTGAACAGAAACACAGAATCTGACCAACTGACCACAACCTGAACGAACACACAGAAACTGACATTTGGACCACAAACTGAGAGAACACAAAGAAACTGAACCACTGTCCACAACCTCTCCGAACACACAGAAACTGACCCACTGACCACAACCTGACAAAAAACACAGAAACTGACCGACTGACCACAACCTGATCGATCACACAGAGATTGACCAACTGACCACAAGCTGACGAAACACACAGGAACTGACCCACTGACCGCAACTTGTCCGAATACACAGAAACTGTCCCACTGACCACGATCTCTCTGAACACACAGAAACTGACCCACAGACCACAATCAGACCGAGAACAAATAACTGGTCCATTGACCACAACCTGACAGAACGCACAGAAACTGACCCACAGACTACAACCAGAATGAGCACACAGAAATTGACACACAGACCAAAACCTGGCCGAAAACACAGAAACTGACCCACTGACCACAAGCTGACCGAAAACACAGAAACTGACCAACAGAACACAACCTGAGCGAACGCACAGAAAATGACCCACTGACCAGAACCTGACCGGACACACAGAAACTGACACACTGACCACAACCAGATCAAGAACACAAAAGCTGAACAACGGACCACAATCTGACTGAACACCGAGAAGCTGACACAATGACCAAAACCTGATCGAACACACAGAAACTGTCCCAATGCGCACAACCTGTCCAAAAACACAGAAAATGACCCAAAAACAACATCCTGACCGAGCACACAGTAAATGTCCCACTGAATGCAACCTGACTGAACACACAGAAACTGACCCAATGACAACAACCTTAAAATGCACACAGAAACAGAACCACTGACAACAACCTCACCGAACACACAGAAACTGTCACACTGACCACAATCTGACCGAACACAGAAACTAACCCACTGACGACAAATTGACAAAACACACAGAAACTGACCCACTGACCACAACCTGACCGACCACAATGTAACTGGCACACTGAGCACAACCTGACCGAACACACAGAAACTGACCCACTGACCACAACCTGATCGAAAACACAGAGACTGACCAACTGAACACAACCTGACGAAACACAAATGAACTGACCCACTGACCACAACCTATCCGAATACACAGAAACTGGCCCACTGAACACGACCTCTCCGAACACACAGAAACTGACCCACAGACCACAATCAGACCGATGACACATAACTGGTCAACTGACCAGAACCTGATAGAACACACAGAAACTGACCCACAGACCACAACCAGAATGAGCACACAGAAACTGACACACAGACCAAAACCTGGCCGAAAACACAGAAACTGACCCACTGACCACAAGCTGGCCGAAAACACAGAAACTGACCAACAGAACACAACCTGAGCGAACACACAGAAAATACCCACTAACCAGAACCTGACCGAACACACAGAAACTGAACCACTGACCACAACCAGATCGAGCACACAGAAGCTGAACAACCGACCACCATCTGACCGAACACCCAGAAGCTGACCCACTGACCACAACCTGATCGAACACACAGGATCTGACCCAATGAGCACAACATGTCCAAAAACACAGAAACTGAACCATTGACCACAACCAGACCGAGCACACAGTAACTGAAATATTGAACACAACCAGACCAAAGACAAAGAAAATGACCCGCTGATCAAAGCTGATTGGAAACACAGAAATTGACCCACTGACCACAACCTGACCGAAGAAACAGAATCTGATACAATGACCACAACTTGTCCGAAGATGCAGAATCTCACCCACTGACCACTACCTGAGCGAAAGCATAGAAGCTGTAACACTGACCGCAATCTGAAAAAACACACAGAAACTGACCCACTGACCACAACCTGACCGACCACACAAAAACTGATCCAATGACCACAACCTGAACAAACACACAGAAACTGACCCACTGACCACAACCTTGACAGAAACACAGATACTGACCCACTGACCACACCCTGAACGAACACACAGAAACTGACATATTGACCACAAACTTAGAGAACACATAGAAACTGAACCACTGTCCACAACCTCTCCGAACACACAGAAACTGACCCACTGACCACAACCTGACAAAACACACAGAAACTGACCCACTGACCGCAACCTGTCCGAATACACAGAAACTGTCCCACTGACCACGATCTCTCTGAACACACAGAAACTGACCCACAGACCACAATCAGAACGAGAACAAATAACTGGTCCACTGACCACAGACTGACAGAACGCACAGAAACTGACCCACAGACCACAACCAGAATGAGCACACAGAAACTGACACACAGACCAAAACCTGACCGAAAACACAGAAACTGACCCACTGACCACAAGCTGACCGAAAACACAGAAACTGACCAACAGAACACAACCTGAGCGAACACACAGAAAATGAACCACTGACCAGAACCTGACCAGACACACAGAAACTGACACACTGACCACAACCAGATCAAGCACACAGAAGCTGAACAACGGACCACAATCTGACTGAACACCGAGAAGCTGACACAATGACCAACACCTGATCGAACACACAGAAACTGACCCAATGAGCACAACCTGTCCAAAAACACAGAAAATGACCCACTGACCACAACCAGACCGAGCACACTGTAACTGAAATATTGACTCCAACCAGACCAAACACACAGAAGTTGACCCACTGACCACAACCTGATTCAACACACAGATACTGCCCCAATGAGCACAACTTGTCCGAAAACACAGAAACTGACCCATTGACCACAACCAGACCGAGCACACATAAATGACCCGCTGACTAGAAGATGATTGGAAACACAGAAATTGACTCACAGAAGACAAACCGACCGATCTTACAGAAACTGACAACTTAACCACATCCTGACGGAACACACAGAATATGGCCCACTGACAGCAACCTGTCCGAACACAAAGAAACTGACCCACTGACCACAACCTGAGTGAACAAACAGAATCTGATACAATGACCACATATTGTCCGAAGATGCAGAAACTCACCCACTGACCTCTACCTGAGCGAAAGCATAGAAACTGTAACACTGACCGCAATCTGAACTAACACACAGAAACTGACCCACTGCCCACAACCTGACCGAACACACAGAAACTGATCCAATGACCACAACGTGTACAAACACACAGAAACTGACCCACTGACCACAACCTGAACAAACACACAGAAACTGACCCAAAGACCACAACCTGAACGAACACACAGAAATTGACATGTTGACGATAAACTGACAGAACACACAGAAACTGACACACTGACCACAACCTAAACTAACACAGAGAAACAGACCCACTGAACACAACCTGACCGAGCACACAGAAACTGACATTTTGACCACAAACTGACCGAACACACAGAATCTGGCCCACTGACAACAACCTTAACAAACACAGAAAAGCTGACCCACAGACCACAACCTGACGAAGCAGACAGAAACTGACCCACTGACCACAACCTGACCGACCACACAGAAACTAATTCAATGACCACAACCTGTCCGAAAATGTAGACTATGACCCAAAGACCACATCCTGACCGAACACACAGAAACTTACCCATTGACCACTACCTGAGCTAAAGCACTGAAACTGGCCCACTGATCGCTACCTGCCCAGACAAACAGTAACTGACCCACTGACCACAAGCTGAACGAACACACAGAAAATGATCCAATGAACAGAGCCTATCCGAACACACAGAAACTGACCCACTGACCACAACCCGAACGAGTACACAGAAGCTGACACACTGATAACAACTTGACTGAGCACACAGGAACTGACCCACTGAGCACAATCATACCGAGCACCGAGTAACTGAACCACCGAACACAACCTGAAAGAACACACAGTAACTGACCCACTGACCACAACCTGACCAAACACACAGAAACTGACCCACTGACCACAAAGTGATCGAAAACCAAGAAACTGAACCACTGACCACAACCATTCTGAACACACAGAAACTGACGCAGTGACCACAACCTGACCGAACACACAGGAACTGAGCCACGAAACACAATCAGACCGAGCACCCAGTAACTGAACCACCGAACAAAACCTGAAAGAACACACAGTAACTGACACACTGACCACAATCTGACCGAACACAATGTAACTGACACACTGACTACAACCTGACCGAGCACTCATAAACACACCCACTGGCCACAACATAGCTGAACACTCAGAAACTGACACACTGACCACAACCTGACCGAACACAGAAACTAACCCACTGACGACAAATTGACAAAACACACAGAAACTGACCCACTGACCACAACCTGACCGACCACAATGTAACTGACACACTGAGCACAACCTGACCGAACACACAGAAACTGACCCACTGACCACAACCTGATCGAAAACACAGAGACTGACCAACTGAACACAACCTGACGAAACACAAATGAACTGACCCACTGACCACAACATATCCGAATACACAGAAACTGGCCCACTGAACACGACCTCTCCGAACACACAGAAACTGACCCACAGACCACAATCAGACCGAGCACACATAACTGGTCAACTGACCAGAACCTGACAGAACACACAGAAACTGACCCACAGACCAAAACCAGAATGAGCACACAGAAACTGACACACAGACCAAAACCTGACCGAAAACACAGAAACTGACCCACTGACCACAAGCTGACCGAAAACACAGAAACTGACCAACAGAACACAACCTGAGCGAACACACAGAAAATACCCACAACCAGGACCTGACCGAACACACAGAAACTGACCCACTGACCACAACCAGATCGAGCACACAGAAGCTGAACAACCGACCACCATCTGACCGAACACCCAGAAGCTGACCCACTGACCACAACCTGATCGAACACACAGGATTTGACCCAATGAGCACAACCTGTCCAAAAACACAGAAACTGACCCACTGACCACAACCAGACTGAGCACACAGTAACTGAAATATTGAACACAACCAGACCAACGACAAAGAAAATGACCCGCTGACCAGAAGCTGATTGGAAACACAGAAATTGACCCACTGACCACAACCTGACCGAAGAAACAGAATCTGATACAATGACCACAACTTGTCCGAAGATGCAGAATCTCACCCACTGACCACTACCTGAGCGAAAGCATAGAAACTGTAACACTGACCGCAATCTGAAAAAAAACACCGGAACTGATCCAATGACCACAACCTGAACAAGCACACAGAAACTGACCCACTGACCACAACCTGAACAGAAACACAGAATCTGACCCACTGACCACAACCTAAACGAACACACAGAAACTGGCATATTGACCACAAACTGAGAGAACACATAGAAACTGAACCACTGTCCACAACCTCTCCGAACACACACAAACTGACCCACTGACCACAACCTGACAAAACACACAGAAACTGACCCACTGACCACAACCTGATCGAACACACAGAGATTGACCAACTGACCACAAGCTGACGAAACACACAGGAACTTACCCACTGACCGCAACCTGTCCGAATACACAGAAACTGTCCCACTGACCACGATCTCTCTGAACACACAGAACCTGACCCACAGACCACAATCAGACCGAGAACAAATAACTGGTCCACTGACCACAACCTGACAGAACGCACAGAAACTGACCCACAGACCACAACCTGAATGAGCACACAGAAACTGACACACAGACCAAAACCTGACCGAAAACACATAAACTGACCCATTGACCACAAGCTGACCGAAAACGCAGAAACTGACCAACAGAACACAACCTGAGCGAACACACAGAAAATGACCCACTGACCAGAACCTGCCCGGACACACAGAAACTGACACACTGACCACAACCAGATCAAGCACACAGAAGCTGAACAACGGACCACAATCTGACTGAACACCGAGAAGCTGACACAATGACCAAAACCTGATCGAACACACAGAAACTGACCCAATGAGCACAACCTGTCCAAAAACACAGAAAATGACCCACTGACCACAACCAGACCGAGCACGCAGTAACTGAAATATTGACTCCAACCAGACCAAACACACAGAAGTTGACCCACTGACCACAACCTGATTGAACACACAGATACTGCCCCAATGAGCACAACTTGTCCGAAAACACAGAAACTGACACACTGACCACAACCAGACCGAGCACACATAAATGACCCGCTGACCAGAAGCTGATTGGAAACACAGAAATTGACCCACAGAAGACAAACCGACCGATCTTACAGAAACTGACAACTTAACCACATCCTGACGGAACACACAGAATATGGCCCACTGACAGCAACCTGTCCGAACACAAAGAAACTGACCCATGGACCACAACCTGACTGAACAAACAGAATCTGATACAATGACCACATATTGTCCGAAGATGCAGAAACTCACCCACTGACCTCAACCTGAGCGAAAGCATAGAAACTGTAAAACTGACCGCAATCTGAACTAACACACAGAAACTGACCCACTGACCACAACCTGACCGAACTCACAGAAACTGATCCAATGACCACAACCTGTACAAACACACAGAAATTGACATGTTGACCAAAGACTGACAGAACACACAGAAACTGACACACTGACCACAACCTAAACTAACACAGAGAAACTGACCCACTGAACACAACCTGACCGACCACACAGAAACTGACATTTTGACCACAAACTGACCGAACACACAGAATCTGGCCCACTGACAACAACCTTAACAAACACAGAAAAGCTGACCCACAGACCACAAACTGACGAAGCAGACAGAAACTGACCCACTGACCACAACCTGACCGACCACACAGAAACTAATTCAATGACCACAACCTGTCCGAAAATGTAGACAATGACCCAAAGACCACATCCTGACCGAACACACAGAAACTTACCCACTGACCACTACCTGAGCAAAAGCACAGAAACTGGCCCACTGATCGCAACCTGCCCAGACAAACAGTAACTGACCCACTGACCACAAGCTGAACGAACACACAGAAAATGATCCAATGAACAGAGCCTATCCGAACACACAGAAACTGACCCACTGACCACAACCCGAACGAGTACACAGAAGCTGACACACTGATAACAACTTGACTGAGCACACAGGAACTGACCCACTGAACACAATCAGACCGAGCACCCAGTAACTGAACCACCGAACACAACCTGAAAGAACACACAGTAACTGACCCACTGACCACAACCTGACCAAACACACAGAAACTGACCCACTGACCACAAAGTGATCGAAAACCAAGAAACTGAACCACTGACCACAACCATTCTGAACACACAGAAACTGACGCAGTGACCACAACCTGACCGAACACACAGGAACTGAGCCACTAAACACAATCAGACCGAGCACCCAGTAACTGAACCACCGAACACAACCTGAAAGAACACACAGCAACAGACACACTGACCACAACCTGACCGAACACAATGTAACTGACACACTGACTACAACCTGACCGAGCACTCATAAACACACCCACTGGCCACAACATAGCTGAACACTCAGAAACTGACACACTGACCACAACCAGATCAAGCACACAGAAGCTGAACAACGGACCACAATCTGACTGAACACCGTGACAAAATGACCAAAACCTGATCGAACACACAGAAACTGACCCAATGAGCACAACCTGTCCAAAAACACAGAAAATGACCCACTGACCACAACCAGACCGAGCACACAGTAACTGAAATATTGACTCCAACCAGACCAAACACACAGAAGTTGACCCACTAACCACAACCTGATTGAACACACAGATACTGCCCCAATGAGCACAACTTGTCCGAAAACACAGAAACTGACCCACTGACCACAACCAGACCGAGCACACATAAATGACCCGCTGACCAGAAGCTGATTGGAAACACAGTAATTGACCTACAGATGACAAACCGACCGATCTAACAGAAACTGTCAACTTAACCACATCCTGACGGAACACACAGAATATGGCCCACTGACCGCAACCTGTCCGAACACAAAGAAACTGACCCACTGACCACAACTTGACCGAGCACACAGAAACTGACATTTTGACCACAAACTGACCGAACACACAGATTTTGGCCCACTGACAACAACCTTAACAAACACAGAAAAGCTGACCCACAGACCACAACCTGACGAAGCAGACAGAAACTAATCCAATGACCACAACCTGTCCGAAAATGTAGAAAATGACCCAAAGACCACATCCTGACCGAACACACAGAAACTTACCCACTGACCACTACATGAGCAAAAGCACTGAAACTGGCCCACTGATCGCAACCTGCCCAGACAAACAGTAACTGACCCACTGACGACAAGCTGAACGAACACACAGAAAATGATCCAATGAACAGAGCCTATCCGAACACACAGAAACTGACCCACTGACCACAACCCGAACGAGTACACAGAAGCTGACACACTGATAACAACTTGACTGAGCACACAGGAACTGACCCACTGAACACAATCAGACCGAGCACCCAGTAACTGAACCACCGAACACAACCTGAAAGAACACACAGTAACTGACCCACTGACCACAACCTGACCAAACACACATAAACTGACCCACTGACCACAAAGTGATCGAAAACCAAGAAACTGAACCACTGACCACAACTGTTCTGAACACACAGAAACTGACGCAGTGACCACAACCTGACCGAACACACAGGAACTGAGCCACTAAACACAATCAGACCGAGCACCCAGTAACTGAACCACCGAACACAACCTGAAAGAACACACAGTAACTGACACACTGACCACAACCTGACCGAACACAATGTAACTGACACACTGACTACAACCTGACCGAGCACTCATAAACACACACACTGGCCACAACATAGCTGAACACTCAGAAACTGACCCATTGACCACAAGCTGACCACACACACAGAAACTAACCCACTGACAACAATCTGACAGAAAACACAGAAACTGACCCACAGACAACAACCTCACCAAACACACATAAACTGACCGAACACACAGAAACTGACCAACTGACCACATCCTGACCGAGCACACAGTAAATGTCCCACTGAATGCAACCTGACTGAACACACAGAAACTGACCCAATGACCACAACCTTAAAATGCACACAGAAACAGACCCAATGACAACAACCTCACCGAACACACAGAAACTGACACACTGACCACAACCTGACCGAACACAGAAACTAACCCACTGACGACAAATTGACAAAACACACAGAAACTGACTCACTGACCACAACCTGGCCGACCACAATGTAACTGTCACACTGAGCACAATCTGACCGAGCACCCATAAACTGACGAACAGGCCACAACATAGCCGAACACTCAGAAACTGACCCATTGACCACAAGCTGACCACACACACAGGAACTGACCCTCTGACCACAACCTGACAGAAAACACAGAAACTTACCCACAGACAACATCCGCACCATACAAACAGAAACTGAATGAACACACAGAATCTGACCCACTGACCATATCCTGACCGAGCACACAGTAACTGACCCACTGAACGCAACCTGACCGAACACACAGAAACTGAAGCAATGACCACAACCTGACCAAACACACAGTAACTGACACACTGACCACAACCAGACCGAGCACACATAAATGACCCGCTGACCAGAAGCTGATTGGAAACACAGAAATTGACGAAGACAAACCGACCGATCTTACAGAAACTGACAACTTAACCACATCCTGACGGAACACACAGAATATGGCACACTGACAGCAACCTGTCCGAACACAAAGAAACTGACCCACAGACCACAACCTGACTGAACAAACAGAATCTGATACAATGATCACATATTGTCCGAAGATGCAGAAACTCACCCACTGACCACTACCTGAGCGAAAGCATAGAAACTGTAACACTGACCGCAATCTGAACTAACACACAGAAACTGACCCACTGACCACAACCTGACCGAACACACAGAAACTGATCCAATGACCACAACCTGTACAAACACACAGAAACTGACCCACTGATCACAACCTGAACAAACACACAGAAACTGACCCAAAGACCACAACCTGAACGAACACACAGAAATTGACATGTTGACCACAAACTGGCAGAACACACAGAAACTGACACACTGACCACAACCTAAACTAACACAGAGAAACTGACCCACTGAACACAACCTGACCGAGCACACAGAAACTGACATTTTGACCACAAACTGACCGAACACACAGAATCTGGCCCACTGACAACGACCTTAACAAACACAGAAAAGCTGAACCACAGACCACAACCTGACGAAGCAGACAGAAACTGACCCACTGACCACAACCTGACCGATCACACAGAAACTAATCCAATGACCACAACCTGTCCGAAAATGTAGAAAATGACCCAAAGACCACATCCTGACCGAACACACAGAAACTTACCCACTGACCACTACCTGAGCAAAAGCACAGAAACTGGCCCACTGATCGCAACCTGCCCAGACAAACAGTAACTGACCCACTGACCACAAGCTGAACGAACACACAGAAAATGATCCAATGAACAGAGCCTATCCGAACACACAGAAACTGACCCACTGACCACAACCCGAACGAGTACACAGAAGCTGACACACTGATAACAACTTGACTGAGCACACAGGAACTGACCCACTGAACACAATCAGACTGAGCACCCAGTAACTGAACCACCGAACACAACCTGAAAGAACACACAGTAACTGACCCACTGACCACAACCTGACCAAACACACAGAAACTGACCCACTGACCACAAAGTGATCGAAAACCAAGAAACTGAACCACTGACCACAACCACTCTGAACACACAGAAACTGATGCAGTGACCACAACCTGACCGAACACACAGGAACTGAGCCACTGAACACAATCAGACCGAGCACCCAGTAACTGAACCACCAAACACAACCTGAAAGAACACACAGTAACTGACACACTGACCACAACCTGACCGAACACAATGTAACTGACACACTGACTACAACCTGACCGAGCACTCATAAAGACACCCACTGGCCACAACATAGCTGAACACACAGAAACTGACACATTGACCACAAGCTGGCCACGCACACAGAAACTGACCCACTGACAACAATCTGACAGAAAACACAGAAACTGACCCACAGACAACAACATCACCAAACACACATAAACTGACCGAACACACAGAAACTGACCCACTGACCACATCCTGACCGAGCACACAGTAAATGACCCACTGAACGCAACCTGACTGAACACACAGAAACTGACCCAATGACCACAACCTGACCAAACACACAGAAACAGACCGACTGACCAGAACCTCACTGAACACACAGAAACTGACACACTGAACACAACCTGAAAGAACGCACAGTAACTGACACACTGACCACAACCTGACCGACCACAATGTAACTGACACACTGAGCACAACCTGACCGAGCACTCATAAACACACCCACTGGCCACAACATAGCCGAACACTCAGAAACTGACCCATTGACCACAAGCTGACCACACACACAGAAACTGACCCACTGACAACAATCTGACAGAAAACACAGAAACTGACCCACAGACAACAACCTCACCAAACATACATAAACTGACCGAACACACAGAAACTGACCCACTGACCACATCCTGACCGAGCACACAGTAAATGTCCCACTGAATGCAACCTGACTGAACACACAGAAACTGACCCAATGACCACAACCTTAACATGCACACAGAAACAGACCCACTGACAACAACCTCACCGAACACACAGAAACTGACACACTGACCACAACCTGACCGAACACAGAAACTAACCCACTGACGACAAATTGACAAAACACACAGAAACTGACCCACTGACCACAACCTGACCGACCACAATGTAACTGACACACTGAGCACAACCTGACCGAGCACTCATAAACTGACGAACTGGCCACAACATAGCCGAACACTCAGAAACTGACCCATTGACCACAAGCTGACCACACACACAGAAACTGACCCTCTGACCACAACCTGACAGAAAACACAGAAACTGACCCACAGACAACATCCGCACCATACAAACAGAAACTGAATGAACACACAGAATCTGACCCACTGACCATATCCTGAACGAGCACACAGTAACTGACCCACTGAACGCAACCTGACCGAACACACAGAAACTGACCCAATGACCACAACCTGACCAAACACACAGAAACAGACCCAATGACTACAACCTCACTGAACACACAGAAACTGACACACTGAACACAACCTGACCGAACACACAGAAACTGACACACTGAACACAACATGTCCGAACACATGGATAATGACCGATTGACCACAATCTGACCGAGCACACAGTAACTGACACACTGACCACAACATGAACAAACACGCAGAAACTGAACCACTGACCACAACCTGACCGATCACAATGTAACTGATTCACTGACCACAAAATGACCGAGCACTCATAAACTCACCCAATGGCCACAAGCTGACCACGCACACAGAAACTGAACCACTGACCACAACCTGACAGAAAACACAGAAACTGACCCAGAAACAACATCCTCAGCAAACACACAGAAACCGACCGAACACACAGAAACTGACCCACTGACCACATCCTGAACGAGCACACAGTAAATGACCCACTGAACGCAACCTGACCGAACACAAAGAAACTGACCCAATGACCACAACCTGAACAAACACACAGTAAGAGACCCACTGACAACAAGCTCACTGAACACACAGGAACTTACACACTGACCACAAACTGACCGAACACAGAAACTAACCCACTCACCACAAATTGCCCAAACACACAGAAACTGTCCCACTGACCACAACCTAACCGAACACAATGTAACTGATAAACTGACCACAACCTGACCAAGCACTCATAAACTAACCCACTGTCCACAAAATTGCCAAACTCTCAGAAACTGACCCATTGACCACACGCTGACCACACACACAGAAACTGACCCAATGACCACAAACGACCAAACACACAGAAACTGAACCACTGACCATAACTTGACCAAACACATAGAAACTGACCCACTGACCACAACCTGCCCGAACACACAGAAACTGACCCACTGAACACAACCTGTCCGAACACATGGAAAATGACCCATTGACCACAATCTGACCGAGCACACAGTAACTGACGCACTGACCACAACATGACCGAACAAACAGGAAGTGACCCACAGACCACAACCAGACCAAACACACAGAAACTTACCCACATACCACAACCAGACCGAACACACAGAATCTGACCCACTGACCACAACCTGACCGAACACACAGAAACTGACCCACTGAACACAACCGGATCGAAAACACAGAAACTGAGCCACTGACCAGAAGCTGACCGAAAACAGAGAAGCTGAACCAATGACCACAACATGACGGATCATCCAGAAACTGACCCACTGCCCACAACCTGACTGATCACACAGAAACTGACCCACTGACCACAACCTGTCTGAAAACACAGAAACTGACCCAGTGACCACATCCAGACTGAGCACACAGTAACTGACATACTGAACACAACCTGACCACAAACACAAAAACTGACCCGCTAAGCTGAAGCTGACCAAACACACAGAAATTGACCCACTGAAGACAACCTGACCGATCTTACAGAAACTGACACAAAGACCACAACATGAACGAGACACAGAAACTGACCCACTGACCACAACCTGACCGAACACACAGTAACTGTCAGACAGAACAAAAACTGACTGAGCACACAGAAACTGACCCACTGACCACAAGCTGTCCGACACCGAGCAACTGACACACAGACTACAACCAGACAGAACACATAGAAACTGTCCCACTGTCCACAACCTGACCAACCACACAGTAACTGACACACTGACCACAACCTGTCAGAACATACAGAAACTGAAGCAATGACCACAATCTGACCGAACACACAGAAACTGAACCAATGAACACAACCTGACCGAACACACAAAAACTGAACCAATGACCACAACATGTCCGAACACACAGAAACTGACCCACTGAAAAGAAGCTGAATAAAAACACAGAAACTGACCCACTGACCACAACCATACTGAACACACAGAAATTGACCCACTGACCACAAGCTGACAGAACACACAGAAAATGACACACTGAACACAACCTTACCGAGCACATAGCAACTGACCTTAGGCCACAACCTTACTGAACAGTCAAAAACTGACCCATTGACACATGCTGAGTGAACGCACAGGAACTGACCCACTGACCACAACCTGACCGAGCACTCATAAACTGACCCACTGGCCACAACATAGCCGAACACTCAGAAACTTACCGATTAAAATCAAGCTGACCTCACTCACAGAAACTGACCCAAAGACCACAACCTGACAGAAAACACAGATACTGACCCACAGACAACAACCTCACCAAACACACAGCAACTGACCGAACACACAGAAACTGATCCACTGACCACATCCTGACCGAGTACACAGTAACTGACCCACTGAGCGCAACCTGACCGAACACTCAGAAACTGTCCCAATGACCACAACCTCACCAAACACACAGAAACAGACCCACTGACAACAGCGTCACTGAACACACAGAAACTGACACACTGACCACAACCTGACCGAACACACAGAAAATGTTCCACTGACCACATCTTGACCAAACACACAGAAACTGAGCCACTTACCAAAACCTGTCCGAACACACAGAAACTGACCCACTGAACACAACCTGTGCGAACACACGGAAAATGACCCATTGACCACAAGCTGACTGATCACACAGAAACTGACCCACTTACCACAACCAGACCGAACACACAGAAACTGACCCACTGACCACAGCATAAACGAACACACAGAAACTGACCCAATGAAAACAACCTGACCGAAAACCCAGAAACTGAGCCACTGACCACAACCGGATGGATCACCCAGAATCTGACCCACTGCCCGCAACCTGACCGATCACACAGAAACTGACCACTGACCACAACATGACCGATCACACAGAAACTGACACAGTGACCACATCCATACCGAGCACACAGTAACTGACATAATGAACACAACCTGACCGAACACAGAAACAGAACTACTGACCACAAACTGACCGAACACACAATAGTTGACCCACTGACCACAACTTGACCAAACAAACAGAAACTGACACAATGACCACAACCTTAACAAGCACACAGAAACAGACCCACTGACAACAACCTCACCAAACACACAGAAACTGACACACTGATCACAACCTGACCGAACACAGAAACTAACCCACTGACCACAAATTGACCACACACACAGAAACTGACCCACTGACTACAACCTGACCGACCACAATGTAACTGGCACACTGACCACAACCTGACCGAGCACTCATAAACTGACGAACTGGCCACAACATAGCCAAACACTCACAAAATGACCAATTGAACACAAGCTGACCACACACCCAGAATCTGACCCACTGACCATATCCTGACCGAGCACAAAGTAACTGAACCAAAGACACAACATGACCGAGCGCACAGAAACTGACCCACTGACCACAACCTCTCCGAACATAGAGATACAGACCCACAGACTACAACCAGACTGAACACATAGAAACTTACCCACTGACCACAAACTGACAGAAAACACAGGAACTGACCCACAGACAACATCCTCACCAAACACAGATACTGACTGAAATCACAGAAACTGACATACTGACCACAATCTGACCGAACACACAAAACCTGGCTAACTGACCACAACCTGACTGAACACACATATACTGACCCACTGACCACAACCTATCCGAACACACAGAAAATGAACCCTGACCACACCCAGACCGAGCACATAATAACTGACCCACTGATTACAATCTGACCCGACACACAGAAACTGACCCACTGACCACAACTTCTCCGTACACACAGTAACTGACACACAGACCACAACCAGACCGAGCACACAGTAACTGACCCACTGACCACAACCTGACAGAACACACAGAATCTGACCCACAGACCAGAACCAGAATGAGCACACAGAGACTGACGCTCTGACCACAACCTGACAGAACACACAGAAACTGACTCACGGACCACAACCTGACTGAACACACAGAAACTGACCCATTGGCCACAACCTGACCGAACACACAGAAACTTACCCAATGACAACAAGCTGACCGAACACAAAGGATCTGACAGACTGACCACCACCTGACCGATCACAAAGTAACTGACACACTGACCACAATCTAGCCGAATACTCAGAAACTGACCGACTGGGCACAATATAGCTGAACACTCAGAAACTTACACATTGACCACAACCTCTCCGATCACACAGTATCTGACCCACAGACCACAACCAGACCGAGCACATAGTAACTGACCACTGATCACAACCTGACAGAAAACATAGGGACAGATCCACAGACAACATCCTCACAAAACACACAGAAACTGACTGAACACACAGAAACTGACACACTGACCACATCCTTACCGAGCACACAGTAACTGACCTACTGAACACAACCTGGCCGAACACACAGAAACTGACACAATGACAAAAACATGACCAAACTCACAGAAACTGACTCACTGACCATAACCTGACCGAACACACAAAAACTGACCCACTGCCCACAGCCTGAACGAACACACTGAAACTGGCCCACTGACCACAACTAGAAAAAACACACAGAAACTGGCCCACTGAACACAACCTGTCCAAACACTCAGAGAGTGACCCACTGCCCAGAACCTGACTGAGCCCACAGTAACTCACCCATAGACCATAAACCTGACCGAACACATATAAACTGACCCACTGAACACAACCGGATCGAAAACACAGAAACTGAGCCACTGACCACAACCTGACCGATCACAATGTAACTGATTCACTGACCACAAAATGACCGAGCACTCATAAACTCACCCAATGGCCACAAGCTGACCACGCACACAGAAACTGAACCACTGACCACAACCTGACAGAAAACACAGAAACTGACCCAGAAACAACATCCTCAGCAAACACACAGAAACCGACCGAACACACAGAAACTGACCCACTGACCACATCCTGAACGAGCACACCGTAAATGACCCACTGAACGCAACCTGACCGAACACAAAGAAACTGACCCAATGACCACAACCTGAACAAACACACAGTAAGAGACCCACTGACAACAAGCTCACTGAACACACAGGAACTTACACACTGACCACAAACTGACCGAACACAGAAACTAACCCACTCACCACAAATTGCCCAAACACACAGAAACTGTCCCACTGACCACAACCTAACCGAACACAATGTAACTGATAAACTGACCACAACCTGACCAAGCACTCATAAACTAACCCACTGTCCACAAAATTGCCAAACTCTCAGAAACTGACCCATTGACCACACGCTGACCACACACACAGAAACTGACCCAATGACCACAAACGACCAAACACACAGAAACTGAACCACTGACCATAACTTGACCAAACACATAGAAACTGACCCACTGACCACAACCTGCCCGAACACACAGAAACTGACCCACTGAACACAACCTGTCCGAACACATGGAAAATGACCCATTGACCACAATCTGACCGAGCACACAGTAACTGACGCACTGACCACAACATGACCGAACAAACAGGAAGTGACCCACAGACCACAACCAGACCAAACACACAGAAACTTACCCACATACCACAACCAGACCGAACACACAGAATCTGACCCACTGACCACAACCTGACCGAACACACAGAAACTGACCCACTGAACACAACCGGATCGAAAACACAGAAACTGAGCCACTGACCAGAAGCTGACCGAAAACAGAGAAGCTGAACCAATGACCACAACATGACGGATCATCCAGAAACTGACCCACTGCCCACAACCTGACTGATCACACAGAAACTGACCCACTGACCACAACCTGTCTGAAAACACAGAAACTGACCCAGTGACCACATCCAGACTGAGCACACAGTAACTGACATACTGAACACAACCTGACCACAAACACAAAAACTGACCCGCTAAGCTGAAGCTGACCAAACACACAGAAATTGACCCACTGAAGACAACCTGACCGATCTTACAGAAACTGACACAAAGACCACAACATGAACGAGACACAGAAACTGACCCACTGACCACAACCTGACCGAACACACAGTAACTGTCAGACAGAACAAAAACTGACTGAGCACACAGAAACTGACCCACTGACCACAAGCTGTCCGACACCGAGCAACTGACACACAGACTACAACCAGACAGAACACATAGAAACTGATCCACTGTCCACAACCTGACCAATCACACAGTAACTGACACACTGACCACAACCTGTCAGAACATACAGAAACTGAAGCAATGACCACAATTTGACCGAACACACAGAAACTGAACCAATGAACACAACCTGACCGAACACACAAAAACTGAACCAATGACCACAACATGTCCGAACACACAGAAACTGACCCACTGAAAAGAAGCTGAATAAAAACACAGAAACTGACCCACTGACCACAACCATACTGAACACACAGAAATTGACCCACTGACCACAAGCTGACAGAACACACAGAAAATGACACACTGAACACAACCTTACCGAGCACATAGCAACTGACCTTAGGCCACAACCTTACTGAACAGTCAAAAACTGACCCATTGACACATGCTGAGTGAACGCACAGGAACTGACCCACTGACCACAACCTGACCGAGCACTCATAAACTGACCCACTGGCCACAACATAGCCGAACACTCAGAAACTTACCGATTAAAATCAAGCTGACCTCACTCACAGAAACTGACCCAAAGACCACAACCTGACAGAAAACACAGATACTGACCCACAGACAACAACCTCACCAAACACACAGCAACTGACCGAACACACAGAAACTGATCCACTGACCACATCCTGACCGAGTACACAGTAACTGACCCACTGAGCGCAACCTGACCGAACACTCAGAAACTGTCCCAATGACCACAACCTCACCAAACACACAGAAACAGACCCACTGACAACAGCGTCACTGAACACACAGAAACTGACACACTGACCACAACCTGACCGAACACACAGAAAATGTTCCACTGACCACATCTTGACCAAACACACAGAAACTGAGCCACTTACCAAAACCTGTCCGAACACACAGAAACTGACCCACTGAACACAACCTGTGCGAACACACGGAAAATGACCCATTGACCACAAGCTGACTGATCACACAGAAACTGACCCACTTACCACAACCAGACCGAACACACAGAAACTGACCCACTGACCACAGCATAAACGAACACACAGAAACTGACCCAATGAAAACAACCTGACCGAAAACCCAGAAACTGAGCCACTGACCACAACCGGATGGATCACCCAGAATCTGACCCACTGCCCGCAACCTGACCGATCACACAGAAACTGACCACTGACCACAACATGACCGATCACACAGAAACTGACACAGTGACCACATCCATACCGAGCACACAGTAACTGACATAATGAACACAACCTGACCGAACACAGAAACAGAACTACTGACCACAAACTGACCGAACACACAATAGTTGACCCACTGACCACAACTTGACCAAACAAACAGAAACTGACACAATGACCACAACCTTAACAAGCACACAGAAACAGACCCACTGACAACAACCTCACCAAACACACAGAAACTGACACACTGATCACAACCTGACCGAACACAGAAACTAACCCACTGACCACAAATTGACCACACACACAGAAACTGACCCACTGACTACAACCTGACCGACCACAATGTAACTGGCACACTGACCACAACCTGACCGAGCACTCATAAACTGACGAACTGGCCACAACATAGCCAAACACTCACAAAATGACCAATTGAACACAAGCTGACCACACACCCAGAATCTGACCCACTGACCATATCCTGACCGAGCACAAAGTAACTGAACCAAAGACACAACATGACCGAGCGCACAGAAACTGACCCACTGACCACAACCTCTCCGAACATAGAGATACAGACCCACAGACTACAACCAGACTGAACACATAGAAACTTACCCACTGACCACAAACTGACAGAAAACACAGGAACTGACCCACAGACAACATCCTCACCAAACACAGATACTGACTGAAATCACAGAAACTGACATACTGACCACAATCTGACCGAACACACAAAACCTGGCTAACTGACCACAACCTGACTGAACACACATATACTGACCCACTGACCACAACCTATCCGAACACACAGAAAATGAACCCTGACCACACCCAGACCGAGCACATAATAACTGACCCACTGATTACAATCTGACCCGACACACAGAAACTGACCCACTGACCACAACTTCTCCGTACACACAGTAACTGACACACAGACCACAACCAGACCGAGCACACAGTAACTGACCCACTGACCACAACCTGACAGAACACACAGAATCTGACCCACAGACCAGAACCAGAATGAGCACACAGAGACTGACGCTCTGACCACAACCTGACAGAACACACAGAAACTGACTCACGGACCACAACCTGACTGAACACACAGAAACTGACCCATTGGCCACAACCTGACCGAACACACAGAAACTTACCCAATGACAACAAGCTGACCGAACACAAAGGATCTGACAGACTGACCACCACCTGACCGATCACAAAGTAACTGACACACTGACCACAATCTAGCCGAATACTCAGAAACTGACCGACTGGGCACAATATAGCTGAACACTCAGAAACTTACACATTGACCACAACCTCTCCGATCACACAGTATCTGACCCACAGACCACAACCAGACCGAGCACATAGTAACTGACCACTGATCACAACCTGACAGAAAACATAGGGACAGATCCACAGACAACATCCTCACAAAACACACAGAAACTGACTGAACACACAGAAACTGACACACTGACCACATCCTTACCGAGCACACAGTAACTGACCTACTGAACACAACCTGGCCGAACACACAGAAACTGACACAATGACAAAAACATGACCAAACTCACAGAAACTGACTCACTGACCATAACCTGACCGAACACACAAAAACTGACCCACTGCCCACAGCCTGAACGAACACACTGAAACTGGCCCACTGACCACAACTAGAAAAAACACACAGAAACTGGCCCACTGAACACAACCTGTCCAAACACTCAGAGAGTGACCCACTGCCCAGAACCTGACTGAGCCCACAGTAACTCACCCATAGACCATAAACCTGACCGAACACATATAAACTGACCCACTGAACACAACCGGATCGAAAACACAGAAACTGAGCCACTGACCACAACCTGACCGATCACAATGTAACTGATTCACTGACCACAAAATGACCGAGCACTCATAAACTCACCCAATGGCCACAAGCTGACCACGCACACAGAAACTGAACCACTGACCACAACCTGACAGAAAACACAGAAACTGACCCAGAAACAACATCCTCAGCAAACACACAGAAACCGACCGAACACACAGAAACTGACCCACTGACCACATCCTGAACGAGCACACCGTAAATGACCCACTGAACGCAACCTGACCGAACACAAAGAAACTGACCCAATGACCACAACCTGAACAAACACACAGTAAGAGACCCACTGACAACAAGCTCACTGAACACACAGGAACTTACACACTGACCACAAACTGACCGAACACAGAAACTAACCCACTCACCACAAATTGCCCAAACACACAGAAACTGTCCCACTGACCACAACCTAACCGAACACAATGTAACTGATAAACTGACCACAACCTGACCAAGCACTCATAAACTAACCCACTGTCCACAAAATTGCCAAACTCTCAGAAACTGACCCATTGACCACACGCTGACCACACACACAGAAACTGACCCAATGACCACAAACGACCAAACACACAGAAACTGAACCACTGACCATAACTTGACCAAACACATAGAAACTGACCCACTGACCACAACCTGCCCGAACACACAGAAACTGACCCACTGAACACAACCTGTCCGAACACATGGAAAATGACCCATTGACCACAATCTGACCGAGCACACAGTAACTGACGCACTGACCACAACATGACCGAACAAACAGGAAGTGACCCACAGACCACAACCAGACCAAACACACAGAAACTTACCCACATACCACAACCAGACCGAACACACAGAATCTGACCCACTGACCACAACCTGACCGAACACACAGAAACTGACCCACTGAACACAACCGGATCGAAAACACAGAAACTGAGCCACTGACCAGAAGCTGACCGAAAACAGAGAAGCTGAACCAATGACCACAACATGACGGATCATCCAGAAACTGACCCACTGCCCACAACCTGACTGATCACACAGAAACTGACCCACTGACCACAACCTGTCTGAAAACACAGAAACTGACCCAGTGACCACATCCAGACTGAGCACACAGTAACTGACATACTGAACACAACCTGACCACAAACACAAAAACTGACCCGCTAAGCTGAAGCTGACCAAACACACAGAAATTGACCCACTGAAGACAACCTGACCGATCTTACAGAAACTGACACAAAGACCACAACATGAACGAGACACAGAAACTGACCCACTGACCACAACCTGACCGAACACACAGTAACTGTCAGACAGAACAAAAACTGACTGAGCACACAGAAACTGACCCACTGACCACAAGCTGTCCGACACCGAGCAACTGACACACAGACTACAACCAGACAGAACACATAGAAACTGATCCACTGTCCACAACCTGACCAATCACACAGTAACTGACACACTGACCACAACCTGTCAGAACATACAGAAACTGAAGCAATGACCACAATTTGACCGAACACACAGAAACTGAACCAATGAACACAACCTGACCGAACACACAAAAACTGAACCAATGACCACAACATGTCCGAACACACAGAAACTGACCCACTGAAAAGAAGCTGAATAAAAACACAGAAACTGACCCACTGACCACAACCATACTGAACACACAGAAATTGACCCACTGACCACAAGCTGACAGAACACACAGAAAATGACACACTGAACACAACCTTACCGAGCACATAGCAACTGACCTTAGGCCACAACCTTACTGAACAGTCAAAAACTGACCCATTGACACATGCTGAGTGAACGCACAGGAACTGACCCACTGACCACAACCTGACCGAGCACTCATAAACTGACCCACTGGCCACAACATAGCCGAACACTCAGAAACTTACCGATTAAAATCAAGCTGACCTCACTCACAGAAACTGACCCAAAGACCACAACCTGACAGAAAACACAGATACTGACCCACAGACAACAACCTCACCAAACACACAGCAACTGATCCACTGACCACATCCTGACCGAGTACACAGTAACTGACCCACTGAGCGCAACCTGACCGAACACTCAGAAACTGTCCCAATGACCACAACCTCACCAAACACACAGAAACAGACCCACTGACAACAGCGTCACTGAACACACAGAAACTGACACACTGACCACAACCTGACCGAACACACAGAAAATGTTCCACTGACCACATCTTGACCAAACACACAGAAACTGAGCCACTTACCAAAACCTGTCCGAACACACAGAAACTGACCCACTGAACACAACCTGTGCGAACACACAGAAAATGACCCATTGACCACAAGCTGACTGATCACACAGAAACTGACCCACTTATCACAACCAGACAGAACACACAGAAACTGACCCACTGACCACAGCATAAACGAACACACAGAAACTGACCCAATGAAAACAACCTGACCGAAAACCCAGAAACTGAGCCACTGACCACAACCGGATGGATCACCCAGAATCTGACCCACTGCCCGCAACCTGACCGATCACACAGAAACTGACCACTGACCACAACATGACCGATCACACAGAAACTGACACAGTGACCACATCCATACCGAGCACACAGTAACTGACATAATGAACACAACCTGACCGAACACAGAAACAGAACTACTGACCACAAACTGACCGAACACACAATAGTTGACCCACTGACCACAACTTGACCAAACAAACAGAAACTGACACAATGACCACAACCTTAACAAGCACACAGAAACAGACCCACTGACAACAACCTCACCAAACACACAGAAACTGACACACTGATCACAACCTGACCGAACACAGAAACTAACCCACTGACCACAAATTGACCACACACACAGAAACTGACCCACTGACTACAACCTGACCGACCACAATGTAACTGGCACACTGACCACAACCTGACCGAGCACTCATAAACTGACGAACTGGCCACAACATAGCCAAACACTCACAAAATGACCAATTGAACACAAGCTGACCACACACCCAGAATCTGACCCACTGACCATATCCTGACCGAGCACAAAGTAACTGAACCAAAGACACAACATGACCGAGCACACAGAAACTGACCCACTGACCACAACCTCTCCGAACATAGAGATACAGACCCACAGACTACAACCAGACTGAACACATAGAAACTTACCCACTGACCACAAACTGACAGAAAACACAGGAACTGACCCACAGACAACATCCTCACCAAACACATAGATACTGACTGAAATCACAGAAACTGACATACTGACCACAATCTGACCGAACACACAAAACCTGGCTAACTGACCACAACCTGACTGAACACACATATACTGACCCACTGACCACAACCTATCCGAACACACAGATAATGACCCCTGACCACACCCAGACCGAGCACATAATAACTGACCCACTGATTACAATCTGACCCGACACACAGAAACTGACCCACTGACCACAACTTCTCCGTACACACAGTAACTGACACACAGACCACAACCAGACCGAGCACACAGTAACTGACCCACTGACCACAACCTGACAGAACACACAGAATCTGACCCACAGACCAGAACCAGAATGAGCACACAGAGACTGACGCTCTGACCACAACCTGACAGAACACACAGAAACTGACTCACGGACCACAACCTGACTGAACACACAGAAACTGACCCATTGGCCACAACCTGACCGAACACACAGAAACTTACCCAATGACAACAAGCTGACCGAACACAAAGGATCTGACAGACTGACCACCACCTGACCGATCACAAAGTAACTGACACACTGACCACAATCTGGCCGAATACTCAGAAACTGACCGACTGGGCACAATATAGCTGAACACTCAGAAACTTACCCATTGACCACAACCTCTCCGATCACACAGTATCTGACCCACAGACCACAACCAGACCGAGCACATAGTAACTGACCACTGATCACAACCTGACAGAAAACATAGGGACAGATCCACAGACAACATCCTCACAAAACACACAGAAACTGACTGAACACACAGAAACTGACACACTGACCACATCCTTACCGAGCACACAGTAACTGACCTACTGAACACAACCTGGCCGAACACACAGAAACTGACACAATGACAAAAACATGACCAAACTCACAGAAACTGACTCACTGACCATAACCTGACCGAACACACAAAAACTGACCCACTGCCCACAGCCTGAACGAACACACTGAAACTGGCCCACTGACCACAACTAGAAAAAACACACAGAAACTGGCCCACTGAACACAACCTGTCCAAACACTCAGAGAGTGACCCACTGCCCAGAACCTGACTGAGCCCACAGTAACTGACCCATAGACCATAAACCTGACCGAACACATATAAACTGACCCACTGAACACAACCGGATCGAAAACACAGAAACTGAGCCACTGACCAGAAGCTGACCGAAAACAGAGAAGCTGAACCAATGACCACAACATGACGGATCATCCAGAAACTGACCCACTGCCCACAACCTGACTGATCACACAGAAACTGACCCACTGACCACAACCTGTCTGAAAACACAGAAACTGACCCAGTGACCACATCCAGACTGAGCACACAGTAACTGACATACTGAACACAACCTGACCACAAACACAAAAACTGACCCGCTAAGCTGAAGCTGACCAAACACACAGAAATTGACCCACTGAAGACAACCTGACCGATCTTACAGAAACTGACACAAAGACCACAACATGAACGAGACACAGAAACTGACCCACTGACCACAACCTGACCGAACACACAGTAACTGTCAGACAGAACAAAAACTGACTGAGCACACAGAAACTGACCCACTGACCACAAGCTGTCCGACACCGAGCAACTGACACACAGACTACAACCAGACAGAACACATAGAAACTGACCCACTGTCCACAACCTGACCAATCACACAGTAACTGACACACTGACCACAACCTGTCAGAACATACAGAAACTGAAGCAATGACCACAATCTGACCGAACACACAGAAACTGAACCAATGAACACAACCTGACCGAACACACAAAAACTGAACCAATGACCACAACATGTCCGAACACACAGAAACTGACCCACTGAAAAGAAGCTGAATAAAAACACAGAAACTGACCCACTGACCACAACCATACTGAACACACAGAAATTGACCCACTGACCACAAGCTGACAGAACACACAGAAAATGACACACTGAACACAACCTTACCGAGCACATAGCAACTGACCTTAGGCCACAACCTTACTGAACAGTCAAAAACTGACCCATTGACACATGCTGAGTGAACGCACAGGAACTGACCCACTGACCACATCCTGACCGAGCACTCATAAACTGACCCACTGGCCACAACATAGCCGAACACTCAGAAACTTACCGATTAAAATCAAGCTGACCTCACTCACAGAAACTGACCCAAAGACCACAACCTGACAGAAAACGCAGATACTGACCCACAGACAACAACCTCACCAAACACACAGCAACTGACCGAACACACAGAAACTGATCCACTGACCACATCCTGACCGAGTACACAGTAACTGACCCACTGAGCGCAACCTGACCGAACACTCAGAAACTGTCCCAATGACCACAACCTCACCAAACACACAGAAACAGACCCACTGACAACAGCGTCACTGAACACACAGAAACTGACACACTGACCACAACCTGACCGAACACACAGAAAATGTTCCACTGACCACATCTTGACCAAACACACAGAAACTGAGCCACTTACCAAAACCTGTCCGAACACACAGAAACTGACCCACTGAACACAACCTGTGCGAACACACAGAAAATGACCCATTGACCACAAGCTGACTGATCACACAGAAACTGACCCACTTACCACAACCAGACCGAACACACAGAAACTGACCCACTGACCACAGCATAAACGAACACACAGAAACTGACCCAATGAAAACAACCTGACCGAAAACCCAGAAACTGAGCCACTGACCACAACCGGATGGATCACCCAGAATCTGACCCACTGCCCGCAACCTGACCGATCACACAGAAACTGACCACTGACCACAACATGACCGATCACACAGAAACTGACACAGTGACCACATCCATACCGAGCACACAGTAACTGACATAATGAACACAACCTGACCGAACACAGAAACAGAACTACTGACCACAAACTGACCGAACACACAATAGTTGACCCACTGACCACAACTTGACCAAACAAACAGAAACTGACACAATGACCACAACCTTAACAAGCACACAGAAACAGACCCACTGACAACAACCTCACCAAACACACAGAAACTGACACACTGATCACAACCTGACCGAACACAGAAACTAACCCACTGACCACAAATTGACCACACACACAGAAACTGACCCACTGACTACAACCTGACCGACCACAATGTAACTGGCACACTGACCACAACCTGACCGAGCACTCATAAACTGACGAACTGGCCACAACATAGCCAAACACTCACAAAATGACCAATTGAACACAAGCTGACCACACACCCAGAATCTGACCCACTGACCATATCCTGACCGAGCACAAAGTAACTGAACCAAAGACACAACATGACCGAGCACACAGAAACTGACCCACTGACCACAACCTCTCCGAACATAGAGATACAGACCCACAGACTACAACCAGACTGAACACATAGAAACTTACCCACTGACCACAAACTGACAGAAAACACAGGAACTGACCCACAGACAACATCCTCACCAAACACACAGATACTGACTGAAATCACAGAAACTGACATACTGACCACAATCTGACCGAACACACAAAACCTGGCTAACTGACCACAACCTGACTGAACACACATATACTGACCCACTGACCACAACCTATCCGAACACACAGAAAATGACCCCTGACCACACCCAGACCGAGCACATAATAACTGACCCACTGATTACAATCTGACCCGACACACAGAAACTGACCCACTGACCACAACTTCTCCGTACACACAGTAACTGACACACAGACCACAACCAGACCGAGCACACAGTAACTGACCCACTGACCACAACCTGACAGAACACACAGAATCTGACCCACAGACCAGAACCAGAATGAGCACACAGAGACTGACGCTCTGACCACAACCTGACAGAACACACAGAAACTGACTCACGGACCACAACCTGACTGAACACACAGAAACTGACCCATTGGCCACAACCTGACCGAACACACAGAAACTTACCCAATGACAACAAGCTGACCGAACACAAAGGATCTGACAGACTGACCACCACCTGACCGATCACAAAATAACTGACACACTGACCACAATCTGGCCGAATACTCAGAAACTGACCGACTGGGCACAGTATAGCTGAACACTCAGAAACTTACCCATTGACCACAACCTCTCCGATCACACAGTATCTGACCCACAGACCACAACCAGACCGAGCACATAGTAACTGACCACTGATCACAACCTGACAGAAAACATAGGGACAGATCCACAGACAACATCCTCACAAAACACACAGAAACTGACTGAACACACAGAAACTGACACACTGACCACATCCTTACCGAGCACACAGTAACTGACCTACTGAACACAACCTGGCCGAACACACAGAAACTGACACAATGACAAAAACATGACCAAACTCACAGAAACTGACTCACTGACCATAACCTGACCGAACACACAAAAACTGACCCACTGCCCACAGCCTGAACGAACACACTGAAACTGGCCCACTGACCACAACTAGAAAAAACACACAGAAACTGGCCCACTGAACACAACCTGTCCAAACACTCAGAGAGTGACCCACTGCCCAGAACCTGACTGAGCCCACAGTAACTGACCCATAGACCATAAACCTGACCGAACACATATAAACTGACCCACTGAACACAACCGGATCGAAAACACAGAAACTGAGCCACTGACCAGAAGCTGACCGAAAACAGAGAAGCTGAACCAATGACCACAACATGACGGATCATCCAGAAACTGACCCACTGCCCACAACCTGACTGATCACACAGAAACTGACCCACTGACCACAACCTGTCTGAAAACACAGAAACTGACCCAGTGACCACATCCAGACTGAGCACACAGTAACTGACATACTGAACACAACCTGACCACAAACACAAAAACTGACCCGCTAAGCTGAAGCTGACCAAACACACAGAAATTGACCCACTGAAGACAACCTGACCGATCTTACAGAAACTGACACAAAGACCACAACATGAACGAGACACAGAAACTGACCCACTGACCACAACCTGACCGAACACACAGTAACTGTCAGACAGAACAAAAACTGACTGAGCACACAGAAACTGACCCACTGACCACAAGCTGTCCGACACCGAGCAACTGACACACAGACTACAACCAGACAGAACACATAGAAACTGACCCACTGTCCACAACCTGACCAATCACACAGTAACTGACACACTGACCACAACCTGTCAGAACATACAGAAACTGAAGCAATGACCACAATCTGACCGAACACACAGAAACTGAACCAATGAACACAACCTGACCGAACACACAAAAACTGAACCAATGACCACAACATGTCCGAACACACAGAAACTGACCCACTGAAAAGAAGCTGAATAAAAACACAGAAACTGACCCACTGACCACAACCATACTGAACACACAGAAATTGACCCACTGACCACAAGCTGACAGAACACACAGAAAATGACACACAGAACACAACCTTACCGAGCACATAGCAACTGACCTTAGGCCACAACCTTACTGAACAGTCAAAAACTGACCCATTGACACATGCTGAGTGAACGCACAGGAACTGACCCACTGACCACAACCTGACCGAGCACTCATAAACTGACCCACTGGCCACAACATAGCCGAACACTCAGAAACTTACCGATTAAAATCAAGCTGACCTCACTCACAGAAACTGACCCAAAGACCACAACCTGACAGAAAACACAGATACTGACCCACAGACAACAACCTCACCAAACACACAGCAACTGACCGAACACACAGAAACTGATCCACTGACCACATCCTGACCGAGTACACAGTAACTGACCCACTGAGCGCAACCTGACCGAACACTCAGAAACTGTCCCAATGACCACAACCTCACCAAACACACAGAAACAGACCCACTGACAACAGCGTCACTGAACACACAGAAACTGACACACTGACCACAACCTGACCGAACACACAGAAAATGTTCCACTGACCACATCTTGACCAAACACACAGAAACTGAGCCACTTACCAAAACCTGTCCGAACACACAGAAACTGACCCACTGAACACAACCTGTGCGAACACACAGAAAATGACCCATTGACCACAAGCTGACTGATCACACAGAAACTGACCCACTTACCACAACCAGACCGAACACACAGAAACTGACCCACTGACCACAGCATAAACGAACACACAGAAACTGACCCAATGAAAACAACCTGACCGAAAACCCAGAAACTGAGCCACTGACCACAACCGGATGGATCACCCAGAATCTGACCCACTGCCCGCAACCTGACCGATCACACAGAAACTGACCACTGACCACAACATGACCGATCACACAGAAACTGACACAGTGACCACATCCATACCGAGCACACAGTAACTGACATAATGAACACAACCTGACCGAACACAGAAACAGAACTACTGACCACAAACTGACCGAACACACAATAGTTGACCCACTGACCACAACTTGACCAAACAAACAGAAACTGACACAATGACCACAACCTTAACAAGCACACAGAAACAGACCCACTGACAACAACCTCACCAAACACACAGAAACTGACACACTGATCACAACCTGACCGAACACAGAAACTAACCCACTGACCACAAATTGACCACACACACAGAAACTGACCCACTGACTACAACCTGACCGACCACAATGTAACTGGCACACTGACCACAACCTGACCGAGCACTCATAAACTGACGAACTGGCCACAACATAGCCAAACACTCACAAAATGACCAATTGAACACAAGCTGACCACACACCCAGAATCTGACCCACTGACCATATCCTGACCGAGCACAAAGTAACTGAACCAAAGACACAACATGACCGAGCACACAGAAACTGACCCACTGACCACAACCTCTCCGAACATAGAGATACAGACCCACAGACTACAACCAGACTGAACACATAGAAACTTACCCACTGACCACAAACTGACAGAAAACACAGGAACTGACCCACAGACAACATCCTCACCAAACACACAGATACTGACTGAAATCACAGAAACTGACATACTGACCACAATCTGACCGAACACACAAAACCTGGCTAACTGACCACAACCTGACTGAACACACATATACTGACCCACTGACCACAACCTATCCGAACACACAGAAAATGACCCCTGACCACACCCAGACCGAGCACATAATAACTGACCCACTGATTACAATCTGACCCGACACACAGAAACTGACCCACTGACCACAACTTCTCCGTACACACAGTAACTGACACACAGACCACAACCAGACCGAGCACACAGTAACTGACCCACTGACCACAACCTGACAGAACACACAGAATCTGACCCACAGACCAGAACCAGAATGAGCACACAGAGACTGACGCTCTGACCACAACCTGACAGAACACACAGAAACTGACTCACGGACCACAACCTGACTGAACACACAGAAACTGACCCATTGGCCACAACCTGACCGAACACACAGAAACTTACCCAATGACAACAAGCTGACCGAACACAAAGGATCTGACAGACTGACCACCACCTGACCGATCACAAAATAACTGACACACTGACCACAATCTGGCCGAATACTCAGAAACTGACCGACTGGGCACAGTATAGCTGAACACTCAGAAACTTACCCATTGACCACAACCTCTCCGATCACACAGTATCTGACCCACAGACCACAACCAGACCGAGCACATAGTAACTGACCACTGATCACAACCTGACAGAAAACATAGGGACAGATCCACAGACAACATCCTCACAAAACACACAGAAACTGACTGAACACACAGAAACTGACACACTGACCACATCCTTACCGAGCACACAGTAACTGACCTACTGAACACAACCTGGCCGAACACACAGAAACTGACACAATGACAAAAACATGACCAAACTCACAGAAACTGACTCACTGACCATAACCTGACCGAACACACAAAAACTGACCCACTGCCCACAGCCTGAACGAACACACTGAAACTGGCCCACTGACCACAACTAGAAAAAACACACAGAAACTGGCCCACTGAACACAACCTGTCCAAACACTCAGAGAGTGACCCACTGCCCAGAACCTGACTGAGCCCACAGTAACTGACCCATAGACCATAAACCTGACCGAACACATATAAACTGACCCACTGAACACAACCGGATCGAAAACACAGAAACTGAGCCACTGACCAGAAGCTGACCGAAAACAGAGAAGCTGAACCAATGACCACAACATGACGGATCATCCAGAAACTGACCCACTGCCCACAACCTGACTGATCACACAGAAACTGACCCACTGACCACAACCTGTCTGAAAACACAGAAACTGACCCAGTGACCACATCCAGACTGAGCACACAGTAACTGACATACTGAACACAACCTGACCACAAACACAAAAACTGACCCGCTAAGCTGAAGCTGACCAAACACACAGAAATTGACCCACTGAAGACAACCTGACCGATCTTACAGAAACTGACACAAAGACCACAACATGAACGAGACACAGAAACTGACCCACTGACCACAACCTGACCGAACACACAGTAACTGTCAGACAGAACAAAAACTGACTGAGCACACAGAAACTGACCCACTGACCACAAGCTGTCCGACACCGAGCAACTGACACACAGACTACAACCAGACAGAACACATAGAAACTGACCCACTGTCCACAACCTGACCAATCACACAGTAACTGACACACTGACCACAACCTGTCAGAACATACAGAAACTGAAGCAATGACCACAATCTGACCGAACACACAGAAACTGAACCAATGAACACAACCTGACCGAACACACAAAAACTGAACCAATGACCACAACATGTCCGAACACACAGAAACTGACCCACTGAAAAGAAGCTGAATAAAAACACAGAAACTGACCCACTGACCACAACCATACTGAACACACAGAAATTGACCCACTGACCACAAGCTGACAGAACACACAGAAAATGACACACTGAACACAACCTTACCGAGCACATAGCAACTGACCTTAGGCCACAACCTTACTGAACAGTCAAAAACTGACCCATTGACACATGCTGAGTGAACGCACAGGAACTGACCCACTGACCACATCCTGACCGAGCACTCATAAACTGACCCACTGGCCACAACATAGCCGAACACTCAGAAACTTACCGATTAAAATCAAGCTGACCTCACTCACAGAAACTGACCCAAAGACCACAACCTGACAGAAAACGCAGATACTGACCCACAGACAACAACCTCACCAAACACACAGCAACTGACCGAACACACAGAAACTGATCCACTGACCACATCCTGACCGAGTACACAGTAACTGACCCACTGAGCGCAACCTGACCGAACACTCAGAAACTGTCCCAATGACCACAACCTCACCAAACACACAGAAACAGACCCACTGACAACAGCGTCACTGAACACACAGAAACTGACACACTGACCACAACCTGACCGAACACACAGAAAATGTTCCACTGACCACATCTTGACCAAACACACAGAAACTGAGCCACTTACCAAAACCTGTCCGAACACACAGAAACTGACCCACTGAACACAACCTGTGCGAACACACAGAAAATGACCCATTGACCACAAGCTGACTGATCACACAGAAACTGACCCACTTACCACAACCAGACCGAACACACAGAAACTGACCCACTGACCACAGCATAAACGAACACACAGAAACTGACCCAATGAAAACAACCTGACCGAAAACCCAGAAACTGAGCCACTGACCACAACCGGATGGATCACCCAGAATCTGACCCACTGCCCGCAACCTGACCGATCACACAGAAACTGACCACTGACCACAACATGACCGATCACACAGAAACTGACACAGTGACCACATCCATACCGAGCACACAGTAACTGACATAATGAACACAACCTGACCGAACACAGGAACAGAACTACTGACCACAAACTGACCGAACACACAATAGTTGACCCACTGACCACAACTTGACCAAACAAACAGAAACTGACACAATGACCACAACCTTAACAAGCACACAGAAACAGACCCACTGACAACAACCTCACCAAACACACAGAAACTGACACACTGATCACAACCTGACCGAACACAGAAACTAACCCACTGACCACAAATTGACCACACACACAGAAACTGACCCACTGACTACAACCTGACCGACCACAATGTAACTGGCACACTGACCACAACCTGACCGAGCACTCATAAACTGACGAACTGGCCACAACATAGCCAAACACTCACAAAATGACCAATTGAACACAAGCTGACCACACACCCAGAATCTGACCCACTGACCATATCCTGACCGAGCACAAAGTAACTGAACCAAAGACACAACATGACCGAGCACACAGAAACTGACCCACTGACCACAACCTCTCCGAACATAGAGATACAGACCCACAGACTACAACCAGACTGAACACATAGAAACTTACCCACTGACCACAAACTGACAGAAAACACAGGAACTGACCCACAGACAACATCCTCACCAAACACACAGATACTGACTGAAATCACAGAAACTGACATACTGACCACAATCTGACCGAACACACAAAACCTGGCTAACTGACCACAACCTGACTGAACACACATATACTGACCCACTGACCACAACCTATCCGAACACACAGAAAATGACCCCTGACCACACCCAGACCGAGCACATAATAACTGACCCACTGATTACAATCTGACCCGACACACAGAAACTGACCCACTGACCACAACTTCTCCGTACACACAGTAACTGACACACAGACCACAACCAGACCGAGCACACAGTAACTGACCCACTGACCACAACCTGACAGAACACACAGAATCTGACCCACAGACCAGAACCAGAATGAGCACACAGAGACTGACGCTCTGACCACAACCTGACAGAACACACAGAAACTGACTCACGGACCACAACCTGACTGAACACACAGAAACTGACCCATTGGCCACAACCTGACCGAACACACAGAAACTTACCCAATGACAACAAGCTGACCGAACACAAAGGATCTGACAGACTGACCACCACCTGACCGATCACAAAGTAACTGACACACTGACCACAATCTGGCCGAATACTCAGAAACTGACCGACTGGGCACAATATAGCTGAACACTCAGAAACTTACCCATTGACCACAACCTCTCCGATCACACAGTATCTGACCCACAGACCACAACCAGACCGAGCACATAGTAACTGACCACTGATCACAACCTGACAGAAAACATAGGGACAGATCCACAGACAACATCCTCACAAAACACACAGAAACTGACTGAACACACAGAAACTGACACACTGACCACATCCTTACCGAGCACACAGTAACTGACCTACTGAACACAACCTGGCCGAACACACAGAAACTGACACAATGACAAAAACATGACCAAACTCACAGAAACTGACTCACTGACCATAACCTGACCGAACACACAAAAACTGACCCACTGCCCACAGCCTGAACGAACACACTGAAACTGGCCCACTGACCACAACTAGAAAAAACACACAGAAACTGGCCCACTGAACACAACCTGTCCAAACACTCAGAGAGTGACCCACTGCCCAGAACCTGACTGAGCCCACAGTAACTGACCCATAGACCATAAACCTGACTGAACACATATAAACTGACCCACAGACCACAACATATGCAAACACACAGATACTGACCCACTGAGCACAACCTGACCCAACACACAGAAACAGACCAAATAACCACAACCTGACCAAACACATACAAATTAACCCATTGACCACAACCTGACCAATCACACAGAAATTTACCCACTGACCACAACCTTAGCGAACACACAGAAACTGACCCACTGACCACAAATTGACCAAACAAACAGAAACTGACCGACTGGCCACAACATAGCCAAACACTCAGAAACTTACCCATTGACCACAGGCGCATCGAACACACAGAAACTGACTGACTGATCACAACCTGACAGTAAACATAGGAACTGACCCACAGACAACATCCTCACCAAACACACAGAAGCTGACTGAACACACAGAAACTGACCAACTGACCACATACTTACCGAGCACACAGTAACTGACCGACTGAACACAACCTGGCCGAACACACAGAAACTGACACAATAGACAAAAACATGACCAAATTCACAGAAACTGACTCACTGACCAGAATCTGACCGAACACACATAAACTGAACCACTGACCACAGCCTGACCGAACACAAAGAAACTGGCCCACTGACCACAACATGAACAAACACACAGAAACTGACCCACAGAACACAATCTGTCCGAAAACTCACAAAATGACACTCTGACCACAACCTGACTGAGCCCACAGTAACTGATCCACAGACCATAACCTGACCGAACACAGAGAAATTGACCCAATGACCACAACCTGACCAAACACACACATATTGACCCATTGACCACAACCTGACCGAACACACAGAAATTGCCCCACGGACCACAACCTTAGCGAGCACACAGAAACTGACCCACTGACCATAACTTGACCAAACACACAGAAACTGACCCACTGAAAACAGCCTGTCCGAACACACAGAAACTGACCCACTGAACACAACCTGTCCGAACACATGGAAAATGAACCACTGACCACAACCTGAACGAACACACAGAAACTGACCCACTGACCTCAAGCTGACCGAACACAAAGAAACTGTCCCACTGAACACAACCTGTCTGAACACACAGAAAATGATCAACTAACCACAACCTGACCGATCACACAGAAACTGACCACAGTCCACAACCAGACCGAGCACACAGCAACTGACCCACAGAGCACAACGTGACAGAACACAGAGAAACTAACACACAGACCACAACCAGACTGAGCACACATAAACTGACCCACGGACCAAAACCTGACCGAACACACAGAAACTGACCCATTGACCTCACCTTATCTAACACACAGAAACTGACCCACTGAACACAACCTGACCGAACACACAGTAACTGACCCACTGAGCAGGAGCTGACCGAAAACAAAGAAACTGACCCACTGAACACAACCAGACCGAGCACACAGAAGCTGAACAAGTGACCACAACCTGACCGAACACCCAGAAGCTGACTTACTGACCACAACCTGACCGAGCACAAAGTAACTGACAGACTGAACAAAACAAGACCGAGCACACAGAAACTGACCCACTGACCACAACCTGTCCGAACACAGACATACTGACCCACAGACTACAACCAGAACGAACACATAGAAACTTACCCACTGACCACAACCTGACCAATCACAAAGTAGCTGACCCACTGACCACAACCTGTCCGAATACACAGAAACTGAACCACTGACCACAACCTGACCGAACACACAGAAAGTGACCAACTGACCACAACCAGACCAAGCACACAGTGACTGACATAGTGAACACAACCTGACCGAACACACAGAAATTGACATTCTGACCTGAAGCTGACCGAACACAAAGAAAATGACCCACAGAAAAATACCTGACCAAAAACATTCCAAACTGACCCACTGACCACAACCAGACCATGCGCACAGTAAGTGACCCAATGAACACAACATGACCGAACACACAGAAACTAACCCACTGGCCAGAAGCTGACTGGAAACACAGAAATTGACCCAGTGATCACAACCCGAACGATCTTACAGAAACTCCCCCACGGACCAAAGCCTGACCGAACACACACGAACGGACCCATTGACTCCAAGCTGACCGATCACACAGAAACTGACTCATTGACCACAACCTTACCAAGCAAATAGGAACTCACCCAATAACAACAACGTGACAGAACACACAGAAACTGACCCACAGACCACAACCTGACCGACCACACACGAACTGACCCATTGACCCCAAGCTGACCGCTCACACAGAAACTAACTCACTGACCACAACCTTACCGAGCAAATAGGAACTGACCCATTGACCACAAACTAACTGAACACACAAAGACTGACTCACCTACCACAACCTGAACAAACACACAGAAACTGCCCCACAGACCAAAACCTGGACTAACACACAGAAACCGACCCACTGACCACAACATGAACGAACACACAGAGATTGACTCACTGACCACAACCTGAGCAAACATACAGAAACTGACCCACTGACCACAACCTGAACGAACACACAGAAACTGACCCACTGAAAACAATCTGACCGAACACACAGAAACTGACTCACTGACCACTAACTGACCGAACACACAGAAACTGTCCCGCTGACCAAATCATGACCGAACACACAGAAACTGAATCACTGACCTCAAACTGACCGAACACACAGAAACTGACCCACTGACCACAACCTGAGCAACACACAGAAACTGACCCACTTACCACAATCTGAACGAACACACAGAAACTGACCCACTGACGACAAACTGAACAAACACACAGAAACTGACCCACTGACCACAACCTGAATGAACACACAGAAACTGACCCACTGACCACAAACTGAACAAACACACAGAAACTGATACACTTACCACAACCTAACCAAACACACAGTGACTGACCCAGTGACCACAACCTGAAGAAACACACAGAAACTGACCCACTGACCACAACCTGACCAAACACACAGAAACTGATTCAATGACCACAAACTGTTCGATCACGCTGAAACTGACCCACAGGCCACAACCTGACCGAACTTACAGAAACTGACCCACTGACCACAACCTGACCTAGCACACAGTAACTGACAGATGAACACAACCTGACAAGCACACAGAAAGAGAACCACTGGCCACAAACTATCCAAACACAGAGAAACTGACTCACAGAAAACAACCAGATCGAACACGCAGAAACCGAATAACTGACCACAATCTGACCGATCACACAGAAACTGACCACAGTCCACAACCAGACCGAGCACACAGCAACTGACCCACAGAGCACAGCGTGACAGAACACAGAGAAACTAACCCACAGACCACAACCAGACTGAGCACACATAAACTGACCCACGGACCAAAACCTGACCGAACACACAGAAACTGACCCACTGACCTCAGCCTTATCTAACGCACAGAAACTGACCCACTGAACACAACCTGACCGAACAGACAGAAACTGACCCACTGAGCAGGAGCTGACCGAAAACAAAGAAACTGACCCACTGAACACAACCAGACCGAGCACACAGAAGCTGAACAACTGACCACAACCTGACCGATCACCCAGAAGCTGACTTACTGACCACAATCTGACCGGGCACAAAGTAACTGACAGACTGAACAAAACAAGACCGAGCACACAGAAACTGACCCACTGACCACAACCTGTCCGAACACAGCCATACTGATTCACAGACTACAACGAGAACGAACACATAGAAACTTACCCACTGACCACAACCTGACCAATCACAAAGTAGCTGACCCACTGACCACAACCTGTCCGAATACACAGAAACTGAACCACTGACCACAACCTGACCGAACACACAGAAATTGACCCACTGACCACAACCAGACCAAGCACACAGTGACTGACATACTGAACACAACCTGACCGAACACACAGAAATTGACATTCTGACCTAAGCTGACCGAACACAAAGAAAATGACCCACTGAAAACAACCTGACCAAAAACATTCCAAACTGACCCACTGACCACAACCAGACCATGCGCACAGCAAGTGACCCAATGAACACAACATGACCGAACACACAGAAACTGACCCACTGGCCAGAAGCTGACAGGAAACACAGAAATTGACCCAGTGATCACAACCCGAACGATCTTACAGAAACTCCCCCACAGACCAAAGCCTGACCGAACACACACGAACGGACACATTGACCAAAGCTGACCGGTCACACAGAAACTGACTCATTGACCGCAACCTTACCAAGCAAATAGGAACTCACCCATAAACCACAACGTGACAGAACACACAGAAACTGACCCACAGACCACAACCTGACCGACCACACACGAACTGACCCATTGACCCCAAGCTGACCGCTCACACAGAAACTAGCTCACTGACCACAACCTTACCGAGCAAATAGGAACTGACCCATTGACCACAAACTACCTGAACACACAAAGACTGACTCACCTACCACAACCACAGAGTGTGAAAGGCTTAGAGGGTGCAGAATTCTTAAAGTGCATCCAGGAGAGCTTTTTGAGCCAACATGTAGAAAGTCCTACAAGAGAGGGGGCGATACTGGACCTAATTCTGGGGAATGCAGCCGGGCAAGTGGTGGAAGTATCAGTAGGAGAGCATTTTGGCGACAGTGACCATAATTCGGTGAAATTTAAGGTGGTCATGGAAAAAGACAAAGACGGCCCGGAAATAAGGGTTCTAAATTGGGGGAAGGCCGATTTTAATATGATAAGGCAGGATCTGGCCAAAGTGGACTGGGAGCAGCTACTTATCGGAAAATCCACATCAAAACAGTGGGAGACATTCAGAAGGGAAATAGAGAGAGTACAGCGCCAACATGTTCCTGTAAAGGTTAAGGGTGGGACCAACAAGCAAAGGGAACCTTGGATGACAAGGGAGATACAAAAATGCATTAGAAATAAAAGGGGGGCTTTTGGCAGTTACAAAAGACTAAAGACGGAAGAAGCCCTAGAGGAGTATAAAAAGTGCAGGGGCATACTTAAAAAAGAAATTAGGAGGGCAAGGAGGGGCCATGAAATAACACTGGCGAGCAAAATAAAGGAAAATACTAAGATGTTTTATAAGTATATTAAGGGCAAGAGGATAACCAGGGAAAGGGTAGGGCCCATTAGGGACCAAAGTGGCAATCTGTGTGTAGAACCAGATGATGTAGGCGGGGTTTTAAATGAATTTTTTGCATCTGTGTTCACTATGGAGAAAGACGATGCCGACATAGAAATCGGGCAAGGGGATTGTGACATACTTGAACATATTAGCATCGAGAGGGAGGAGGTGCTAGCGGTTGTAGCAGGCCAAAAAGTGGATAAATCCCCAGGCCCGGACGAGATGTATCCCAGGCTGCTGTGGGAGGCAAAGGAGGAGATTGCAGGGGCTCTGACACAAATTTTCAGAAACTCTCTGGCCACAGGGGATGTACCAGAGGACTGGAGAACAGCTAATGTAGTACCATTATACAAGAAGGGTAGCAGGGATAAACCAGGGAATTACAGGCCAGTGAGCCTAACATCTGTGGTAGGGAAATTATTGTAAAAAATTCTGAGGGACAAAATTAGTCTCCACTTGGAGTGGCAAGGATTAATCGGGGATAGTCAGCATTGCTTTGTCAAGGGTAAATCATGTCTGACTAATCTGATTGAATTTTTCGAGGGGGTGACTTGGGAGGTGGATGAGGAAAATGCTGTGGATGTGGTTTACATGGACTTCAGTAAAGCTTTTGACAAAGTCCCGCATAGGAGACTGGTCAAGAAGGTAAGAGCCCATGGGATCCAGGGTGCCTTGGCACGTTGGATCCTAAACTGGCTGAGTGGCAGGAGGCAGAGGGTGATGGTCGAAGGTTGCTTTTGTGACTGGAAGCCTGTGTCCAGTGGGCTACGTCAGGGATCGGTGCTGGGTCCCTTGTTGTTTGTGATCTACATAAATGATTTGGATGAGAATGTAAAAGGGATGATCAGTAAGTTTGCAGATGACACGAAAAATGTTGGGGTGGTAAATTGCAAGGGGGAAAGCCTCAGGCTCCAGGACGATATAGAGGGGTTGGTCAGATGGGCGGAAAAGTGGCAAATGGAATTTAACCCTGAAAAGTGCGAGGTGATGCATTTTGGACGGACAAATAAGGCAAGGGAATACACAATGAGTGGTAGGACCCTAGGAAGTACAGAGGGTCAGAGGGAGCTCGGTGTACATGTACATAGGTCTCTGAAGGCAGCGGAACAAGTGGTTAAAAAGGCATATGGAATACTTGCATTCATTAGCCGAGGCATAGAATATAAGAGCAGGGAGGTTATGATGGAGCTGTACAAAACGCTGGTGAGGCCACAGCTGGAGTACTGTGTGCAGTTCTGGTCGCCTCACTATAGGAAGGATGTGATTGCTTTGGAGAGGGTGCCGAGAAGATTCACCAGGATGTTAGCTGGGTTGGAGCGCCTCAGCTATGAAGAAAGACTAAACAGGCTGGGGTTGTTTTCCTTGGAGCAAAGAAGGCTGAGGGGGGACCTGATTGAGGTGTACAAAATGATGAGTGGCATAGATAGGGTAGACAAAGAGGAACTTTTCCCCTTAGTAGGGGGGTCAATAACAAGGTGGCATAGATTCAGGGTAAGGGGCAGGAGATTTAGAGTGGATTTGAGGAGGATCTTTTTCACCCAGAGGGTGGTTGGAATGTGGAACTCAATGCCTGAAAGGGTGGTGGAGGCAGGAACCCTCACAACATTCAAGAAGCATTTCGATGAGCACTTGAAATGCCATTGCATACAAGGCTATGGACCAAATGCTGGAAAATGGGATGAGACTGGACAGGGATGGATGGGCGGCGCAGACACGATGGGCCGAAGGGCCTCTTTCTGTGCTGTAAAACTCTATGACTCTATGACTCTATGACCTACCACAACCTGATTAAACACACAGAAACTGCCCCACAGACCAAAACCTGGACTAACACACAGAAACAGACCCACTGACCACAACCTGAATGAACACACAGAGACTGACTCACTGACCACAACCTGAGCAAACACACAGAAACTGACCCACTGACCACAACCTGAACGAACACACAGAAACTGTCCCGCTGACCAAATCATGACCGAACACACAGAAACTGAATCACTGACCTCAAACTGACCGAACACACAGAAACTGACCCACTGACCACAACCTGAGCAACACACAGAAACTGACCCACTTACCACAATCTGAACGAACACACAGAAACTGACCCACTGACGACAAACTGAACAAACACACAGAAACTGACCCACTGACCACAACCTGAATGAACACACAGAAACTGACCCACTGACCACAAACTGAACAAACACACAGAAACTGACACACTTACCACAACCTAACCAAACACACAGTGACTGACCCAGTGACCACAACCTGAAGAAACACACAGAAACTGACCCACTGACCACAACCTGACCAAACACACAGAAACTGATTCAATGACCACAAACTGTTCGATCACGCTGAAACTGACCCAAAGGCCACAACCTGACCGAACTTACAGAAACTGACCCACTGACCACAACCTGACCTAGCACACAGTAACTGACAGATGAACACAACCTGACAAGCACACAGAAAGAGAACCACTGGCCACAAACTGTCCAAACACAGAGAAACTGACTCACAGAAAACAACCAGATCGAACACGCAGAAACCGAATAACTGACCACAATCTGACCGATCACACAGAAACTGACCACAGTCCACAACCAGACCGAGCACACAGCAACTGACCCACAGAGCACAGCGTGACAGAACACAGAGAAACTAACCCACAGACCACAACCAGACTGAGCACACATAAACTGACCCACGGACCAAAACCTGACCGAACACACAGAAACTGACCCACTGACCTCAGCCTTATCTAACGCACAGAAACTGACCCACTGAACACAACCTGACCGAACACACAGAAACTGACCCACTGAGCAGGAGCTGACCGAAAACAAAGAAACTGACCCACTGAACACAACCAGACCGAGCACACAGAAGCTGAACAACTGACCACAACCTGACCGATCACCCAGAAGCTGACTTACTGACCACAACCTGACCGGGCACAAAGTAACTGACAGACTGAACAAAACAAGACCGAGCACACAGAAACTGACCCACTGACCACAACCTGTCCGAACACAGCCATACTGATTCACAGACTACAACGAGAACGAACACATAGAAACTTACCCACTGACCACAACCTGACCAATCACAAAGTAGCTGACCCACTGACCACAACCTGTCCGAATACACAGAAACTGAACCACTGACCACAACCTGACCGAACACACAGAAATTGACCCACTGACCACAACCAGACCAAGCACACAGTGACTGACATACTGAACACAACCTGACCGAACACACAGAAATTGACATTCTGACCTAAGCTGACCGAACACAAAGAAAATGACCCACTGAAAACAACCTGACCAAAAACATTCCAAACTGACCCACTGACCACAACCAGACCATGCGCACAGCAAGTGACCCAATGAACACAACATGACCGAACACACAGAAACTGACCCACTGGCCAGAAGCTGACAGGAAACACAGAAATTGACCCAGTGATCACAACCCGAACGATCTTACAGAAACTCCCCCACAGACCAAAGCCTGACCGAACACACACGAACGGACACATTGACCAAAGCTGACCGGTCACACAGAAACTGACTCATTGACCGCAACCTTACCAAGCAAATAGGAACTCACCCATAAACCACAACGTGACAGAACACACAGAAACTGACCCACAGACCACAACCTGACCGACCACACACGAACTGACCCATTGACCCCAAGCTGACCGCTCACACAGAAACTAGCTCACTGACCACAACCTTACCGAGCAAATAGGAACTGACCCATTGACCACAAACTACCTGAACACACAAAGACTGACTCACCTACCACAACCACAGAGTGTGAAAGGCTTAGAGGGTGCAGAATTCTTAAAGTGCATCCAGGAGAGCTTTTTGAGCCAACATGTAGAACGTCCTACAAGAGAGGGGGCGATACTGGACCTAATTCTGGGGAATGCAGCCGGGCAAGTGGTGGAAGTATCAGTAGGAGAGCATTTTGGCGACAGTGACCATAATTCGGTGAAATTTAAGGTGGTCATGGAAAAAGACAAAGACGGCCCGGAAATAAGGGTTCTAAATTGGGGGAAGGCCGATTTTAATATGATAAGGCAGGATCTGGCCAAAGTGGACTGGGAGCAGCTACTTATCGGAAAATCCACATCAAAACAGTGGGAGACATTCAGAAGGGAAATAGAGAGAGTACAGCGCCAACATGTTCCTGTAAAGGTTAAGGGTGGGACCAACAAGCAAAGGGAACCTTGGATGACAAGGGAGATACAAAAATGCATTAGAAATAAAAGGGGGGCTTTTGGCAGTTACAAAAGACTAAAGACGGAAGAAGCCCTAGAGGAGTATAAAAAGTGCAGGGGCATACTTAAAAAAGAAATTAGGAGGGCAAGGAGGGGCCATGAAATAACACTGGCGAGCAAAATAAAGGAAAATACTAAGATGTTTTATAAGTATATTAAGGGCAAGAGGATAACCAGGGAAAGGGTAGGGCCCATTAGGGACCAAAGTGGCAATCTGTGTGTAGAACCAGATGATGTAGGCGGGGTTTTAAATGAATTTTTTGCATCTGTGTTCACTATGGAGAAAGACGATGCCGACATAGAAATCGGGCAAGGGGATTGTGACATACTTGAACATATTAGCATCGAGAGGGAGGAGGTGCTAGCGGTTGTAGCAGGCCATAAAGTGGATAAATCCCCAGGCCCGGACGAGATGTATCCCAGGCTGCTGTGGGAGGCAAAGGAGGAGATTGCAGGGGCTCTGACAAAAATTTTCAGAAACTCTCTGGCCACAGGGGATGTACCAGAGGACTGGAGAACAGCTAATGTAGTACCATTATACAAGAAGGGTAGCAGGGATAAACCAGGGAATTACAGGCCAGTGAGCCTAACATCTGTGGTAGGGAAATTATTGTAAAAAATTCTGAGGGACAAAATTAGTCTCCACTTGGAGTGGCAAGGATTAATCGGGGATAGTCAGCATTGCTTTGTCAAGGGTAAATCATGTCTGACAAATCTGATTGAATTTTTCGAGGGGGTGACTTGGGAGGTGGATGAGGAAAATGCTGTGGATGTGGTTTACATGGACTTCAGTAAAGCTTTTGACAAAGTCCCGCATAGGAGACTGGTCAAGAAGGTAAGAGCCCATGGGATCCAGGGTGCCTTGGCACGTTGGATCCTAAACTGGCTGAGTGGCAGGAGGCAGAGGGTGATGGTCGAAGGTTGCTTTTGTGACTGGAAGCCTGTGTCCAGTGGGCTACGTCAGGGATCGGTGCTGGGTCCCTTGTTGTTTGTGATCTACATAAATGATTTGGATGAGAATGTAAAAGGGATGATCAGTAAGTTTGCAGATGACACGAAAAATGGTGGGGTGGTAAATTGCAAGGGGGAAAGCCTCAGGCTCCAGGACGATATAGAGGGGTTGGTCAGATGGGCGGAAAAGTGGCAAATGGAATTTAACCCTGAAAAGTGCGAGGTGATGCATTTTGGACGGACAAATAAGGCAAGGGAATACACAATGAGTGGTAGGACCCTAGGAAGTACAGAGGGTCAGAGGGAGCTCGGTGTACATGTACATAGGTCTCTGAAGGCAGCGGAACAAGTGGTTAAAAAGGCATATGGAATACTTGCATTCATTAGCCGAGGCATAGAATATAAGAGCAGGGAGGTTATGATGGAGCTGTACAAAACGCTGGTGAGGCCACAGCTGGAGTACTGTGTGCAGTTCTGGTCGCCTCACTATAGGAAGGATGTGATTGCTTTGGAGAGGGTGCCGAGAAGATTCACCAGGATGTTAGCTGGGTTGGAGCGCCTCAGCTATGAAGAAAGACTAAACAGGCTGGGGTTGTTTTCCTTGGAGCAAAGAAGGCTGAGGGGGGACCTGATTGAGGTGTACAAAATGATGAGGGGCATAGATAGGGTAGACAAAGAGGAACTTTTCCCCTTAGTAGGGGGGTCAATAACAAGGTGGCATAGATTCAGGGTAAGGGGCAGGAGATTTAGAGTGGATTTGAGGAGGATCTTTTTCACCCAGAGGGTGGTTGGAATGTGGAACTCAATGCCTGAAAGGGTGGTGGAGGCAGGAACCCTCACAACATTCAAGAAGCATTTCGATGAGCACTTGAAATGCCATTGCATACAAGGCTATGGACCAAATGCTGGAAAATGGGATGAGACTGGACAGGGATGGATGGGCGGCGCAGACACGATGGGCCGAAGGGCCTCTTTCTGTGCTGTAAAACTCTATGACTCTATGACTCTATGACCTACCACAACCTGATTAAACACACAGAAACTGCCCCACAGACCAAAACCTGGACTAACACACAGAAACAGACCCACTGACCACAACCTGAATGAACACACAGAGACTGACTCACTGACCACAACCTGAGCAAACACACAGAAACTGACCCACTGACCACAACCTGAACGAACACACAGAAACTGACCCACTGAAAACAATCTGACCGAACACACAGAAACTGACTCACTGACCACTAACTGACCGAACACACAGAAACTGTCCCGCTGACCAAATCATGACCGAACACACAGAAACTGAATCACTGAACTCAAACTGACCGAACACACAGAAACTGATCCAATGACCACAACCTGAGCAACACACAGAAACTGACCCACTTACCACAATCTGAACGAACACACAGGAACTGACCCACTGACGACAAACTGAACAAACACACAGAAACTGACCCTCTGACCACAACCTGAATGAACACACAGAAACTGACCCATTGACCACAAACTGAACAAACACACAGAAACTGACACACTGACCACAACCTAACCAAACACACAGTGACTGACCCAGTGAACACAACTTGAAGAAACACACAGAAACTGACCCACTGACCACAACCTGACCAAACACACAGAAACTGATTCAATGACCACAACCTGTTCGATCACGCTGAAACTGACCCACAGGCCACAACTTAACCGAACTTACAGAAACTGACCCACTGACCACAACCTGACCTAGCACACAGTAACTGACAGATGAACACAACCTGACGAGCACACAGAAACAGACCCACTGACCACAAACAGTCCAAACACAGAGAAACTGACTCACAGAAAACAACCAGATCGAACACGCAGAAACCGACTCACTGACCACAATCTGACCGATCATAAAGTAACTGCCCCACAGACCACAACATGAGTGAACACAAATTAACTGAACCACTGACCAGAACCTGTCCTAACACACAGAAACCGACCCACCGACAACAAGCAGACCGAGCACACAGTAACTGACCCGGAGACCAGAAGCTGATCAAAAACAAAGAAACTGACCCACTGATCACAACCTGACCGAAAACACAGAAACTGACCAATTGACCACAAGCAGACCGAACACACAGGAACTGACCCACCTTCCACAACCTGACCGAACAACCAGAAACTGACCCACTGACCGCAACATGACCGCACACACAGAAACAGACCCACTGATCACAACTTGACCAAACACACAGAAACTGACCCATTGACCAAAAGCTGACCGAACACACAGGAACTGACCCACTTTCAACAAACTGACTGAACACACAGAAACTGACCCACTGACCACAACCTGATCGAACACACAGAAACTGAAGCACTGACCACAACTTCACCAACGCACAGAAACTGACCAACAGAACACAGCCTGAACGAACTCACAGAAACTGAACTGCTGACCGAAATAAGATCTAAAAAGACAGAAACTGTCCCAATGACCATAACCCGACCAAGCTCACAGTAACTGACCCACTAACAATAACCTGACTGAACAAACAGAAACTGACCCACTGACCACAAGATTACCGAAAACACAGAAACTGAAGCACTGACCGCAACCTGACTGAACACACAGAAACTGACCGACTGAACACAAGCTGACGGAGCACATAGTAACTCACACACAGACCACAACCTGACAGAATGCACAGAAACTGACCCACAGACCACAACCAGATTGAGCACACAGAAACTGACCCAATGTCCACAAACTGACCGAACATACAGAAACTGACCCACTGACCACAAGCTGACCAAAATCACAGAAACTGAACCACTGAACACAACCTGACTGAACACACAGAAACTGACCCACTGACCACAAGCTGACCAAAAACACAGAAACTGACCCACTGACCACAACCTGACCGAACACACAGGAACTGACCCACTGACCACAAGATTACCGAAAACACAGAAACTGAAGCACTGACCGCAACCTGACTGAACACACAGAAACTGACCCACTGACCACAACCTGACCGAACACACAGAAACTGACCCACTGAACACAACCTGACCGAACACATAGAAACTGACCCGCTGACCAGAAGTTGACCAAAAACACAGAAACTGACACACTGACCACAACCAGACCGAGCACACAGTAACTGACATACTGAACACAACCTGACCGAACACACAGAAACTGAGCCGCTGACTGAAGCTGACCGGACACAAAGAAACTGACCCACTGATAATAACCTGAACGAAAACACAGAAACTGACCCACTGACCAAAACCAGACCGAGCACACAGTAAGTGACCCAACGAACACAACCTGACAGAACACACAGAAACTGACTCATAGACCACAAACAGAACAACACACGGAAACTGATCCACTGACCACAACCTGAATGAATACACTACACTGACCCACTGACCACAACCTGAAAAAACACACAGAAACAGACTGTGGTAAACCACTGTTGTTAGTATTGTTGTTCACTGTTAGTACTGTTGTTCACTCTTGCATATTGTTGTACTTGTCTGTGCATGCCTCAGCTGACTCCGCCCCTGGCTCCACCCTCATGGCTGGGTATAAAGGTCGCTGCTCAGAAGCCTCCAGCCCTTTTGGATACCAGGCAACCACAAGAGGCATGCTCTGTTCTTTGGTAATAAAAGCCTGTTTATTACTTACTCAATCTCCAGTCTTTTGTAGCAATTGATAGTGCATCAATTTTATTACCAAAGTTAAATGTTGGCTGCGGATGCTGATCAACCGATGGCGCAAAACGCTGAGCAGCAGGCGCTGCTGCGAGCCCTCAGACCAACATGCCTGGACCTAGACCCCCAAGAAGCGGGTTCGTCGACTAAATTCGCACAATGGCTGCGTTGCTTTGAGGCGTATCTGGAAGCCTCGACCGTGACTCTTGATGAAAATAAACTGAAAATCCTGGCCTCGAAGGTGAGCCACCAAGTCTATACTTTAATCCAAGATGCGACGACCTACGCGGCGGCTATCGACCTACTGAAAGGGCAGTATGCACGCCCGGTTAACACGGTCTATGCCAGGCACCTTTTAAGATCTCGCAGACAGCAGCCCGGGGAATCGGTGGAAGCCTTCCTACGGGCACTGCGGGTACTCGGACGCGGCTGCGACTGCAAGGAAGTATCGGCCGCGGCACATGCGGAGGGACTGATACGAGACGCTTTCGTTGCGGGTCTAAGGTCCGACTACTCCCGGCAGAGGCTGCTGGAGAAGGGTGAAATAGACCTGACAAAGGCAGTGTCCCTCGCGCTCTCGCTCGATGCGGCCCACAGAAATATGGACGCTTTCTCCCCTCATCGCCCCGCGCCGTGGACGCCGCAATCTTGGGCCATGGGACCGCCACCTCCGACTGCTGCAGCGATGTCCAAGGCACAAAAATGCTATTTTTGTGGCCAAGCTAAACACCCTAGAGCACGCTGCCCCGCGAAGAATGCTACCTGCTCCGGCTGCGGGAAGAAAGGTCACTACGTTAGCGCCTGCAAAGGGAAGACCGCTAACGCCAGCAGCGCTGCGTGCGAACCGTGGGCGCAGCCATCTTGTCCGCCATCTTGGGCTCCCCCAGCCGCGTGGGGATCGGGACCGTGGGCGCCGCCATTTTGTCCGCCATCTTGGACGCCTCCGACTTCAACCACGGGGGAGCCGGACTCAACCACCGCCTCATCTGACGACCACATCGACTCGCTCGACCATACGCTGGCCTCCGTGACGCTGGACCAATCTCTCCCTCATCAACTGTCCAGGTCCATGATGGATATTACGGTAAACGGCCGCGCCACTACCTGCCTTTTTGACAGCGGGAGCACGGAGAGTTTTATCCACCCCGACACGGTGCGCAGTTACTCTCTCCCGGTCCTGCCGACGCGCCATCGGATCTCTTTGGCTTCCAAAGCCCAGTCAGCGGACGTCGGTGGCTACTGTGTAGTGACCCTTTCAGTAAGGGGCACAGAATACAAACATTTTAAACTTCTGGTCCTGCCCCATCTCTGCGCTGCCGTTCTACTGGGGTTGGATTTTCAGTGCCACCTTAAGAGTGTCACATTAGCGTATGACGGACCCCTCCCCCCACTCACAGTCTGCAGCCAGCAGCTTTTAAATCGCCCGCCGTGCACCATTTGCAGCCTCTCCACCCTTAAAGTTCCCCCCCCCTCCTTGTTCGCTAACCTCACCCGCGACTGTAAGCCCATCGCTACCAAAAGCAGGCGTTACAGTGTTGGGGATAGGAGCTTCATTAAATCCGAGGTAGCGAGACTCCTGAAGGAAGGGATTATTGAAAGTAGCACCAGCCCATGGCGAGCACAAGTGGTGGTAGTGAAGACTGGCGAAAAACAGCGCCTAGTTATTGACTACAGCCAGACGATCAATCGCTACACCCAACTAGATGCATACCCACTCCCCCGCATATCTGACATGGTCAATCAGATAGCACAATACCGGGTGTTCTCGACGATTGATCTGAAGTCGGCATACCACCAGCTCCCCATCAGGGCTGAGGACCGCCAGTACACAGCTTTTGAAGCTGACGGTCGGCTCTATCACTTTCTCAGAGTTCCCTTCGACGTCACCAACGGAGTTTCTGTCTTCCAACGGGAGATGGACCGGATGGTTGACCAGAACGCGCTCCAGGCCACTTTCCCATATCTAGACAACGTCACCATCTGCGGCCACGACCAGCAGGACCACGACGTTAATCTAGAGAAATTCCTCCGGACGGCCCAGCGGCTGAATCTCACATACAACAAAGACAAATGTATGTTTCGTACTACGCGCCTTGCTATTCTTGGCTGCGTAGTGGAGAACGGAGTCATCGGCCCAGACCCCGATAGAATGCGCCCCCTTATGGAGCTCCCCCTCCCCCACTGCCAGAAAGCACTGAAGAGATGCCTGGGGTTTTTCTCTTACTATGCGCAGTGGGTGCCCAACTATGCGGATAAAGCCCGACCCCTCATCAAGTCCGCCTCCTTCCCCCTGACAGCAGAGGCCTGTGCAGCCTTCACTCTCATAAAAGGAGACATTGCGAAGGCCACAATGCACGCTGTGGATGAGTCCCTTCCTTTTCAAGTGGAGAGCGACGCATCCGACTTTGCCCTAGCTGCAACCCTTAACCAGGCGGGGAGACCCGTGGCCTTTTTCTCAAGGACCCTCCAGGGCCCCGAGATTCGACACTCCTCTGTCGAAAAGGAGGCCCAGGCCATTGTGGAAGCCGTGCGACATTGGCGGCATTACCTGGCCGGAAAACGATTTACCCTGCTCACTGACCAGCGTTCAGTGGCTTTTATGTTTCATAATAAGCAGCGGGGCAAAATCAAGAATGACAAGATCTTAAGGTGGAGAATCGAACTCTCCACCTACAATTACGATATCTTGTACCGGCCCGGGAAACTCAATGAGCCCCCAGATGCCCTATCACGTGGTACGTGCGCCAACGCGCAGGTTGATAGGCTACAGACCCTCCACAATGACCTCTGCCACCCGGGGGTCACCAGGTTCTTCCATTTTATCAAATCCCGTAACCTGCCCTACTCCATCGAGGAGGTCAGGACCATGACCAGGAACTGCCAGATCTGTGCCGAGTGCAAGCCGCATTTTTATAGGCCAGACAGAGCGAGCCTGATCAAAGCCACGCGCCCCTTCGAGCGGCTGAGCATCGATTTTAAAGGGCCCCTCCCCTCCTCTGACCGCAATGTGTACTTCCTCAATATAATTGATGAGTACTCCCGTTTCCCGTTTGCCATCCCTTGCTCGGACATGACCAGTACCACGGTCATTAAATGTCTGAATGACCTCTTCGCCTTGTTCGGTTTCCCTAGCTATATCCATAGCGACAGGGGCTCATCTTTTATGAGCGACGAACTTCGGCAGTACCTGCTCGCGAGAGGCATTGCTACAAGCAGGACCACCAGCTACAACCCCCGGGGTAACGGCCAGGTGGAAAGGGAGAATGCGACAGTCTGGAAGGCAGTCCTTTTAAACTTAAAATCTAAGGGCCTTCCGACCTCCCGCTGGCAGGAGGTCCTCCCTGCGGCGCTCCATTCCATTCGGTCGCTGCTCTGTACACCCACCAATGCCACTCCTCACGAGAGAATGTTCTCCTTCCCCAGGAAGTCCACGTCGGGGATTTCGCTACCAACATGGCTGACTTCTCCAGGTCCCGTCCTACTGCGGAAGCACGTGAGGACCCATAAGGCGGACCCCCTGGTCGAGAGGGTGAGCCTCCTCCACGCCAACCCGCAGTATGCTTACGTGGTGTACCCGGACGGGCGGGAGGACACAGTCTCCATTCGAGACCTCGCACCTGCAGGTGCTCCTGAAACACCCTCTTCGCCACCCACCGCTACTCCTGCCTACCCCCAGGACACAGTCCCCGCACGAGACCTCGCACCTTCGGGTGCCTCTGAGAGACCACCATCGCTACCTCCCATTACCCATGCTCTGACCCCTGTAGACGGCATGCAGCAGCCCCAGGGTCCGCCACCTGCTACACCTCCTCTGAACGAGACACCGGGTTCACCATTGGATGCTGCACCATCACCGCCGCTGCTGCGACGCTCAGGACGGCTTACAAGGCCTCCTGATAGACTTCAGTACACGAATTTTTAGTGCACTTCACCCCGCCGGACTCAATTCTAAACAAGGGGTGAATGTGGTAAACCACTGTTGTTAGTATTGTTGTTCACTGTTAGTACTGTTGTTCACTCTTGCATATTGTTGTACTTGTCTGTGCATGCCTCAGCTGACTCCGCCCCTGGCTCCACCCTCATGGCTGGGTATAAAGGTCGCTGCTCAGAAGCCTCCAGCCCTTTTGGATACCAGGCAACCACAAGAGGCATGCTCTGTTCTTTGGTAATAAAAGCCTGTTTATTACTTACTCAATCTCCAGTCTTTTGTAGCAATTGATAGTGCATCACAGACCCACTGACCACAACGTGAACAAACACACAGAAACTGACACACTGACCACAACCTAACCGAACACACAGCCTGAACAGACACACAGAAACTGACCCACTGACCCCAAACTCTCCGAATTCACAGAATCTGTCCCACTGACCACAACCTGAACTTACACACAGGCCCGAACAAAAAGAAACAGACACACTGAACACCAGCTGAACGATCACACAGAAACAGACACACTGACCACAACCTCTCCGAAAACATAGTAACTGACCCAATGAGCACAACCTGACCAAACCATCAGAAACTGACCAACTGACCAGCAGCTGTCCGAATACACAGAAACTGTACCAATGACCACAACCTGACTGAGCACACAGAAACTGACCCACTGAACACAACCTATCCGAACACACAGAAACTGACCCACTGAACACAAGCAGTACGAGCACACAGAAACTGATCCAGTGAACACAACCTGACCGAACACACAGAAACTGATACAATGACCACAACATGACCGAACCACCAGAAACTGACCCACTGACCACCAGTTGTCCGAATACACAGAAACTGAACCAACAACCACATCCTGACTGAACACACAGAAACTGACCCACTGAACACATCCTGACCTAACACAAAGAAACTGACCCACTGACCACAACCTGACCACACTCAGAGAAACTGACCCAATGACCACAACCTTCCCGAACACACAGAAACTGGCCCACTGACCACAACCAGACTGAACATGCAGAAGCTGAACCACTGACCACAATCTGACCGAACGCACAATAACTGATCCACTGACCACAATCTGACTGAACACACAGAAGCTGACCCACTGACCAAAAGCTGACCGAACACATAGAAACTGACCCACTGACCATAGACTGAGCGAAAGCACAGAAACTTTCCCACTGACCACAACCTGACCGAACACACAGAAACTGACCCACTCTCCAAAAGCTGACCGAACACAGTGAAAATGACCCACTGGCCACAACCTGAACAAACACACAGAAACTGACCCAATGACCACATCCTGTCCAAACACGCAGAAACTGACACAAAGACTACAAACATACCAAACACACAGAAGCTGACCCACTGACCACAATCTGACTGAACACTAACAAACTGACACACTGACCACAAGGTGAACGAACGCAAATAAACTGACCCATTGACCACAACCTGACCGGTCACACAGTAACTGACCCACTGACCAAACCTGACCGAGCACACATAAACTGACCAACTGAACACAAATAGACCGAGGACACAGCAACTGATACAATGAACACAACCTGATCGAACACACAGAAACTGACCCACTGATCACAACCTGAGCAAAGACACAGAAACTGACGCACTGACCACAACCTGTCCGAAATCACAGGAACTGACCCACTGACCGTAAACAGAACGAGCACACAGTAAGTAACCCAATGAACACAACATGATCGAACACACAGAAACTGACCAACTGACCAGAAGATGAGCGTAAAGAGATAAATTGACCCACTGAACACAACCTAACTGATCACACAGTAACTGACCAAGTGACCAAAAACCGAACAAACACACAGAAACTGATGCAATGACCACAAACTGAACGAACACACAGAAACTGACCCACTGACCACAGCCTGAGCGAATGCACAGAAACTGTCCCACTGACCAGAACCTGAACAAAGACACAGAAACTGACGCAATGACCACATCCTGTCCAAACACGCAGAAACTGACACAAAGACTACAAACATACCAAACACACAGAAGCTGACCCACTGACCTCAACCTGACTGAACACTAACAAACTGACCCACTGACCACAAGGTGAACGAACGCAAATAAACTGACCCATTGACCACAACCTGACCGGTCACACAGTAACTGACCCACTGACCAAACCTGACCGATCACACAGTAACTAATCCACGGACCACAACCTGACCGAACACACAGAAACTGAACCATTGTCATTAACATGACAGATCACACAGAAACTGAACCACTGATGACGAACTCTCCGAAAACAAAGAAACTGACCCACTGACCACAACATGTCCAAACACACAGAAAATGACCCACTCAACAGAATCTGTCCGAACACACAGAAACTTACCCACAGACCACAACCTGCCCGAGCACACAGTAACTGACCCACTGAACACAAACTGACCGAACACACAAAAACTGACCCACTGAAAACAACCTGACTGAACACACAGAAACTGACCCACTGACCACAAATTGTCCGAACACACAGAAACTGACCCACTGACCACAACCAGACCGAGCACACAGTAACTGATCCACTGAACACAACGAGACCAAACACAAAGACACTGACCCACTGACCATGCTTGTCGGCAAACACAGAAACTGACCCACTGACCACAACCTGTCCGAACACACAGTAACTGACACACTGACCACAACCTATCCGAACACACAGTAACTGACCCACTGACCACAACCTGACCAAGCACACAGGAACTTACCAGCTGACCACAACCTGACCGAACACACAGAAACTGACACACTGACCACAACCGTTCCGAAAACACAGAAATTGACTCACTGACCTCAAAAAGACAGAGAACACAGTAATTGACCCACTGAACACAACCTGACCGAACACACAGAAACTGATCCACAGACGACAACCTGACAGAACACAAAGAAACTGACCCACTTACCAAAAGCTGACCGAACACACAGAAATTGACCCAATGAAAACAACCTGACTGATCACACAGAAACAGACCCACGGACTACAACCTGACCGAGCACACATAAACTGACCAACAGAACACAAATAGACCGAGGACACAGCACCTGATTCAATGAACACAACCTGACCTAACACACAGAAACTGACCCACTTACCACAGCCTGACCGAACACACACGAACTAACCCACTGACCACAAGGTGAACGAGCACAGACAACCTGATGGAGCACACAGACAGTGACCCACTTACCACCAACTGACCGATCACACAGTAACAGATCCACTGACCACAACCTATCCGAAGACACAGAAACTGAACCATTGACCACAACCTGACAGAACAAACAGAAACTGAACCACTGACCATAACATGACAGAACACACAGAAACTGACCGACTGATGACCAGCTCTCCGAAAACAAAGAAAATGACCCACTGACCACAACCTGTCCGAACACACAGCAACTGACCCACTGAACACAACATGACCGAACACACAAAAACTGACTCACTGATGTCAACTTAACTGAACGCACAGAAACAGACCCACTGACCACACCCTATGCGAACACACATAAAATGACCCACTGACCACAAGCAGTACGAGCAAACAGAAACTGATCCAGTGAACACAACCTGACCGAACACACAGAAACTGATACAATGACCACAACATGACCGAACCACCAGAAACTGACCCACTGACCACCAGTTGTCCGAATACACAGAAACTGAACCAACAACCACATCCTGACTGAACACATAGAAACTGACCCACTGACCACAACCAGACTGAACATGCAGAAGCTGAACCACTGACCACAATCTGACCGAACGCACAATAACTGATCCACTGACCACAATCTGACTGAACACACAGAAACTGACTCACTGACCAAAAGCTGACCGAACACTTAGAAACTGACCCACTGACCACAGACTGAGCGAAAGCACAGAAACTTTCCCACTGACCACAACCTGACCGAACACACAGAATCTGACCCACTGACCAAAAGCTGACCGAACACAGTGAAACTGACCCACTGGCCACAACCTGAACAAACACACAGAAACTGACCCAATGACCACATCCTGTCCAAACACGCAGAAACTGACACAAAGACTACAAACATACCAAACACACAGAAGATGACCCACTGACCACAACCTGACTGAACACTAACAATCTAACACACTGACCACAAGGTGAACGAGAGCAAATAAGCTGACCCATTGACCACAACCTGACCGGTCACACAGTAACTGACCCACTGACCAAACCTGACAGATCACACAGTAACTAATCCACTGAGCAGAACCTGACCGAACACACAGAAACTGAACCACTGACATTAAAATGACAGATCACACAGAAACTGAACCACTGATGACGAAATCTCCGAAAACAAAGAAACTGACCCACTGATCACAACCTGTCCAAACACACAGAAAATGAACCACTCAACAGAATCTGTCCGAACACACAGAAACTTACCCACAGACCACAACCTGTCCAAGCACACAGTAACTGACCCACTGAACACAAACTGATGGAACAAACAAAAACTGACCCACTGACAACACCTGACTGAACACACAGAAACTGACCCACTGAACACAAATTGTCTGAACACACAGAAACTGACCCACAGACCACAACCTGTCCGAGCACACAGTAACTGAACCACTGAACACAAACTGACGGAACACACAAAAACTGACCCACTGACAACAACCTGACTGAACACACAGAAACTGACCCACTGACCACAAACTGTCCGAACACACAGAAACTAACCCACTGACCACAACCAGACCGAGCACACAGTAACTGATCCACTGAACACAACGTGACCAAACACAAAGACACTGACCCACTGACCATGCTTGTCGGCAAACACAGAAACTGACCCACTGACCACAACCTGTCCGAACACACAGTAACTGACCCACTGACCACAACCTATCCGAACACACAGTAACTGACCCACTGACCACAACCTGACCAAGCACACAGGAACTTACCAGCTGACCACAACCTGACCGAACACACAGAAACTGACACACTGACCACAACCGTTCCGAAAACACAGAAATTGACTCACTGACCTCAAAAAGACAGAGAACACAGTAATTGACCCACTGAACACAACCTGACCGAACACACAGAAACTGATCCACAGACCACAACCTGACAGAACACAAAGAAACTGACCCACTTACCAAAAGCTGACCGAACACACAGAAATTGACCCAATGAAAACAACCTGACCGATCACACAGAAACTGACCCACGGACTACAACCTGACCGAGCACACATAAACTGACCAACAGAACACAAATAGACCGAGGACACAGCACCTGATTCAATGAACACAACCTGACCTAACACACAGAAACTGACCCACTTACCACAGCCTGACCGAACACACACGAACTGACCCACTGACCACAAGGTGAACGAGCACACACAACCTGATGGAGCACACAGACAGTGACCCACTTACCACAAACTGACCGATCACACAGTAACAGATCCACTGACCACAACCTATCCGAAGACACAGAAACTGAACCATTGACCACAACCTGACAGAACAAACAGAAACTGAACCACTGACCATAACATGACAGAACACACAGAAACTGACCGACTGACGACCAGCTCTCCGAAAACAAAGAAAATGACCCACTGACCACAACCTGTCCGAACACACAGCAACTGACCCACTGAACACAACATGACCGAACACACAAAAACTGACTCACTGATGTCAACTTAACTGAACTCACAGAAACTGACCCACTGACCACACCCTATGCGAACACACATAAAATGACCCACTGACCACAAGCAGTACGAGCAAACAGAAACTGATCCAGTGAACACAACCTGACCGAACACACAGAAACTGATACAATGACCACAACATGACCGAACCACCAGAAACTGACCCACTGACCACCAGTTGTCCGAATACACAGAAACTGAACCAACAACCACATCCTGACTGAACACACAGAATCTGACCCACTGAACACATCCTGACCTAACACAAAGAAACTGACCCACTGACCACAACCTGACCACACTCAGAGAAACTGACCCAATGACCACAACCTTTCCGAACACATAGAAACTGACCCACTGACCACAACCAGGCTGAACATGCAGAAGCTGAACCACTGACCACAATCTGACCGAACGCACAATAACTGATCCACTGACCACAATCTGACTGAACACACAGAAACTGACTCACTGACCAAAAGCTGACCGAACACTTAGAAACTGACCCACTGACCACAGACTGAGCGAAAGCACAGAAACTTTCCCACTGACCACAACCTGACCGAACACACAGAATCTGACCCACTGACCAAAAGCTGACCGAACACAGTGAAACTGACCCACTGGCCACAACCTGAACAAACACACAGAAACTGACCCAATGACCACATCCTGTCCAAACACGCAGAAACTGACACAAAGACTACAAACATACCAAACACACAGAAGATGACCCACTGACCACAACCTGACTGAACACTAACAATCTAACACACTGACCACAAGGTGAACGAGAGCAAATAAGCTGACCCATTGACCACAACCTGACCGGTCACACAGTAACTGACCCACTGACCAAACCTGACAGATCACACAGTAACTAATCCACTGAGCAGAAACTGACCGAACACACAGAAACTGAACCACTGACATTAAAATGACAGATCACACAGAAACTGAACCACTGATGACGAAATCTCCGAAAACAAAGAAACTGACCCACTGATCACAACCTGTCCAAACACACAGAAAATGAACCACTCAACAGAATCTGTCCGAACACACAGAAACTTACCCACAGACCACAACCTGTCCAAGCACACAGTAACTGACCCACTGAACACAAACTGACGGAACAAACAAAAACTGACCCACTGACAACACCTGACTGAACACACAGAAACTGAACCACTGACCACAAATTGTCCGAACACACAGAAACTGACCCACAGACCACAACCTGTCCGAGCACACAGTAACTGAACCACTGAACACAAACTGACGGAACACACAAAAACTGACCCACTGACAACAACCTGACTGAACACACAGAAACTGACCCACTGACCACAAACTGTCCGAACACACAGAAACTAACCCACTGACCACAACCAGACCGAGCACACAGTAACTGATCCACTGAACACAACGTGACCAAACACAAAGACACTGACCCACTGACCATGCTTGTCGGCAAACACAGAAACTGACCAACTGACCACAACCTGTCCGAACACACAGTAACTGACCCACTGACCACAACCTATCCGAACACACAGTAACTGACCCACTGACCACAACCTGACCAAGCACACAGGAACTTACCAGCTGACCACAACCTGACCGAACACACAGAAACTGACACACTGACCAGAACCTGTCCGAAAACACAGAAATTGACACACTGACCTCAAAAAGACAGAGCACACAGTAACTGACCCACTGAACACAACCTGACCGAACACACAGAAACTGATCCACAGACCACTACCTGACAGAACACAAAGAAACTGACCCACTTACCAAAAGCTGACCGAACACACAGAAATTGACCCAATGAAAACAACCTGACCGATCACACAGAAACTGACCCACGGACTACAACCTGACCGAGCACACATAAACTGACCAACTGAACACAAATAGACCGAGGACACAGCAACTGATTCAATGAACACAACCTGACCGAACACGCAGAAACTGACCCACTGATCACAACCTGAGCAAAGACACAGAAACTGACGCACTGACCACAACCTGTCCGAAATCACAGGAACTGACCCACTTACCGTAAACAGAATGAGCACACAGTAAGTAACCCAATGAACACAACATGATCGAACACACAGAAACTGACCCGCTGACCAGAAGATGAGCGTAAAGAGATAAATTGACCCAAAAACACAACCTAACTGATCACACAGAAACTGACCAACTGACCAAAAACCGAACAAACACACAGAAAGTGACCCACTGACCACAGCCTGAGTGAATGCACAGAAACTGTCCCACTGACCACAACCTGAACAAAGACAAATAAATAACCCACTGACCACAATCTCACCGAACACAAAGAAACTTACCCATGACCACTACCTGAACAAACACACAGAAACTGACTCATTGAACACAAACGGCCAAACACGCAGAAACTGAACCACAGACTACAACTAGACCGAACACACAGAAGCTGCCCCACTGACCACAACCTGACCGAACGCACACAAACTGATGCATTGACCACAAGTCGACTGAGCACAAAGTATCTGAGCCATTGACCGCAACCTGACTGAGCACACAGTAACTGACAGACTGAACACAACCTGAACGAGCATTCAGAAACAGACCCACTGACCACTACCTGTCTGAACACATAGAAACAGACCCACAGACAACAACCAGACAGAACGCACTGATACTGTCCACTGACCACAGCCTGACCGATCACACAGTAACTGATCCACTGACCACAACCTGTCCAAACACACAGAAACGGAACCACTGACCACAAACTGAGCGAGAAAACAGAAACTGAACTACTGACCACAACCTGACCGAACACACAGAAGCTGACCCACTTACCACAACTTGACCGAACACACACGAACTGACCCACTGACCACAAGGTGAACGAGCACACACTACCTGATGGAGCACACAGTCACTGACCCACTTAGCACAAACTGACCGATCACACAGTGACAGATCCACTGACCACAACCTATCCGAACACACAGAAACTGAACCACTGACCACAACCTGAACGAACACACAGAGATTGACTCACTGACCACAACCTGAGCAAACACACAGAAACTGACCCACTGACCACAACCTGAACGAACACACAGAAACTGACCCACTGAAAACAATATGACCGAACACACAGAAACTGACTCACTGACCACTAATTGACCGAACACACAGAAACTGTCCCGCTGACCAAATCATGACCGAACACACAGAAACTGAATCACTGAACTCAAACTGACCGAACACACAGAAACCGACCCACTGACCACAACCTGAGCAACACACAGAAACTGACCCACTTACCACAACCTGAACGAACACACAGGAACTGACCCTCTGACGACAAACTGAACAAACACACAGAAACTGACCCACTGACCACAACCTGAATGTATACACAGAAACTGACCCATTGACCACAAACTGAACAAACACACAGAAACTGACACACTGACCACAACCTAACCAAACACACAGTGGCTGACCCAGTGACCACAACCTGAAGAAACACACAGAAACTGACCCACTGACCACAACCTGACCAAACACACAGAAACTGATTCAATGACCACAACCTGTTCGATCACGCTGAAACTGACCCAGAGGCCACAACCTGACCGAACATACAGAAACTGACCCACTGACCACAACCTATCCGAACACACAGAAACTGAACCACTGACCACAACAGAACGAACACACAGAGACTGACTCACTGACCACAACCTGAGCAAACACACAGAAACTGACCCACTGACCACAACCTGAACGAACACACAGAAACTGACCCACTGAAAACAATCTGACCGAACACACAGAAACTGACTCACTGACCACTAACTGACCGAACACACAGAAACTGTCCCGCTGACCATATCATGACCGAACACACAGAAACTGAATCACTGAACTCAAACTGACCGAACACACAGAAACTGACCCACTGACCACAACCTGAGCAACACACAGAAACTGACCCACTTACCATAACCTGAACGAACACACAGGAACTGACCCACTGACGACAAACTGAACAAACACACAGAAACTGACCCACTGACCACAACCTGAATGAACACACAGAAACTGACCCATTGACCACAAACTAACAAACACACAGAAACTGACACACTTACCACAACCTAACCAAACACACAGTGACTGACCCAGTGACCACAACCTGAAGAAACACACAGAAACTGACCCACTGACCACAACCTGACCAAACACACAGAAACTGATTCAATGACCACAACCTGTTCGATCACGCTGAAACTGACCCACAGGCCACAACCTGACCGAACTTACAGAAACTGACCCACTGACCACAACCTGACCTAGCACACAGTAACTGACAGATGAACACAACCTGACGAGCACACAGAAACAGACCCACTGACCACAAACAGTCCAAACACAGAGAAACTGACTCACAGAAAACAACCAGATCGAACACGCAGAAACCGACTCACTGACCACAATCTGACCGATCATACAGTAACTGCCCCACAGACCACAGCATGAGTGAACACAAATTAACTGAACCACTGACCAGAACCTGTACTAACACACAGAAACCGACCCACCGACAACAAGCAGACCCAGCACACAGTAACTGATCCGGAGACCAGAAGCTGATCAAAAACAAAGAAACTGACCCACTGATCACAACCTGACCGAAAACACAGAAACTGTCCAATTGACCACAAGCAGACCGAACACACAGGAACTGACCCACCTTCCAAAACCTGACCGAACAACCAGAAACTAACCCACTGACCACAACATGACCGCACACACAGAAACAGACCCACTGATCACAACTTGACCAAACACACAGAAACTGACCCATTTACCACAAGCTGACCGAACACACAGGAACTGACCCACTTTCAACAAACTGGCTGAACACACAGAAACTGACCCACTGACCACAACCTGATCGAACACACAGAAACTGAAGCACTGACCACAACTTCACCAACGCACAGAAACTGACCAACAGAACACAACCTGAACGAACTCACAGAAACTGACCTGCTGACCGAAAACAGATCTAAAAAGACAGAAACTGTCCCAATGACCATAACCCGACCAAGCTCACAGTAACTGACCCACTAACAATAACCTGACTGAACACACAGAAACTGACCCACTGACCACAAGATTACCGAAAACACAGAAACTGAAGCACTGACCGCAACCTGACTGAACAAACAGAAACTGACCGACTGAACACAAGCTGACGGAGCACATAGTAACTCACACACAGACCACTACCTGACAGAACGCACAGAAACTGACCCACAGACCACAACCAGACTGAGCACACAGAAACTGACCCACTGTCCACAAACTGACCGAACACACAGAAACTGACCCACTGACCACACGCTGACCAAAATCACAGAAACTGAACCACTGAACACAACCTGACTGAACACACAGAAACTGACCCACTGACCACAAGCTGACCAAAAACACAGAAACTGACCCACTGACCACACCCTGATCGAACACACAGGAACTGACCCACTGACCACAAGATTACCGAAAACACACAAACTGAAGCACTGACCACAACCTGACTGAACACACTGAAAATGACCCACTGACCACAACCTGACCGAACACACAGAAACTGACCCACTGAACACAACCTGACCGAACACATAGAAACTGACCCGCTGACCAGAAGTTGACCGAAAACACTGAAACTGACACACTGACCACAACCAGACCGAGCACACAGTAACTGACATACTGAACACAACCTGACCGAACACACAGAAAATGAGCCGCTGACTGAAGCTGACCGGACACAAAGAAACTGACCCACTGATAATAACCTGAATGAAAACACAGAAACTGACCCACTGACCAAAACCAGACCGAGCACACAGTAAGTGACCCAACGAACACAACCTGACAGAACACACAGAAACTGACTCATTGACCACAAACAGAACAACTCACGGAAACTGATCCACTGACCACAAACTGAATGAATACACTAAACTGACCCACTGACCACAACCTGAAAAAACACACAGAAACAGACCCACTGACCACAACGTGAACAAACACACAGAAACTGACACACTGACCACAACCTAACCGAACACACAGCCTGAACAGACACACAGAAACTGACCCACTGACCACAAACTCTACGAATTCACAGAATCTGTCCCACTGACCACAACCTGAACATACACACAGGCCCGAACAAAAAGAAACAGACACACTGAACACCAGCTGAACGATCACACAGAAACAGACACACTGACCACAATCTCTCCGAAAACAAAGTAACTGACCCACTGACCACAACCTGACCAAACCATCAGAAACTGACCAACTGACCAGCAGCTGTCCGAATACACAGAAACTGTACCAATGAGACAACCTGACTGAACACACAGAAACAGACCCACTGAACACAACCTGACCAAACACAAAGACACTGACCCACTGACCACAACCTGACCGAGCACACAATAACTGATGCACTGAACACAACCTGAGCAAATACGCAAAAACTGACCCACTGACCACAAACTGACTGAACACACAGTAATTGACCGACTAAACACAGCATCTCCGAGCACACAGAAACTGACCCACTGCCCAGAAGCAGTACGAGCACACAGAAACTGATCCAGCGAACACAACCTGACCGAACATACAGAAACTGATACAATGACCACAACATGACCGAACCACCAGAAACTGACCCACTGACCACCAGTTGTCCGAATACACAGAAACTGAACCAACAACCACATCCTGACTGAACACACAGAAACTGACCCAATGAACACATCCTGACCTAACACAAAGAAACTGACCCACTGACCACAACCTGACCACACTCAGAGAAACTGACCCAATGACCACAACCTTTCCGAACACACAGAAACTGACCCACTGACCACAACCAGACTGAACTTGCAGAAGCTGAACCACTGACCACAATCTGACCGAAAGCACAATAACTGATCCACTGACCACAATCTGACTGAACACAGAGAAACTGACCCACTGACCAAAAGCTGACCGAACACATAGAAACTGACCCACTTACCAAAAGCTGACTGAACACACAGAAATTGACCCAATGAAAACAACGTGACCGATCACACAGAAACTGACCCACGGACTACAACCTGACCGAGAACACATAAACTGACCAACTGAACACAAATAGACCGAGGACACAGCAACTGATTCAATGACCACTACCTGAACAAACACACAGAAACTGACTCATTGAACACAAACTGCCAAACACGCAGAAACTGACCCACAGACTACAGCCAGACCGAACACACACAAACTGACGCACTGACCACAAGTCGACCGAGCACAAATTATCTGAGCCATTGACCACAACCTAACCGAGCACACAGTAACTGACAGACTGAACACAACCTGAACGAGCATTCAGAAACAGACCCAATGACCACTACCTGTCTGAACACATAGAAACTGACCCACAGACAACAACCAGACAGAACACACTGATACTGACCACTGACCACAACCTGACCGATCACACAGTAACTGATCCACTGACCACAACCTGTCCAAACACACAGAAACGGAACCACTGACCACAAACTGAGTGAGAAAACAGAAACTGAACTACTGACCACAACCTGACCGAACACACAGAAGCTGACCACTTACCACAATCTGACCGAACACACACGAACTGACCCACTGACCACAAGGTGAACGAGCACACACAACCTGATGGAGCACACAGACACTGACCCACTTACCACAAACTGAAAGATCACACAGTAACAGATCCACTGAACACAACCTATCCGAACACACAGAAACTGAACCACTGACCACAAACTGACAGAACAAACAGAAACTGAACCACTGACCATAATATGACAGAGCACACAGAAACTGACCGACTGATGAAGAGCTCTCCGAAAACAAAGAAAATGACCCACTGACCACAACCTGTCCGAACACACAGAAACTGACCCACTGAACACAACATGACCGAACACACAAAAACTGACTGACTGATGTCAACCTGACTGAATGCACAGAAACTGACCCACTGACCACACCCTATCCGAACACACATAAACTGACCCACTGACCACAAGCAGTACGAGCACACAGAAACTGATCCAGTGAACACAACCTGACCGAACACACAGAAACTGATACAATGACCACAACATGACCGAACCACCAGAAACTGACCCACTGACCACCAGTTGTCCGAATACACAGAAACTGAACCAACAACCACATCCTGACTGAACACACAGAAACTGACCCACTGAACACATCCTGACCTAACACAAAGAAACTGACCCACTGACCACAACCTGACCACACTCAGAGAAACTGACCCAATGACCACAACCTTTCCGAACACACAGAAACTGACCCACAGACCAGAACCTGACTGAACATGCAGAAGCTGAACCACTGACCTCAATCTGACCGAACGCACAATAACTGATCCACTGACCACCATCTGACTGAATACACAGAAACTGACCCACTGACCAAAAGCTCGCCGAACACATAGAAACTGACCCACTGACCACAGACTGAGCGAAAGCACAGAAACTTTCCCACTGACCGCAACCTGACCGAACACACAGAAACTGACCCACTGACCAAAAGCTGAACAAACACACAGAAACTGACCCAATGACCACATCCTGTCCAAACACGCAGAAACTGACACAAACACTACAAACATACCAAACACACAGAAGCTGACTCACTGACCACAACCTGACTGAACACTAAAAAACTGACACACTGACCACAAGGTGAACGAGAGCAAATAAGCTGCCCCACTGACCACAACCTGACCGAACACACACAAACTGATGCATTGACCACAAGTCGACCGAGCACAAAGTATCTGAGCCATTGACCGCAACCTGACCGAGCACACAGTAAGTGACAGACTGAACACAACCTGAACGAGCATTCAGAAACAGACCCACTGACCACTACCTGTCTGAACAAATAGAGACTGACCCACAGACAACAACTAGACAGAACACACTGATGCTGACCACTGACCACAACCTGACCGATCACACAGTAACTGATCCACTGACCACAACCTGTCCAAACACACAGAAACGGAACCACTGACCACAAACTGAGCGAGAAAACAGAAATTGAACTACTGACCACAACCTGACCGAACACACAGAAGCTGACCCACTTACCACAACTTGACCGAACACACACAAACTGACCCACTGACCACAAGGTGAACGAGCACACACAACCTGATGGAGCACACAGACTGATCCACTGACCACAACCTGTCCAAACACACAGAAACGGAACCACTGACCACAAACTGAGCGAGAAAACAGAAATTGAACTACTGACCACAACCTGACCGAACACACAGAAGCTGACCCACTTACCACAAACTGACCGATCACACAGTAACAGATCCACTGACCACAACCTATCCGAACACACAGAAACTGAACCACTGCCCACAACCTGACAGAACACACAGAAACTGAACCACTGACCTTAACATGACAGAACACACAGAAACTGACTGACTGACGACCAGCTCTCCGGAAACAAAGAAAATGACCCACTGACCACAACCTGTCCGAACACACAGAAACTGACCCACTGAACACAACATGACCGAACACACAAAAACTGACTCATTGATGTCAACCTGACTGAACACACAGAAACTGACCCACTGACCACACCCTATACGAACACGCAGAGACTGATCCACTGACCATAACATGATAGAACACACAGAAACCACACACTGGCCACAAACTCTCCGATAACACAGACACTGACACACTGACCGCAAATTGACTGAACAAACAGAAAGTGAACCACTGACCACAAACTGTCCGATAACACAGAAACTGACCCAATGACCACAACTTGAACGAACACACAGAAACTGAGCCACTGACCACAACCTGCACGAACACACAGAAACTGACCCACTGACCACAACCTGACCGTACACTCAGAAACTGAACCACTGGGCACAAACTGACCAGACACAAAGACACTGACCCACTGACCACAACCTGACCGAGCACACAATAACTGATGCATTGAACACAACCTGAGCAAACACACAAAAACTGACCCACTGACCACAACCTGACTGAACACACAGTAATTGACCGACTAAACACAGCATCTCCGAGCACACATAAACTGACCCACTGACCACAAGCAGTACGAGCACACAGAAACTGATGCAGTGAACACAACCTGACCGTACACACAGAAACTGATACAATGACCACAACATGACCGAACCACCAGAAACGGACCCACTGACCACCAGTTGTCCGAATACACAGAAACTGAACCAATAACCACATCCTGACTGAACACACAGAAACTGACCCACTGAACACATCAAGACCTAACACAAAGAAACTGACCCACTGACCACAACCTGACCACACTCAGAGAAACTGACCCAATGACCACAACCTTTCCAAACACACAGAAACTGACCCACTGACCACAACCAGACTGAACATGCAGAAGCTGAACCACTGACCACAATCTGACCGAACACACAATAACTGATCCACTGACCACCATCTGACTGAACATACAGAAACTGACCAACTGTCCAAAAGCTGACCGAACACAGTGAAACTGACCCACTGGCCACAGCCTGAACAAACACACAGAAGCTGACCCACTGACCACTACCTGACCGAGCACGCTGTAACTGACCCACTGACCACAACCTGTCCGAAAATACAGAAACTGACCCACTGACCACAACCAGAACGAACACACAGAAACTGATCCACTGAACACAACCTGAACGAACATACAGAAACTGACACACTGACCACAAACTGACTGAAAAAACAGAAACTGAACCATTGACCACAAAATGTCCGAAAGCATCGAACTGACAAAATGACCACAATCTGACCGAACACACAAAAACTGACCCACTGACCACAACCTGTCCACACACAAAGAAACTTACCAGCTGACCACAACCTGTCCGAACACACAGAAACTTATCCACTACCCACAAAATAGACCGAGCATACAGTAACTGACCCACTGAACACAACCTGACCGAACACACAGAAACTGATCCGCTGATCAGAAGCTGACCGAAAACACAGAAATTGACCCACTGAACACAACCTGAATGAACACGCTGAAGCTGAACAACTGACCACAACATGCCCGAACACCCAGAAACTGATCCACTGGCCACAACCTAACTGAACACACAGAAGCTGACCCACTGACCAAAAGCTGAACGAACACACGGACACTGACCCAATGACCACAAACTTCCCGAACACACAGAAGCTGACCCACTAAACAGAACCTGACCAAAGACACATAAACTGACCCGCTGACCAGAAGCTGACAGGAAACACAGAAATTGACCCACTGAACACACCCTGACCGATCACACAGAAACGGACATACTGTCCAGAGACTGAATGAACATACAGAGAATCACATGTTGACCACAACCTGACCGAACACACAGAATCTGACCCACTGACAACAACCTGACTGAACGCACAGAAACTGACCCACTGACCACAACCTGAACAAACACACAGAAACTGACCCACTGACTACAACTGACCGAACACACAGAAACTGAACCACTGACCACAACTTGAACAAACACGCAGAAACTGACACAATGACCACAACCTGTCCGAACACGCTGAGGCTGAGAGACTGAAACAAAACTTACTGAGCACACAGATACTGACCCACTGACCATTAACTGTCCGAACACATAGAAACTGACCCACAGACTACAACCAGACAGAACACACAGATATTGACCCACTGACCACAAACTGACGGATCACACAGTAACTGATCTACTGACCACAACCTTTCCAGACAAACAGAAACTGAACCACTGACCACAAACTGAGCAAGAACACAGAAACTGAACCATCGACCACAACATGACCGAACACACAGAAACTGAACCATTGACCACAACCTGAGCGAGCACACAGTAACTGACCCATTGAACAGAAACTGACCAAACACGCAAAAATGACCCAATGACCACAACCTGACTGAACACACAGGAACTGACCCACTGACCACAAACTGTCCGAAAACATAGAAATTGACCCACTGACCACATCCTGACCAAACACAAACAAACTGACCCACTGACCACAAGCTGACCAAACACACAGAAACGTACCAGCTGACCACAACCTGACCGAACACACAGATACTGAACAACTGACCACAACCTGTCCGGAAACACAGAAACTGACCCACTGACCACAAAAAGACCGAGCACACAGTAACTGACCCACTGAACACAACCTGACGGAACACAAAGAAACTGACCTACTGACCATAAGCTGCCTGAACGCACATAAACTGACTCACTGAGCACAACCTGACCGAACACGCAGAAAGTGACCCATTGACCACAACCTGATCAAACACGCAGAAACTGACCCACTGACCACAACCTTCCCGAACACACAGAAACTGACCCATAGATCAAAACCATACCGATGACACATTAAATGATCCAGTGAACACAACGTGACCGAACACACAGAAATTGACCCACTGAACACAACCTGACCTAAGACACAGAAACTGAGCCTCTGGCAACATCCTGTCCGAAAACATAGGATATGACCCACTGACCACAGCCAGACTGACCACACAGTTAGTGACCCAATGAACGCAACCTGACCGAATACACAGAAACAGACCCGCTGACCAGATGCTGACTGGAAACACATAAATTGACCCACTGAACACAACCTGACCGATCACAAAGAAACTGACACACTGACCAGAAACTGAACAAACACACAGAAACTGACATGTTGACCACAACCTGACCGAACACACAGAATATGACCCACTGACAACAATCTGAACAAACACACAAAAACTGACCCACAGTCCACAACCTGACCGAACACAGAGAAACTGACCCACTGACCACAACGTGAGCAAACACACAGAAACTGTCCCATGACCACAACCTGTCTGAACACGCAGAGACTGACAAACTGAACACAAACTGACCGAGCACACAGAAAGTGATGCACTGACCACAACCTGAACGACCACATTTAAAATGACGCACTGACTACGAAATGACCGAACACACAGAAACTGACCCATTGATCACAACCTGAAAAAACATACAGAAACTGACACAATGATCACAACCTGTCCGAACACGCAGAGACTGACCCACTGAGCACAACATGTCTGATCACACAGTAACTAATCTACTGAGTACAACCTGTCCGAACACACAGAAACGAAACCACTGACCACAAACTGAGCGAGAACACAGAAACTGAACCACTGACCAAAACATGACCGAACACACAGTAACTGAACCACTGACCACAACCTGACCGAGCACACATTAACTGACCCACTGACCAAACCTGACCGATCACACAGTAACTAATCCACTGACCACAACCTGACCGAACACACAGAAACTGAACCACTGACATTAACATGACAGATCACACAGAAACTGAACCACTGATGACGAACTCTCCGAAAACAAAGAAACTGACCCACTGACCACAACCTGTCCAAACACACAGAAAATGACCCACTCAACAGAATGTGTCCGAACACACAGAAACTTACCCACAGACCACAACCTGCCCGAGCACACAGTAACTGACCCACTGAACACAAACTGACCGAACACACAAAAATTGACACACTAACAACAACCTGACTGAACACACAGAAACTGACCCACTGACCACAAATTGTCCGATCACACAGAAACTGGCCCACTGACCACAACCAGACCGAGCACACAGTAACTCATCCACTGAACACAACGAGACCAAACACAAAGACACTGACACACTGACCATGCTTATCGGCACACACAGAAACAGACCCACTGACCACAACCTGAACAAACACACAGAAACTGACCCACTGACCACAACCTGAACGAACACACAGAAACTGACCCACTGACCACAACCTGACCGAACAATCAGAAACTGAACCACTGACCACAAACTGACCAAACACAAACACACTGACCAACTGACCACAATCTATCCGATCACACAGAAACAGAACTACTGACCACAACCTGACCGAACACACAGAAACTGAACCACTGAACATAACATGATAGAACACACAGAAACTGACCCACTGACCACAAACTCTCCAAAAACTAAGAACCTGACCCACTGACAGCAACCTTTCCGAACACACAGAAACTGACCCACTCAACACAATCTGTCTGAACACACAGAAACTGACCCACTGACCACAACCAGACCGAACACACAGAAACTGATCCACTGAATACAACCTGAACGAACATACAGAAAATGACACACTGACCACAACCTGACTGAAAAAACAGAAACTGAACCACTGACCACAAAATGTCCGAAAACACAGAACTGACACAATGACCACAATCTGACCGAAAACACAGAAACTGACCCACTGACCACAACCTGTCCACACAGAAAGAAAATTACCAGTTGACCACAAACTGTCCGAACACACAGAAACTGATCCACTACCCACAAAATAGACTGAGCACACAGTAACTGACCCACTGAACACAACCTGACCGAACACACAGAAACTGATCCGCTGATCAGAAGCTGACCGAAAACACAGAAATTGACCCACTGAACACAACCTGAATGAACACGCAGAAGCTGAACAACTGACCACAACATGCCCGAACACCCAGAAACTGATCCACTGACCACAAACTCTCCAAAAACAAAGAACCTGACCCACTGACAGCAACGTGTCCGAACACGCAGAAACTGACCCACTCAACACAATCTGTCTGAACACACATAAACTGACCCACTGACCACTACCTGACCGAGCACGCTGTAACTGACCCACTGACAACAACCTGTCCGAAAACACAGAAACTGACCCACTGACCACAACCAGACCGAACACACAGAAACTGATCCGCTGAAAACAACCTGAACGAACATACAGAAACTGACAAACTGACCACAACCTGACTGAAAAAACAGAAACTGAACCACTGACCACAAAATGTCCGAAAACACAGAACTGACACAATGATCACAGCCTGACTGAACACACAGAAACTGACCCATTGAACACAACCTGACCAGACACAAAGACACTGACCCACTGACCACAACCTGACCGAGCACACAATAACTGATGCACTGAACACAACCTGAGCAAACACACAAAAACTGACCCACTGACCACAACCTGACTGAACACACAATAATTGACCGACTAAACACAGCATCTCCGAGCACACATAAACTGACCCACTGACCACAAGCGGTACGAGCACACAGAAACTGATGCAGGGAACACAACCTGACCGAACACACAGAAACTGATACAATGACCACAACATGACCGAACCACCAGAAACTGACCCACTGACCACCAGTTGTCCGAATACACAGAAACTGAACCAATAACCACATCCTGACTGAACACACAGAAACTGACCCACTGAACACATCAAGACCTAACACAAAGAAACTGACCCACTGACCACAACCTGACCACACTCATAGAAACTGACCCAATGACCACAACCTTTCCGAACATACAGAAACTGACCCACTGATCACAACTAGACTGAACATGCAGAAGCTGAACCACTGACCACAATCTGACCGAACACACAATAACTGATCCACTGACCACCATCTGACCACCATCTGACTGAACACACAGAAACTGACCAACTGACCAAAAGCTGACCGAACACATAGAAACTGACCCACTGACCACAGCCTGAGCGAGAGCACAGAAACTTTCCCACTGACCACAACCTGACCGAACACACAGAAACTGACCCACTGTCCAAAAGCTGACCGAACACAGTGAAACTGACCCACTGGCCACAGCCTGAACAAACACACAGAAACTGACCCAATGACCACATCCTGTCCAACCACGCAGAAACTGACACAAAGACTACAAACATACCAAACACACAGAAGCTGGCCCACTGACCACAACCTGACTGGACACTAACAAACTGACACACTGACCACAAGGTGAACGAGCACACATAAACTGACCCATTGAGCACAACCTGACCGGTCACACAGTAACTGACCCACTGACCAAACCTGACCGAGCACGCTGTAACTGACCCACTGACCACAACCTGACGGAACACAAAGAAACTGACCTACTGACCATAAGCTGCCTGAACGCACATAAACTGACTCACTGAACACAACCTGACCGATCACGCAGAAAGTGACCCATTGACCACAACCTGATCAAACACGCAGAAACTGACCCACTGACCACAACCTTCCCGAACACACAGAAACTGACCCATAGATCAAAACCATACCGAGGACACATTAAATGATCCAGTGAACACAACGTGACCGAACACACAGAAATTGACCCACTGAACACAACCTGACCTAAGACACAGAAACTGAGCCTCTGGCAACATCCTGTCCGAAAACACAGGATATGACCCACTGCCCACAACCAGACTGACCACACAGTTAGTGACCCAATGAACGCAACCTGACCGAACACACAGAAACAGACCCGCTGACCAGAAGCTGACTGGAAACACAGAAATTGACCCACTGAACACAACCTGACCGATCACAAAGAAACTGACACACTGACCAGAAACTGAACAAACACACAGAAACTGACATGTTGACCACAACCTGACCGAACACACAGAATATGACCCACTGACAACAATCCGACCAAACACACAAAAACTGACCCACAGTCCACAACCTGACCGAACACAGAGAAACTGACCCACTGACCACAGCCTGAGCGAAAGCACAGAAACTGTCCCACTGAACACAATCTTAACAAACACACAGAAACTGACCCACTGACTACAAAATGACCAAAATCACAGAAACTGACCCACTGACCACAACGTGAGCAAACACACAGAAACTGTCCCATGACCACAACCTGTCTGAACACGCAGAGTCTGACAAACTGAACACAAACTGACCGAGCACACAGAAAGTGATGCATTGACCACAACCTGAACGACCACATTTAAAATGACGCAATGACTACGAAATGACCGAACACACAGAAACTGACCCATTGACCACAACCTGAAAAAACTCACAGAAACTGACACAATGACCACAACCTGTCCGAACACGCAGAGACTGACCCACTGAGCACAACATGTCTGATCACACAGTAACTAATCTACTGAGCACAACCTGTCCGAACACACAGAAACTAAACCACTGACCACAAACTGAGCGAGAACACAGAAACTGAACCACTGACCAAAACATGACCGAACACACAGTAACTGAACCACTGACCACAACCTGACCGAGCACACAGTAACTGACCCACTGAAAATAAACTGAACGAACACACAATAACTGACCGACTGACCACAACCTGACTGAACACACAGGAGCTGACCCACTGAACACAAAATGTCCGAACACACAGAAACTGACCCACTCAAAAGAATCTGTCCGAACGTACAGAAACTAACCCACTGACCACTGCCTGACTGAGCACACAGTAACTGACCCACTGAACACAATATGACTGGACACAGAAAATCTGACCCGCTGACCACAAACTGTCTGAACACACAGAAACTGACCCACTGACCACAAACAGATGGAGCACACAGAAACTGATCCACAGAACACAACCTGAACAAACACACAGAAACTTACCAGCTGACGACAACCTGACCGAGCACACAGAAACTGACCCACAGACCACAACATGTCCACACACACAGAACCTGACCCACTGACCACAACCTGACCAAACACACAGACACGTACCAGCTGACCACAACCTGACCGAACACACATGGAACTGACCGCTGACCAGAAGCTGACCGAAAACACAGAAGTTGACCCACTGACCAAACCTGACTCAACACCCAGAAGCTGAACCACTGACCACAACTTGACCGAACACCCGGACACTGATCCAGTGACCACAACCTTACTGGACATACAGAAACTGATCCAGTGACCAAAAGGAAAACGAGCACACAGAAACTGAACCACTGACCACAACTTGACCGAACGCGCAGAAACTGACCCACTGACAACAACCTTCCCGAACACACAGAAACTGACACATAGATCACAACCAGACCGAGGACACAGGAACTGATCCGGTGAACACAACGGGACCGAACACACAGAAACTAACCCACTGATCACAACCTGACCAAGGACACAGAAACTGAGCCACTGACAACAACCTGTGCGAAAACACAGGAACTGGCGCACTGACCACAACCAAACCGAGCACACAGTAAGTGACCCAATGACCATAACCTGACCGATCACACAGAAACGGACACACTGACCAGAAACTTAATGAACACACATAAACTCACATGTTGACCACAAACTGATCGAATACGCAGAATCTGAGCCACTGACAACAACCTGACCGAATACTCAAAAACTGACCCACAGACCACAACCTGACCGAACACACAGAAACTGGCCCACTGATCAAAAACTGAACAAACACACAGGAACTGACCCACTGACCACAGCCTGACCGAACTCTCAGAAACTGATCCACTGAACACAACCTGACTGAACACACAGAAATTGATCCACTGACAACATCCTGACCGATCACACAGAAACTGACCCACTGACCACAACCTGACCGAACACACAGAAACTGTCCCACTGCCCACAAACTGAACAAACACACATAAACTGACCCACTGACTACAAACTGACTGAACACACATATTCTGAACCAATGACCACAACTTTAACAAGCACACAGAAACTGACCCAATGACCACAACCTGTCCGAACACGCAGAGACTGACAGACTGAACACACCCTGTCCGAACACAGAAACTGACCCTCAGACTACAACCAGACAGAACACACAGATACTGATCCACTGACCACAACCTGACTGATCACACAGTAACTGATCTACTGACCACAACCTCTCCGAACACACAGAAACTGAACCACTGACGACAAACTGAGCAAGAACACAGAAACTGAACCATTGACCACAACCTGACCGAACACACAGAAGCTGAACTACTGACCACAACCTGACCGAACACTCGGAAACTGATCCACTGACCACAACCTTACTGAACACACAGAAACTGATCCAGTGACCAAAAGGTGAACGAACACACAGAAACTGACCCACTGAACACAACCTGCCCGATCACACAGAGACTGACCCACTGGCCACAACTTGACGAACACGCAGAAACTGACCCACTGACAACAACCTTCCCGAACACACAGAAACTGACACATAGATCATAACGAGACCGAGGACACAGGAACTGATTCAGTGAACACAACGTGACCGAACACACAGAAACTAACACACTGACACAACCTGAACAAGGACACAGAAACTGAGCCACTGACAACAACCTGTGCGAAAACACAGGAACTGACCCACTAACCACATCCAGACCGAGCACACAGTAAGTGACCCAACGATCATAACCTGACCGAACACACAGACACTGACCCGCTGATCAGAAGCTGACTGAACTCTCAGAAACTGATCCACTGAACACAACCTGACTGAACACACAGAAATTGACCCATTGACCACAACCTGACGGAACACACAGAAACTGTCCCACTGACCACAAACTGAACAAACACACATAAACTGACCCACTGACAACTAACTGACCAAACACACAGATTCTGAACCACTGACCACAACATGAACAAACACACAGAAACTGAAACAATGACCACAACCTGTCCGAACACGCAGAGACTGACAGACTGAACACAACCTGACTGAGCACACAGAAACTGACCCACTGACCGCAACCTGACCAAACACACAGACACGTACCAGCTGCCCACAACCTGACCGAACACACATGGAACTGACCCGCTGACCAGAAGCTGACCGAAAACACAGAAGTTGACCCACTGACCAAACCTGACTCAACACCCAGAAGCTGAACCACTGACCACAACCTGACCGAACACCCGGACACTGATCCAGTGGCCACAACCTTACTGAACACACAGAAACTGATCCACTGACCAAAAGGAAAACGAGCACACAGAAACTGAACCACTGACCACAACTTGACCGAACATGCAGAAACTGACCCACTGACAACAACCTTCCCGAACACACAGAAACTGACACATAGATCACAACCAGACCGAGGACACAGGAACTGATCCAGTGAACACAACGGGACCGAACACACAGAAACTAACCCACTGAACACAACCTGACCAAGGACACAGAAACTGAGCCACTGACAACAACCTGTGCGATAACACAGGAACTGGCCCACTGACCACAACCAAACCGAGCACACAGTAAGTGACCCAATGACCATAACCTGACAGATCACACAGAAACGGACACACTGACCAGAAACTTAATGAATACACAGAAACTCACATGTTGACCACAACCTGACCGAATACATAGAATCTGAGCCATTGACAACAACCTGACCGGATACTCAAACACTGACCCCCGGACCACAACCTGACCGAACACAAAGAAACTGGCCCACTGACCAAAAACTGAACAAACACACAGGAACTGACCCACTGACCACAACCTGACCGAACTCTCAGAAACTGATCCACTGAACACAACCTGACTGAACACACAGAAATTGATCGACTGACAACATCCTGACCGATCACACAGAAACTGACCCACTGACCACAACCTGACCGAACACACAGAAACTGTCCCACTGCCCACAAACTGAACAAACACACATAAACTGACCCACTGACTACAAACTGACTGAACACACATATTCTGAACCAATGACCACAACTTTAACAAGCACACAGAAACTGACCCAATGACCACAACCTGTCCGAACACGCAGAGACTGACAGACTGAACACACCCTGTCCGAACACAGAAACAGACCCTCAGACTACAACCAGACAGAACACACAGATACTGATCCACTGACCACAACCTGACTGATCACACAGTAACTGATCTACTGACCACAACCTCTCCGAACACACAGAAACTGAACCACTGACGACAAACTGAGCAAGAACACAGAAACTGAACCATTGACCACAACCTGACCGAACACACAGAAGCTGAACTACTGACCACAACCTGACCGAACACTCGGAAACTGATCCACTGACCACAACCTTACTGAACACACAGAAACTGATCCAGTGACCAAAAGGTGAACGAACACACAGAAACTGACCCACTGAACACAACCTGCCCGATCACACAGAGACTGACCCACTGGCCACAACTTGACGAACACGCAGAAACTGACCCACTGACAACAACCTTCCCGAACACACAGAAACTGACACATAGATCATAACGAGACCGAGGACACAGGAACTGATTCAGTGAACACAACGTGACCGAACACACAGAAACTAACACACTGACACAACCTGAACAAGGACACAGAAACTGAGCCACTGACAACAACCTGTGCGAAAACACAGGAACTGACCCACTAACCACATCCAGACCGAGCACACAGTAAGTGACCCAACGATCATAACCTGACCGAACACACAGACACTGACCCGCTGATCAGAAGCTGACTGAACTCTCAGAAACTGATCCACTGAACACAACCTGACTGAACACACAGAAATTGACCCATTGACCACAACCTGACGGAACACACAGAAACTGTCCCACTGACCACAAACTGAACAAACACACATAAACTGACCCACTGACAACTAACTGACCAAACACACAGATTCTGAACCACTGACCACAACATGAACAAACACACAGAAACTGAAACAATGACCACAACCTGTCCGAACACGCAGAGACTGACAGACTGAACACAACCTGACTGAGCACACAGAAACTGACCCACTGACCGCAACCTGACCAAACACACAGACACGTACCAGCTGCCCACAACCTGACCGAACACACATGGAACTGACCCGCTGACCAGAAGCTGACCGAAAACACAGAAGTTGACCCACTGACCAAACCTGACTCAACACCCAGAAGCTGAATCACTGACCACAACCTGACCGAACACCCGGACACTGATCCAGTGGCCACAACCTTACTGAACACACAGAAACTGATCCACTGACCAAAAGGAAAACGAGCACACAGAAACTGAACCACTGACCACAACTTGACCGAACATGCAGAAACTGACCCACTGACAACAACCTTCCTGAACACACAGAAACTGACACATAGATCACAACCAGACCGAGGACACAGGAACTGATCCAGTGAACACAACGGGACCGAACACACAGAAACTAACCCACTGAACACAACCTGACCAAGGACACAGAAACTGAGCCACTGACAACAACCTGTGCGATAACACAGGAACTGGCCCACTGACCACAACCAAACCGAGCACACAGTAAGTGACCCAATGACCATAACCTGACAGATCACACAGAAACGGACACACTGACCAGAAACTTAATGAATACACAGAAACTCACATGTTGACCACAACCTGACCGAATACACAGAATCTGAGCCATTGACAACAACCTGACCGGATACTCAAACACTGACCCCCGGACCACAACCTGACCGAACACAAAGAAACTGGCCCACTGACCAAAAATTGAACAAACACACAGGAACTGACCCACTGACCACAACCTGACCGAACTCTCAGAAACTGATCCACTGAACACAACCTGACTGAACACACAGAAATTGATCCACTGACAACATCCTGACCGATCACACAGAAACTGACCCACTGACCACAACCTGACCGAACACACAGAAACTGTCCCACTGCCCACAAACTGAACAAACACACATAAACTGACCCACTGACTACAAACTGACCGAACACACATATTCTGAACCAATGACCACAACTTGAACAAGCACACATAAACTGACCCAATGACCACAACCTGTCCGGGCACGCAGAGACTGACAGACTGAACACACCCTGTCCGAACACAGAAACCGACACTCAGACTACAACCAGACAGAACACACAGATACTGATCCACTGACCACAATCTGACTGATCACACAGTAACTGATCTACTGACCACAACCTCTCCGAACACACAGAAACTGAACCACTGACGACAAACTGAGCAAGGACACAGAAACTGAACCATTGACCACAACCTGACCGAACACACAGAAGCTGAACTACTGACCACAACCTGACCGAACACCCAGAAACTGATCCACTGACCACAACCTTACTGAACACACAGAAACTGATCCAGTGACCAAAAGGTGAACAAACACACAGAAACTGACCCACTGAACACAACCTGCCCGATCACACAGAGACTGAGCCATTGACCACAACTTGACCGAACACGCAGAAACTGACCCACTGACAGCAACCTTCCCGAACACACAGAAACTGACACATAGATCATAATGAGACCGAGGACACAGGAACTGATTCAGTGAACACAACGTGACAGAACACACAGAAACTAACACACTGAACACAACCTGACCAAGGACACAGAAACTGAGCCACTGGCAACAACCTGTGCGAAAACACAGGAACTGACCCACTAACCACAACCAGACCGAGCACACAATAAGTGACCCAACGGTCATAACCTGACCGAACACACAGAGACTGACCCGCTGATCAGAAGCTGACTGAACTCTCAGAAACTGATCCACTGAACACAGCCTGACTGAACACACAGAAATTGACCCACTGACAACAACCTGACCGATCACACAGAAACTGACCCATTGACCACAACCTGACGGAACACACAGAAACTGTCCCACTGACCACAAACTGAACAAACACACATAAACTGACCCACTGACAACTAACTGACCAAACACACAGATTCTGAACCACTGACCACAACATGAACAAACACACAGAAACTGAAACAATGACCACAACCTGTCCGAACACGCAGAGACTGACAGACTGAACACAACCTGACTGAGCACACAGAAACTGACCCACTGACCACAACCTGTACGAACACAGAAACTGACCCTCAGACTACAACCAGACAGAACACACAGATACTGATCCACTGACCACAACCTGACTGATCACACAGTAACTGATCTACTGAACACAACCTGTCCGAACAGACAGTAACTGAACCACTGGCGACAAACTGAGCGAGAACACAGAAACTGAACCACTGACCACAACCTGACGGAACACACAGAAACTGCACCACTGACCACAACCTCACCGAGCACACAGTAACTGACCCATTGAACACAAACTAACCGAACACACAAAAACTGACCCACTGACCACAACCTGACTGAACACACAGAAACTGACCCACTGATCACACACTTTCCGAACACACACAAACTGACCCACTGACCACAACCAGACCGAGCACACAGTAACTGATTCAATGAACACAACCTGACCAAACACACAGAGTCTGACACACTGACCACAACCTGACTTAACAAACAGAAACTGAACCACTGACCACAAACTGTCCGAAAACACAGTAACTGACCCAATGACCACAACCTGTCAGAACACACAGAAACTGACCCACTGACCACATCCTGACCAAACACACAGAAACGTACCAGCTGACCACAACCTGACCGAACACACAAAAACTGACCCTCTGACCGCAACCTGACTGAACACACAGAAATTGACCCACTGACCACAAACTGAGCGAACACAGAGAAACTGACCCACTGACCACAACCAGACCGAGCACACAGTAACTGATCCATTGAACACAACCGGACCGAACACACATAATCTGACACACTGACCACAACCTGACTTAACAAACAGAAACTGAACAACTGACAACAAACTGACTGAACATGCAGAAGCTGAAGCACTGACCACAACCTGACTAAGCACCCAGAAACTGATCCACAGAACACAACCTGACCGAACACACAGAAAATAACCCACAGACCACAACCAGACCGAGGACACAGTAACTGATACAATGAACACAAACTGACCGAACACATTGTAACTGACCCACTGACCACAACCTGACCCAAGACACAGTAACTGGCCCAATGAAAACAACATGACCGAACACACAGAAACTGACCCGCTGACCAGAAGCTGACCGAAAACATTGAAATTGACCCACTGACCAAACCTGACTGAACACGCTGAGCTGAACCAATGACCACAAACTGACCGAACATCCAGAATCTGAACCACTGACCACAACCTGACTGAACACACAGAAAATTACCCACTGACCAGAAGCTGACAGAACACACAGAAACTGACCCACTGAACACAACCTGACCGATCACACAGAAACTGACTCACTGTTTACAAGCTGACCGAACAAGGCAGAAACTGACACACTGACAACAACCTGTCCGAAAACATAGGATCTGACCCACTGACCACAAAAATACCGAGCACACAGTAACTGACACACTTAACACAACCTGACCGAACACACATAAACTGACCCACTGAAAAGAAGCTGATCGAAAATACAGAAATGTACACACTGACCACAACCTGACCGAACACAAAGAAACTGACCCACTGTCCAAAAGCTGAAAGAACACACAGAAACTGACCCACTGACCACAACCTGAGCAAAGACACAGTAACTGACCCACTGAACACAACCTGACCGAACACAGAGAAACTGACCCGCTGAACAGAAGCTGAATGAAAAGACAGAAATTGACCCACTGACAAAACCTGACTGAACACGCAGAAGCTGAACCACTGAGCAGAACCTGAACGAACAGCCAGAAACTGATCCACTGACCAAAACCTGTCAGAACGCACAGAAACTGACCCACTGACCAAAAGCTGACCGAACACACAGAAACTGACCCACTGACCAAAAGCTGACCGAACACACAGAAACTGACCCACTGACCACAAAATGAACAAACACACAGAAACTGACCCACTGACTACAAACTGACGGAACACAGAAAAACTGAACGACTGACAACAACCTGACTGAACACACAGAAACTGACCCACTGACCACAAACTGTGCGAACACACAGAAACTGACCCACTGAACACAACCAGACCAAGGACAGAGTAACTGATCCATTGAAAACAACATGTCCGAACACAAAGAAATCAGTGGTGTACATTTAAGGAGTTATTTTGCAACTTCCAAAAAACTGAGAAGAAAAGGGTGTAAAAGAAAAGACAGCCATCCGTGGCTAAGTAAAGAAATCAAGGATAGTATTCGACTAAAAACAAGGGCAAATAAGGTAGCCAAATCTAGTGGGAGGATAGAGGATTGGGAAAACTTTAAAAGACAGCAAAAAATAACAAAAAGATTAATTAAGAAAGGGAATACAGATTATGAAAGTAAATTAACAAAAAATATAAAACAGATAGCAAGAGTTTTTATAGTTATAGGAAAAGAAAAAGGGCGGCTAAAGTAAATGTTGGTCCCTTAGAGGGTGAGACCGGGAAATTAATGGTGGGAAATATGGAGATGGCAAAAACACTGAATGAATATTTTGTATCAGTCTTTACAGTAGAAGACACTAAGAATATCCCAACACTGGACAAACAGGGGGCTATAGGGGGGGAGGAGCGAAACACGATCAAACTCACGAAGGAAGTGGTACTCGGTAGAATAATGGGACTCAAGGCGGATAAATCACCTGGACCGGATGGCATACATCCTAGGGTCTTGAGGGAAGTGGCGGTATGGATTGTGGATGCATTGGTAATAATTTTCCAAAACTCCCTGGACTTGGCAAAGGTCCTGGAAGACTGGAAAACTGCTAATGTAACACCGTTATTTAAAAAGGGCAGTCGACAGAAGGCTGGAAACTATAGACCGGTTAGCCTAACATCTGTGGTAGGTAAAATTTTGGAGTCCATTATTAAGGAGACAGTAACAGGACATTTGGATAATCATCATTTAATAGGACAATGTCAGCATGGTTTTATGAAGGGGAAGTCATGTTTGACAAATTTGCTGGAGTTCTTTGAGGAAGTAACATATAGGGTGGATAAAGGGGAACCAGTGGACATAGTGTATTTAGACTTCCAAAAGGCATTTGACAAGGTGCCACACAAAAGATTATTGGTTAAGATAAAAAATCACTGGATTGGGGGTAATATTCTGGCATGGATAGAGGATTGGCTATCTAAGAGAAGGCAGAGAGTTGGGATAAATGGTTCATTCTCAGACTGGCAATCAGTAGCTAGTGGTGTTCCGCAGTGGTCAGTGCTGGGTCCCCAACTCTTTACAATCTATATTGACGATTTGGAGGAGGGGACCGAGAGTAACATATCAAAGTTTGCAGATGATACTAAGGTGGGGGGGAAAGTAGTGAGTGAGGAGGACATAAATAACCTGCAAGGTGACATAGACAGGCTAAGTAAGTGGGCAGAGATTTGGCAGATGGAATACAATACTAGAAAGTGTGAGGTTATGCACTTTGGCTGGAAAAATCGTAGAGCAAGTTATTATCTTAATGGCAAGAAACTTTAAAGTACTGAAGTACAAAGGGACCTGGGGGTCCTGGTGCACGAAACTCAAAAGGTTAGTATACAGGCGCAGCAAATGATTAATAAGGCCAATGGAATGTTGGCTTTCATTGCTAGGGTGATAGAATATAAAAATAGGGAGGTATTGCTTCAGTTGTACAAGGTATTGGTGAGACCGCACCTAGAATACTGCATACAGTTTTGATGTCCATACTTAAGTAAAGACATACTTGCTCTCGAGTCAGTACAAAGAAGTTTCACTCGGTTAATCCCGGGGATGAAGGGATGGACATATGAAGAGAGGTTGAGTAGATTGGGACTCTACTCATTGGAGCTCAGAAGAATGAGAGGCGATCTTATTGTAACATATAAGGTTGTGAAGGTGTTCGACCGGGTGGATGCGGGGAGGATGTTCCCGATGATGGGTGAAACAAAACTAGGGGGCATAGTCTTATAATAAGGGGCTGCTCTTTCAAAACTGTGATGAGGAGGAACTACTTCACTCAGAGTGTGGTAGGTCCATGGAATATGCTGCCCCAAAAAGCTGTAGAAGCTACATCATTACATAAATTTAAAAAAGAAATAGACAGTTTCCTAGAAGTAAAGGGAATTACGGGTTACGGGGAGCGGGCAGGAATTTGGACAAGTCTAGGTTCGGATCAGACATGGCCCTGTTGGTAGCAGAGCGGGTCATGGGCCGTGTCGCCAGATCCTGCTCATATTTCGTGTATCTAATTCTGTAAGATTCAGGAGATGGTTCTGTGATAGTAGATTGGCTGTTAGGATCAGATCAGCCATGACCTTATTGAATGGCGGAGCAGGCTCGAGGGGCCGATTGGCCTATGCCTGCTCGTATTTCTTATGTTCTTATTAAGAGCGTTGGAACAGTTTGGGCCTATACTTATTGGAGGTTAGAAGATTCAGAGAGGATCTTATTGAAATTTATAAGATTTTTAAGGGTCTTGACAAGGTAGATACAGAGAGAAATCTGAAACTAGGGGGCATACTTTCAGAATATGGGGGCACACGTTTAAATCGGAAATGGGGAGGAATTTGGTCCCTCATAGGGACGTGATTCTTTGGAGTTATCTTCCCCAGAGATCTGTGGAGGCTGGGTCATTGAATATATTTAAGTTGGAGTTAGACAGATGGTTGAAAGGTAAGGGAGTCAATGGTTATGGAGAACGGGCAGGAAAGTGGATTCGAGGCCAAGATCAGATTAGCAGTTATCTTATTATATGGCAGAGAAGGCTCGAGGGGCCAAATCACCTACTCCTGCTCCTGCGGCTTATGTTCTTATGATGATATGTAACTCACTCCGTGCAAGCACTCGCCTGGAGTCTCAGCTGATTGTGTTTATAAAAACTTCAGTGTAATTCACTCCAAGTCCGGCACTGTGAGCTCTCCCTTGGTGTGTCAGCTCCCTGTGTTTATAAACACTTCAGTATGATTCACTCCGTGTCCAACACTCTGAGCTCTCCCCTGGTGTGTCAGCTCAATGTTATTCTAAACACTTCAGTGTAATTCACTCCGTGCCCAACATTGTGAACTCGCTCTTGGTGTGTCAGCTGACTGTGTTTATAAACACTTCAGTGTAATTCACTCCGTGCCCAACACTGTGAACTCTCTCTTGGTGTGTCAGCACACTGTATTTCTAAACACTTAGTGTAACTCACTCCGTGCCCAACATTGTGAGCTCTCCCCTGGTTTGTCAGCTCACTGTGTTTATAAACATTTCAGTGTATTTCACCCCCTCTCCAACCAATTGAGCTTTACCCAGGTGTGTCGGCTCACTGTGTTTAGAAACTCTTCAGTGTAATTCACTCCGTGTCCAGCACTGCGATCTCTCCCCTGGTATGTCAGCTCTCTTTTTTTATAAAGACTTAAGTGTAATTCACTCAAAGTCCGACACATTGAGCTTTCCATTGGTGTGTCAGATCACTGTGTTTATAAACACTTCAGTGTAACTCACTCCGTGTCCAACACTGTCAGCTCTCCCCTGGTGTGTCAGCTCACTGTGTTTCTAAACACTTCAGTTTAATTCACTCCGTGCCCAACATTGTGAGCTCTCCCCTGGTGTGTCAGCTCACTGTGTTTGTAAACATTTCAGTGTAATTCTCTCAAAGTCCGACACATTGAGCTTTCCATTGGTGTGTCAGGTCACTGTGTTCATAAACACTTCAGTGTAACTCACTCCATGTCCCACACTGTGAGTTCTCCTCTGGTGTGTCAGCTCACTGTGTTTGTAAACAATTCAGTGTAATTCACTCCGTGTCCCACACTGTGAGCTCTCATAGAGTCATAGAGTTTTACAGCACAGAAAGAGGCCCTTCGGCCCATCGTGTCTGCGCCTCCCATTCATCCCTGTCCAGTCTAATCCCATTTTCCAGCATTTGGTCCATAGCCTTGTATGCAATGGCATTTCAAGTGCTCATCCAAATGCTTCTTGAATGTTGTGAGGGTTCCTGCCTCCACCACCCTTTCAGGCATTGAGTTCCACATTCCAACCGCGCTCTGGGTGTAAAAGTTCCTCCTCAAATCCCCTCTAAATCTCCTGCCCCTTACCCTGAATCTATGCCCCTTTGTTATTGACCCCCCCACTAAGGGGAAAAGTTCCTCTTTATCTACCCTATCTATGCCCCTCATTATTTTGTACACCTCAATCAGGTCCCCCCTCAGCCTTCTCTGCTCCAAGGAAAACAACTCCAGCCTGTCCAGCCTCTCTTCATAGCTGAGGCGCTCCATCCCAGGTAACATCCTGGTGAATCTTCTCTGAACCCTCTCCAAAGGAATCACATCCTTCCTATAGTGAGGCGACCAGAACTGCACACAGTACTCCAGCTGTGGCCTCACCAGCGTTTTGTACAGCTCCATCATAACCTCCCTGCTCTTATATTCCATGCCTCGGCTAATGAAGGCAAGTATCCCATATGCCTTTTTAACCACCTTATCTACCTGCTCCGCTGCCTTCAGGGATCTATGTACATGTACACCAAGGTACCTCTGACCCTCTGTACTTCCTAGGGTCCTACCACTCATTGTGTATTCCCTTGCCTTATTTGTCCGTCCAAAATGCATCACCTCGCACTTTTCAGGGTTAATTTCCATTTGCCACTTTTCCGCCCATCTGACCAACCCGTTTATATCGTCCTGTAGCCGGAGGCTTTCCTCCTCGCAATTTACCACCCCACCAATTTTCGTGTCATCTGCGAACTTACTGATCATACCTTTTACATTCTCATCCAAATCATTTATGTAGATCACAAACAATAAGGGACCCAGCACCGATCCCTGAGGTACCCCACTGGACACAGGCTTCCAGTCACAAAAGCAACGTTCGACCATCACCCTCTGCCTCCTGCCACTCAGCCAGTTTAGGGTCCAACGCGCCAAGGCACCCTGGATCCCATGGGCTCTTACCTTCTTGACCAGTCTCCAATGCGGGACTTTGTCAAAAGCTTTACTGGAGTCCATGTAAACCACATCCACAACATTTCCCTCATCCACCCCACTAGTCACCCCCTCGAAAAATTCGATCAGATTTGTTAGACATGATTTACCCTTGACAAAGCCATGCTGACTATCCCCGATTAATCCTTGCCTCTCCAAGTGGAGATTAATTTTGTCCCTCAGAATTTTTTCCAATAATTTCCCCACCACAGATGTTAGACTCACTGGCCTGTAATTCCCTGGTTTATCCCTGCTACCCTTCTTGAATAATGGTACTACGTTAGCTGTTCTCCAGTCCTCTGGTACATCCCCTGTGGCCAGAGAGGTTCTGAAAATTAGTGTCAGAGCCCCTGCAATCTCCTCCCTTGCCTCCCACAGCAGCCTGGGATACATCTCGTCAGGGCCTGGGGATTTATCCACTTTTTGGCCCGCTAAAGCCGCTAGCACCTCCTCCCTCTCGATGCTAATATGTTCAAGTATGTCACAGTCCCCTTGCCCGATTTCTATGTCTGCATCGTCTTTCTCCATAGTGAACACAGATGCAAAAAATTCATTTAAAACCCCGCCTACATCCTCTGGCTCTACACACAGATTGCCACTTTGGTCCCTAATGGGCCCTACCCTTTCCCTGGTTATCCTCTTGCCCTTAATATACTTATAAAACATCTTAGGATTTTCCATTATTTTGCTCGCCAGTGTTATTTCATGGCCCCTCCTCGCCCTCCTAATTCCTTTTTTAAGTATGCCCCTGCACTTTTTATACTCCTCTAGGGCTTCTTCCGTCTTTAGTCTTTTGTAACTGCCAAAAGCCCCCCTTTTATTTCTAATGCATTTTTGTATCTCCCTTGTCATCCAAGGTTCCCTTTGCTTGTTGGTCCCACCCTTGACCTTTACAGGAACATGTTGGCGTTGTACTCTCTCTATTTCCCTTCTGAAAGTCTCCCACTGTTTTGATGTGGATTTTCCTATAAGCAGCTGCTCCCAGTCCACTTTGGCCAGATCCTGCCTTATCATATTAAAATCGGCCTTCCCCCAATTTAGAACCCTTATTTCCGGGCCGTCTTTGTCTTTTTCCATGACCACCTTAAATCTCATCGAATTATGGTCACTGTCGCCAAAATGCTCTCCTACTGACACTTCCACCACTTGCCCGGCTACATTCCCCAGAATTACGTCCAGTACCGCGCCCTCTCTTGTAGGACTTTCTACATGTTGGCTCAAAAAGCTCTCCTGGATGCACTTTAAGAATTCTGCACCCTCTAAGCCTTTCACACTCTGACTGTCCCAATTTATATTGGGGAAGTTGAAATCCCCCACTATTATTACCCTATTATTTTCGCACTTCTCTGAGATTTGCCTACATATCTGTTCCTCTATCTCCCCCTGACTGTTTGGGGGCCTATAGTACACTCCCAGCAAAGTGCTTGCCCCCTTTTTGTTTTTAAGTTCTACCCATATGGTCTCATTAGAGGAACCCGCTAATATATCTTCCCTCCTTACAGCAGTAATTGACTCCTTAATTAATATTGCAACACCCCCTCCCCTTTTACACACCCCTCTCTCTCGCCTGAAGATTCTATACCCTGGAATATTGAGCTGCCAGTCCTGACCCTCCCTCAACCATGTCTCCGTGATAGCATGTCTCCTCTGGTGTGTCAGCTCACAGTGTTTATAAACACTTCAGTGTAACTCACTACGTGTCCCACAATATGAGCTCTCCTCTGGTGTGTCAGCTCACTGTGTTTGTAAACACTTCAGTATAATTCACCCTGTGTCCTACACCGTGAGCTCTCCACTGGTTTGTCAGTCACCTGTGTTTATAAACTCTTCAGTGTAATTCCCTTCGTGTCCGACACTGTTAGCTATCCTCCGGTGCGTAAGCTCTCTGTGTTTATAAACACTTCACTGTAAATCACTCCGTGTCCGACACTGTGAGCTCTCCCCTGATGTGTCAGCTCACTGTGTTTATGAACACATCAGTGTAATTCACTTCGCGTCCGAAACTGTTAGCTATCCCCTGGTGTGTCAGCACCATGTTTTAAGAAACACCTCAGTGTAATTCACTCCGTGTCCAACAATGTAAGCTGTCCCCTGGTGTGTCAGCTCACTGTGTTTATAAACATTTCAGTGTAAATCACTCCGTGTCAAACACTGTGAGCTCTCCCCTGATGTGTCAGCTCACTGTGTTTATAAACACTTCAGTGTAATTCACTCCATGTCCAACACTGTAAGCTCTCCGCTGGTGTGTCAGCTCACTTTGTTTATCAACATCTCAGTGAAGGCAACAGTGCATGGTAGCGATAGGGGTAATGATAGCCAAAATGTGACAGAGAGGTACAGAGCGTATACAGATAAGAGAGCATTAGAAAGAGGGGTCCGAGTAGGGAAAAATAGTTAATTGACATCATTAACAGCTCTATATCTGAAAGCAAGCAGCATTCGTAACAAGATAGATGAGTTGGCAGCACCAATAGAAGTAATTGAGTTTGATCGGACAGCCTTTCGACAGACGTGGTTGCAATGTGACTAAGGCTGGGAACTGAATATTCAGGGGGTTTTGCCATTTCGTAAGGATAGGCAGAAAGGAAAACGAGCTCTCTTAATAAGGGTTAACTTCAGTGCGGTATTATGAAATTAAATTGGCCTGCAAGATCAAGATGTAGAATCAATTAGGGTAGAGATAAGAAATAATAATCGTAAGAAGTCACCGGTGGGAATGGTCTCCAGCCCCGCAAAACAGTAACCACACGGTAGGGCAGAGTATACATCAAGAAATAATAGAAGTTTGTAACAAAGGTAGGGTAATCATCATGGGAGATTTTAATCTTCATATTGATTGGACAAAGCAAAATGGCGAAGGTAGACTTGAGGAAGTGTTCTTAAAGGCTAAATGGGATGGTTTCTTGGAACAATATGTTATGGAACCAAGCTGGGAGAAGAGTCTTTTACATCTGGTAATTTGTAACGAGGCTTGATTAGTTAATGATCTCGAAGTGAAGGATACTCTTGGGAAGAGTGATCAAAGCATGGTAGCATTTCAAATTCAGTTTGAGGGTGCAAAAGTTAGCTGTCAATCTAGTGTCTGAACATAAACACAGGTAATTACAAAGGTATGAAGACAAATCTGGTTAAAGTGGACTGGAAAAAACATGTTAGAGTGTAAAACTGTAGAAAAGCAATGGTAATCATTTAAGGAGACATTTCATAACTCTCAGTAAAGATATTTACCTGTGTGAAAGAAATACTGTAAGGGAAGGATGAACAATTCGTGGCAAACTAAGGATGTAAAGCATGGTATCAATTTGGAAAAAAAAAGTATATCAAAAGTTGCAAAAAATAGTGAAAGGCCAGGAGATTGAAATTTTTAAAAAAAAACAGCAAAGGACAACTAAAAAAATGGTAAAGGGAGAGAAGATAGCTTATGAGCTTAAGTTAGCAAGAAATATCAAAACAGAGAGTAAGAGTTTCTACACGTATATAATAATGTAAAGCGACTAGCTACAGTAAACGTTGGTCCCCTAGAGGATGAGTCTGGGGAACTAATAATAGGAAACAGGGATATGGCGGATATTTTGACCAAATATTTTGTATTGGTCTTCATGGTAGAAGGCATTTGAAGCATGCCAATAATGGATAATCAAAGGGCTACTGGAGTGCGGGGTGGAAACTTGAAACAATGACTGTCACTTGACAGAATGTACTGGGCAATCTAATGGGACAAAGGGTCGACAATTTCCCTGGACACGATGGCCTGCATCCCAGTGCCTTAAAAGATGTGGCTGCAGAGATAGTGGATGCATTGGGTGTAGATTACGATAGATCCCTGGATTCTGGAGAGGTCCCAGCCGACTGGAAATCCACAAATATAACGCCCTTATTTAAGGCTGGAAGTAGACAGAATGCAGGGAATTTTCGATCAGTTTGCCGAGCTTCTGTCATTGGGAAAATGCTAGAGTGCATCATTAAGGACATGGTAGCAGGAGAGTTAGAACATTTAGAATATAGCCAAGCAGAGTTAGCTTAGTTTTATGAAAGGGAAATCATTTTTGCCAATTTTCTGGAGTTCTTTGAGGATGTAACGAGGAGGATGGATAAAGGGGAACCAGTAGAGATCGTGTATATGTATTTCCAGAAGGTGTTCGATAAGGTGCCACATATAATGTTTCTACACAGGACTAGACAGACTAGATGCAGGAAGGATGCTCCCGATGGCCGGGAAGTCCAGAACCAGGGGCCAAAGTCTAAGGATAAGGGGTAAGCCATTTAGGACAGAGATGAGGAGGTATTTCTTCACTCAGAGAGTGGTGAACATGTGGAATACTCTATCACAGAAGGCAGTGGAGGCCAATTCATTAAATACATTCAAGAAGGAGATAGGTATATTTCTTAAGGCTAAAGGGATCAAGGGATATTGGGAGAAGGCAGGGACAGGGTACTGAAGCTGTATGATCAGCCATGATATCCTTCAATGGCAGAGGAGGCTCGAGTGGCCAATGGCCTACTCCTGCTCCTATCTTCTATGTTTCTATGTTTACACATGTTAAGAGCTGATGGGGTTGGGAGTGATATATTAGTATGATGGATAGAGGATTGGCTAACAAACATATAACAAAGAGTAGATGGAAATTGGACAATTTCAGATTGGCAATCTTTAACTAGTGCTGTGCCGCAGGGATTGGTGCTGGCGCCTCAACTACTTACAATCTATGTTAGTGACTTGGTTGAAGGGACTGAATGTAATGTGGCAAAGTTTGCCGAAGTTAGAAACATAGGTGGGAAAGGAATTTGCGTGGAGGACACAAAGCATCTCCAAATGTATATAGAGAGGCTAAGTAAGTGGGCAAACTTCTGGCAGGTGGGGTACTGCGAGGTTATCCGCATTGGTAGTAAAAATTAAAAAGCAAATTATTATTTAAATGGGGAGAGATTACAGAATGCTGAGGTACAGATGGATCTGGGGGTCTTTGTACATGAATCACAAACAGTTATCATGCAGGTATAGTAAATAGTTAGGAAGGTGACATATGAAAACTACTAGGCACTTGGTCTAAGCATTAAACAAAGCTTCAATCAACTGTTTTACAACATGGAGGTCTAGTTCTGTCCTTCACTAGATCCTGATAAGAATTGTGTGGAGGTGCCGGAGTTGGACTAGGGTGGACAAATGTAAGAAGTCACACAACACCAGGTTATAGTCCAACAGCTTTATTTAAAATCACAAGCTTTCAGAGCGCTGCTCCTTCTTCAGGTGAAGTGGAGAAATGCATAAAGACACAGCTTATATAGTCAGAGAATCATGTCAGATGTTTACAGGTAACCTTTCCAAATGCCATTTATCACACCTCGGCAGAGAGATAATCACAGCAGTCAAAGGTGTGAATGGTGTCCAAATAGGTCAATCAGGGAAACATTACATCAAAGAACAATGAGGTGGGGTCACAAGGGGTCAAATATTGCAGATGCTGGGGTCTGTATGAAAAACAAAAAAACAGAGAAAAAAAATTTTTTTGGCTGGATATCACAGCAGGTCCGGCCGCATAGAGACCCCAGCATCTGCAATATTTGACCCCTTGTGACCCCACCTCATTGTTCTTTGATGTAATGTTTCCCTGACTGACCTGTTTGGACACCATTCACACCTTTGACTGCTGTGATTATCTCTCTGCCGAGGTGTGATAAATGGCAGTTGGAAAGGTTACCTGTAAACATCTGACATGATTCTCTGACTATATAAGCTGTGTCTTTATGCATTTCTCCACTTCACCTGAAGAAGGAGCAGCGCTCCGAAAGCTTGTGATTTCAAATAAAGCTGTTGGACTATAACCTGGTGTTGTGTGACTTCTTACACTGATAAGGATGTCCAGCGCAAGCTGGGCCCGTGTCCGAGTATTTATACCCTCCCTGGACAGCGCCACCCACAGGCCGCTCAGCATTATTTCATAAAGCTTTCTTTCATGAATGACTGATTCATTTCAGAAGGCAAATGGAATGTTGGCCTTTATTGCAAGGGGGCTGGAGTATAAAAGGAAGGAAGTCCTTCTACAAATGTGCAGGGCATTGATGAGACCACACCTAGAGTACTGCGTACAGTTTTGGTCTACTTATTTAAGGAAGAATATATTTGCATTGGAGACAGTTCAAAGAAGGTTCACGAGGTTGATTCAGGAGATGAAGGGATTGTCTTATGAAGATAGTTGGAACAGGTTGGGCCTATACTCATTGGAGTTTAGAAGCATGAGAGAGGATCTGATTGATAATTATAAGATTCTGAAGGGTCTTGACACGGTAGATGCAGAGACGATGTTTCCCCTAGTAGGCGAATCAGAAACTAGGGGGCATAATTTCAGAATATGGGGGCACACGTTAAATCGGAAATGGGGAGGAATTTGTTCCATCAGAGGGACGTGAATATTTGGAGTTATCTTCCCCAGAGATCTGTGGAGGCTGGGACATTGAATATATTTAAGTTGGAGTTAGACAGATGTTTGAAAGGTAAGGGAGTCAATGGTTATGGAGAACGGGCAGGGAAGTGGAGTCCAGGCCAAGATCAGATTAGCAATTATCTTATTATATGGCGGAGCAGGCTCGAGGGGGCAAATCACCTACTCCTGCTCCTGCGCCTTATGTTGTTATGATGTTATGTAATTCACTCCGTGCCCAAAATTGCGAGCACTCCCCTGGTGTGTCAGCTGACTGTGTTTATAAACAATTCTGCATAATTCACTCCGTGTCCATCACTGTGAGCTCTCCCCTGCTGTGTCAGCTGACTGTGTTTATAAACACGTCAGTATAATTCACTCCTTCCCCAATATTGTGAGCTCTCCCCTGGTGTTTCAGCTCACTGTGTTTATAAACACTTCAGTGTAATTCTCTCCATGTCCGACACTGTGAGCTTTCCCCTGATGTGTCAGCTCTCTGTGTTTATAAATACACTTCAGGAAGGTTGGGAAGGCACTAGAGACGGTGCAGAGTAGAATTACCAGAATTGTTCCGGGTTTGGGGGATCTTAGCTGCAACGACAGATTGGAGAATCTAGATTTGTTTTTATTTGAGCAAAGGAGGCTGAGGGGTGATTTGACAGAAGTGTACAAGTTTTTGTCGGGTTTGGATAGGCGAGACGGGGAAAGGTTGTTGCCACCAGTTGATAGAACTAGGGCTACGGGACGCAGGTTTAATTTGTTGGGCAATAGATACAGTGGTTATGTGAGGAACAGCTATTTTACACAGCGAGTGGTGAGTGCCTGGAACTCGCTGCCGATGGAAGTGGTGGAAGCGGAGACACTCAATGTTTTCAAGGGGAGACTGAATAGTCACTTGAGGGAAATAAACTTGCAGGGCTACGGGGATAGAGCGGGGGAATGGGACCGACAGGATTTCCTGCAGAGAGTCTGCATGGACACTATCGGCCGAATGTCCTCCTTCTTTACCGTTATGATTCGATGACACTATGACTATAACTATTGATTGCATTCCTAAATCAGCCATTTTTACCAATTTGGTTTATGCTTCCCTTGTCCAACTCTTCCAATTTCGATTACATATTTATTTTTAATTTCCTTTTCCATACCATCAATTATCTCCCAATCGGCCTAGTCACGTCTTATCGAAGTTGGTAATTCCAGATTCCTCCATTATTTCCTCAATAACCAGGGCTTCCACATTGGGGATCACCCTTGTGGCTGTTCCCTGCACTGCCTCAAGTATTTGAATATATCCCTTGTGTCTCGGTGAATAAAGGTGGACAGATTTCTTAAGCTTCTGACTGAGCCGAGCTCCACACAATAAAATAATTAATTTCACTGACTTGTACTCTATTGCGTTGGATATGTAGTTGAATATGTTATTGATTTTTTGATTGCTGTTTTGCAATGGTAATCCTTGTTGAGTATGCAATCTAATTAGAATCCAAAGGGTATTTCTGCTTTAGCCTCAGCTCAACAAACACTATTCAAATAGTATATGGACGTCCCATTCACCTTACGATGTGTAGTATGTAACGAGATTCAGCATAAAATCACACCGACCGTTATTATCCCTCCCGAAGCTTTTGCCCAAAATGTTGTGTTGTTTCTGAGCTGTGATCTCCGCCAACTGAAACTCCCGAAAATATCTGCAAGACTGACAAATTTACATTGAGTTTCATAGGTTTTATTTTTGAAGTAAATTTGCAATGAAAGCTATCTCAGCACCGATCAATAGCAACCCCACTCAGTAATTTGCCAACCTGGTATAACGCCTGTAACATTTACCAGATGAATTCTACTATTACACCTGTTTGTTATCCATTTGAGGAAAGATATTATTCCAATGTTTGACGTGTCACTTTGCTATTTTTATTCCCATAACAGTATTAACCTGGGAGTAAAGCGGCTGACGCAACCTGTTTGTTCAAATGACTGTAACTAACATCAGTTGCCCGGGGACAGAACTGTTCACTGGAGATTTCCCTGCTGTATAAATAAAGCCTGCCTTCAATGTATCACATCACACTTTCCACCGGGCCTGCTGTGTCCATCACTACAGGGATCATCGCTTCTCACATTTAATGGAAGGCCCGATACTTCAGCAGATAAGCGCCATTTACTATCCTATTCTCGCAGCTGTTGGTGTTCCTGGTGAGTGGCGAAGAAAGACATGAATCTGATAAAAAATCTCTTAACTACAAAGCTTCTCGTGCTGCGTGTCTGGCAAAATGTGCTTTTCTTATTCTCTGGGTAGCACAGTTATGTGAGGTTTGCTGTCAGATTAACCCGAATGTTCCCTGCTTAATTAACGTGGTGTCTTCCTTCACACTGCAGTCTCCAGTGATGATACCATGCTTCTTCTAAAAAGAATGGCATGCAATCTGGGTTCCGGATAAAAGAACACTAAAACATTGAGAAATAGAGTCGTCTGACTTAAATCTGCAACACTTTAATAACTAAATAGAACTGAATCATGCTGCTATGCTCGCTTTCTCCAAAAGTCACTTTCAACTAATAAAGAATGTATTTATTGATGCTCAGTGGTGTTTCTGTATTGGAAAGAAGGGATGCACTACCCAATAACATTATTTCTATTTCAGTGATATTTCTTTTGACTGTTATACAGCGAAAACTTCAGGAATGTTTTCCAGCACAACAAGTTGTAAATGTTAAAGGAATTTCAGTGACTGTGTTTATTTATCTATTGAAGCAATATTCATTCATATATTTACCTTGAGCAATTCTGCGGATCTCACTATTCAGTTCAGTCCAGTGTTGCTCTATATTTCCTGATATGGTGTTTTACTTTCAAACTTTCTTTAATGTATAACTGAATTGCCTTGGGAAGTATACGGTCCGATTTTACATCTTGTCAACTACCTGTCCTTCAGTGATAAACATAAATTGCCACTTTAGAAAGTGGGATTGCTGATTACAAAAGTATTATTAAATTATACGTTAAATTGTAAAATTCTTTACAATATGTATATTTTTAGCTGGTCCTTGATACCAGCTGCCAATATTTAATTCAGAAAGTTGCCTGTTGAAGTTTCACTCTGCTATATAAACTTGCAAGAAACTGACATTTCCTTTCGTTGGTGCTGCATTGTCAAGGGTGAGGAACCACGTTTCCCCTTTTAAACCAGGATCCTTTGCAGGAGGGACTGCTCTCCAAGTTTTCCCCTTTTTGTGGCCAGCGTGCCTACTTTAAACCAGCGCCACCGAAAAATGTGTTCATTGGATCTTGCTCGGTTGCTGCTTCAGCTACAACAAACGGGGCAGCGCTTCAGACCTTCATGGGCGCTTTGGGATTTTATCAGAAGCCATGTCAAAGTGCTAATCTCTGTTTATATTGTGAATCGCACATTCCTGCTGAACAGATGTGGAAGTAGAAATACAAATACATTCTTTAACAGCAATAGGGTTAATCAAAGTAGGCCCATTACAAGAGTGAACCCCAGGAAACTGAAACGTATGGCTGCTGAACCTGATATAATTATCACACTACAAATCAACAGGAGTTCAAAAATAGGTTGAATTTTGAAAGAACAGTGAGTAGTTCAGAGCATAATTCATTGGAGATTGCAGTATTTAATTTGGTTGATAATTCAGTGGATAATCGAGTGCTTACTTCTTTGTATAAGATAATGTGTCATTCGCTTGATAGTTGTGTGGTTAATACATTGAATATTTCAGAGTTGAATACTATAGATAACTAAAAGATAATTATTTGTATGTTTCAGTGTTTAATTCGATGGATAATTGTGTGGATAATTTTTTGGATATTTCATAGTTCAATTCGGTGGATAATTGAGAGGATAATACTTTTGATATTTCAGTGTTTAAGTCGATGGATAATTGAGAGGATAATACTTTGGATATTTCAGTATTTAATTCGATGGATAATTGAGCTGGTAATTCTTTAGATATTTCAGTGTTTATTCGGAGGATAATTGTGTGGATAATTATTTGGATATTTCAGTGTTTAATTCGATAGAAACTTGAGAGGATAATTATTGGATATTTCAGTGTTTAATTCTATAGAATATTGAGTGGTTAATCTTTAGGATATTGCAGTGCTTAATTCGATAAATAATTGAGTGGATAAATATTTGGATTGTTTAAATCGGTGGATAAATGAGTGGATTTTTCTTTCCATATATTTATATTACATTCACTAGATAATTGAGTGCATAATTCAGTTGGGAATTCTGTTGATAATTCAGTGCTTAATTCGGTGGATAATTTAATAAATAATTATTTTGATGATTCGGTTGATAGTCGTTTGGAAAATTCTTTGTCTATTTCAATACTTAATTCGGTTGATATTTGAATCGATGTTTTCGATGACAATTATTTGACTCCTTCAGTGTTTCATGCGCTGGATAATTCAGTAGGTAATTATTTTATAATTTAGGGGATAAATATATATGAAATCCATTCGAATGAATTTCTCGAAATTGCAGAACCAATGAAAGTTCTGTGGACATATCTGCTTGTCGTTCACATAATATTACTTCTCACTTTTCTAATTTAATCCCACTTTAAATCAAACTCAATTTTTCTTTGGTCTAACAACAGAAACCGCTGGAAAAGAATTTTCCAAACGACTATCAACCGAATCATCAATATAATTATTTATTAAATTATCCACCGAATTAAGCACTGAATTATCAACAGAATTCCCAACTGAATTATGCACTCAATTATCTAGTGAATGTAATATAGATATATGGAAAGAAAAGGCAAGGCAACATCCGTGGAGAGAGAAATAGATTCAACATTTCAGGTCGATACCCTTCATCAGAACTGAGAAAGAAAGGCAGGAAATGAGATAGATTAAAAGGCCATTTGGTGGATGGGAAATGGGGGAGGGGATGAAAGAACAAAAGCGAAGTGAAGAAACATTAGGAGGTATTCAAGACGAGACGAGGTGGTAATAGGACAAGTGAAGAGACTAAAGATGGCTCTAGATGAAGTGTGAAATGCGCTGGCAGAATAAGAGACAGCTAGCATGTGGGAGAGAAAAAGGGGGAAGGCACAATCAAAGGCGTGGATTAAAAATATATAGAAAATTAATAGAGGCCGAGATTGTGATGTGAATTTGTTGAACTCGATATTGAGTCCGGGAGGCTGTAAACTGCCTATTCGGATGTCGAGGTTTCTGTTGTTATTTCGGATTTCCAGCATCAGCAATATTTTGCTATCGTTTTAATTCAGCCTGGTGGCGTAGTCTGGGGGGAGGTAGGGAATTCTGCTTCGAATTATCGCGTGCTTTATCGGCAGTTATTAAAACGTTGCTAAGATAAGTCTCTGTGGTCAACATCAGCAACATATTTGATATCAGACAGACAGCAGTGCGGAGCCTAGGCCCAGCACCATATTCAGATCCTCCCCACAGGTGAATGTAAAAGGTTTCTCGGCTTCTATGTATGAAAACACGCCTATCCTCGTATCCGTGCCCAATATCTGCTCCTGGCTTCCCTCCAGTGGTCGCTATTCATGTCCTCTTGCTGCATCCTTACTATTATTGGGTCCACCTCTAACTATATCACAATGATTCAGCACTATCAACAACTCATTACTTCTTTCTCACTTATCTACCGCACAGCAAGCCCGATTTTAAACTGGAGGAAACACGTGTTCCAATTGTACCTTCTTCCTGCCACGTCCCCATTGCAGCTTTACACCTTCGGGTCCCCAATTCTCCTTCCCCAGGTGCAGTACTCATTGCACCATCACCATGCCGAGTCCCCATTGCAATTTCACCTACCCATACCCCATGTACCTTCCTCCTGCCCTGTTTCCATTGTACCTACACCCCGCAGGTTCCCCTTACATAGAATAGGATAACTTACAATTTTACAGCATAGAAACAGGCCATTCTGCCCAACAGATTTATATTCCACACGAGCCATCTCCCGCATTTCCTCATCTCACTCCACTAACACATCATTCTATTCATTTTTGACTCCTATAGTTATCCAACTGCCACTTACATGCATCTATGCAAAGTTCTGCAAATACTGCATGGCATAGAGTCATAGAGTCATAACGGCAACAGAGGAGGCCAGTCGGCTCATCGAGTGCGTGCCAGTTCTCTGTAGAGCAAGTCAGTCATTCCCATTCCCATCGGGGGTTGTCTTATGAAGAACATTTGAGCAGGTTGGGCCGATACTCATTGGAGTTTAGAATATTGAGAAATGATCTTATTGAAACTTATAATGACCCAGAAATTCGGGTCTCCACGGTTGAGTACGCACGGGGTACTCACCCGTGGGCCCAATCGAAGTGCCGTTTTCGTGTGTGCACTGCACATGCGCGGGAAAGCAGAACTTCCATTCCCCTGAAAGATGGGGTTAAGAGGTGGAACGCGTGCGTGGGAGAGGCAGCGCGTGCACATTTAACTTACTATTTTTTCCAGGTTTCTCCGGGAAGGTAAGTCTCCAGAAATTAGACACGTAAAGTGCAGTCCTCAGGCCTGCTTTTAAAAAGGTAAGTGGTGCATTAATCAATGTTATAACATTTTTTCCACAGGTTTATTATTTTTAAATACTTCAAAGAAAGGTAAGCTTATTTTTAGCCCCGTTAGAAAATGTAATTAATTTTTTCAAAAATTTAAATTATTGTTTAAAATAGTTGTTTCATGTAATTTATAGTTATTTTAAAAAAGCAATGTTTTTTTTAAATTTATTTGAAATTTTAGTTACGTTTTGGGGCTTACAGTATTTATAGGATTGACAGCTCTTCCTGTCAAACTTATGAATGAAGCATACCCTGCTACCATTGGCTCTCCATGGCCCACGTGATCCCAGGGGGTTGACTCGAACTAACTGCGCCCCTGGGATACACAAGCACTGCACGCCGGCAGTTGGAGGAGGCACAGGATCGGAACACCACGCAGGCCCACATCTCAACGGCCGGCATGCTAGGTAAGTGCACGTCAGAGGCTTGCACCCGCGGGAAGCCCCCGAACCGAATTTCTGGGCCAATATTCTAAGTGGGCTTGACAGGGTAGATGCACAGATAATGTTTCCTCGCGTGGAGGAATCTAGAACAAGGGTGGCATAGTTTCTAATTGGAGATGAGGAGGCATTTCTTCTCTCAGCTGGTCGTGAACCTTTGGAATTCTCTACATCAGACAGCTGTGGATGTTGGGTCATTGAATATATTCAAGGTGGAGATAGACAGAATTTTGAATTATAGGGGAATCAAGGGTAATGGGGAGCGGGCAGGGAATTGGATTCGAGGCCTAGATCAGATCAGTCATAGCCTTAATGAATTTTAACGAGTTCCACTTTCTAATATTTTTTGCACTTTCTCCAGTGCTTCTATCCTCTTATTGGGCTAAGCAGATCATAACTGTTCACAGCACTCTAAGTGTGGTCTCTCCAAGGTTCAATATAAGTTTAACACATCTCCTCTGTTATTGTTTTCCATTCCTCTAGAAATGAACTCCGTTGCTTTGACTGTACGCTTAATGGCTTCTTTCATCTCTTTGTGAATTTGTAGCCCTAATCTACTTATCTTCTCCCACCATTTGGACTCTTATTTTCCAAGTCTCATGTGCCCTACTTATTCCACCTACCAAAATACACAACCTCACATTATATTTACTGAAAATCAGTTATCATTTTCCCTCCATGATTCCATTTTGTTAATAACTTCCTGAATTTTGTCGCAAACATCCGCAGTGTTAACTATACCCCATAATTTGGTTTCATCCACAAATGTTGATATTATATTTCTGATTCCCAAGTCCAACCCACTACTGTAAATTGTAACCAATAGTGACCCCTGTGGAACACCACTTCCCACATTTCCCCAGTCTGAGCAATTACCTTTAACATCTACTCTCTGTTTTCTATTGAGCAGCCAGTTTTTCTATCCATTCGGCCACTTTTCCACTGAGTCTACAGGCTCGTACCTTAGTCACGAGTCTACTATGGCGGTGGAAGCTCTTATAAATGTCTATTTATATTATATTCACTACCTTACCATTATCTACTCTGCTAGTTTTTCAAATAACGCAGTACGGTTGGTCAAGTAGGAGCTTCCCGTTTGAAATCCGTGCTGACTAGACTTTATTATGTTTCGGTTTCAAGAGAAATTTCTTTTTTATGTTTGAGCGAAGATTACTATACCTTTCCTCTCACCCTTGTTAAGCGCACTGGATGAAAGTTCTAAGAATGTTTACATATATTTATATACAGTGCCTCTGCTGTCTCTTCCTTAGCTTTGACTGTGAGTGGAAATAGTCCTTCCAGACACGGGATTTATCCTCTATACATATGTTTAGTTTATCATAAGAACATAAGAAAAAGTTGCAGGACTAGGCCATTAGGCCGCTCGAGCCTGCTCCAACATTCAATGAGTTCATGGCTGATCTTCTTCCTCAATTCCATGCATCGGCCTTATCGCCATATCCCTTGATGGCCTTACTAGTCTGAAATCTATCGACTCCTGTTTTGAATAGGCCCAGTGACTGAGCCTCCACTTCCCTCTAGGGCAGACAATTCCAAAGATTCTCCAACCTCTGTGTGAAGAAATGTCCTCTCGTCTCAGTCCTGAATGGCCTTCCCTTTACCCTGAGGCTGTGCCCCAGGTCCTAGACTCCCCAGCCAAGGGATACATTCTCCCAGCTTCCACCCTATCAAGCCCTGAAATCATTTTGTATGCTTCAATGAGATGCCCTCTCATTTTTCTAAATTCAAGCAAATACAGGCCTAGTTTACTCAATACCTTCTCATGCGACCGTCCTGCCATCCAGGAATCAATCTCGTTAACCTTCCTTGCACTCCCTCTATGGCAATTATATCCTTCCTTAGGTAAGCAGAACAAAATTGTACACAATACTCCAGGTGCGGTCTCACTAATGCCCTATATAATTGGAGTAAGACGTCTTTACTCCTGTAAGCAAATCGTTTTATAATGAAGGCCAGCATACCATTTGCCTTCCTAATAGCTTGCTGCAACTGCACATTCATTTTAGTGACACATGTACAAGGATACCCAAGTCCCTTTGAGCATCTACATTCCCCAATCTTTCACCACTTAGGAAATACTCTGCCTCTCTGATTTTTCTACCTTCAAATTTATCCACATTATAATCCATCTGCTCTGTTCTCGCCGTCTCACTGAACCTGTCGAGAGCTCCTTGAAGCCTCTTCACATCCTCTTCGCAACAGACACTGCCACCTAGCTTTGTGACATCAGTAAAATCTGGAAATGTGACATCTAAAACATTGACATAGAACGTGAATAGCTGGGACCTAAGCACTGTCCTTGCGGTATCACTCTAGGCACAGCCTGCCATCCTGAAAAATACACGTTTTTCCCTACTCTTTGTTTTCTGTCTGTTAACCAATTCTTAATCAAGGCTAGTATATTTCCCCCAATTCCATGTGTCCAAATTTTGGTCACCAACCTCTTGTGTGTGACCTTATCGAAGCCTTCTGAAAATCCAAATACACACATCAACCAGTTCTCCTTTGCCTGCTGCATTAGTTCCATCCTAAAAGAACTCCAATAAGTTTGTTAAACAGTATTTCCCTTTCATAAATCCATGTTGAATTTGCCCAATCTTACTATTCGTTTCTAAGTGCCCAGTTATTGCATCCTTTATAATATATTCCAGCATTTTCCCAACGACTGATGTGAGGCTAACAGGTCTGTAGTTCCCCGTATTCACTCTCCGCACTTTCTTAAATAGAGGGGATACATTTGCTATCCTCAAATCTGCAGGAACCGTTCCTGAATCTATAAAATTTTGGAAGATGAAAAGCAATGCGTCCACTAACCCAATGGCCACCTCTTGCAAAACCCTGGGATGCACGTCATCCATTCCTTGAGATTTATCGAATTTTAGTCCCATTAATTTTGCTACTACTGTTTTTTTTTACTAAAAATAATTTCTTAAAGATCCTTATTCTCGCCACAGCTTTCGTTTTCTCGTATTTATGGGAGATTTGTTGTGTCTTACTTCGTGAAGGCAGAAACAAAGTATTTATTTAATTTCTCACCCAATTCCTCATTCCCCATTATAAATTCTCCCGTCTCTGACTGTAAAAGACCTACATCTACTTTCGCCAGACTTTGCCTTCTTACATACCTAGAGAAGCATTTACAATCCGGTTTTACATTTTTCGCTAGTTTTTGCTCATATTACAGTTTCATTTTCTTTATCAAATTTTGGTCACCCATTGCAGATTTCTAAAAATTCCCAATTCTCAGGCTGAGCCCTTTTTCTGGCAACTTTTTAAGCTTCCACCTTTGACTCAATACTAGTTCATTTTATTTTGTTTGCCATGGTTGGATCACTCCTCCTTTTGGGTTTTTATGCCATAGAGAAATATATGTTTTTTTTCAAAATATGCATTATTACCTTGAATGTTAGCGATTGTATTTCCACCTTCGTACCTTTTCGTATAGTCTCCCAATCTACCATGCTCAACTTGTCTCACATTCCCTTGTAGTTTCCTTTGTTGAGACTGAAGAATTTAGTTTCAGATTGGACTACATCACTCTCAAACGTATTACAATTCAATCATATTATGGTCATTTGTCAGTAAAGGACACTTTAACACAAGATTATTGATTAGCCCTTTCTCATTAACAGTACCAGATCCAGCAGAGTCTGTTCCCTGGTTGGTTCCTCCAAATATCGATCGAGGAAACCATCTTGCATGCATTCCAAGAATTCGTCCTTCACACCATTAGTGGTTTTTGATTTGTCCAGTCTGATGTACATTAAAGTCAACCATGATTACTGTATTGCCCGTGTTACATGCACTTCTAATCAAAGACCTCGCTCCTGTCTATCTTAGAAGCCTTGGTATTCATTTTGAATTCCTCGGATAATTTCACGCCCACCATGTTTGTGGCCCTGGTAAAAACTGAGGTAAAAGAACTGTTCAATTTATTTCATTTCACTGCTTTTATTTTAGAGTTTATCCTGTCCATTCCTAAGTGGCCATATCTCTATTTTCCTATTCCTATGCTTATAGAATTCTGAAATATTTATTTTTATATTGATTGATAATTTAATTTTGTAATTCGACATTGATTTCCTAATTGTATATTGGCTTATTTTCTAACATCGTGTTGGCATTTGCCTTCCTCTCCTTTATTGTCTCTGTAATGTACTCAATGTATACCTTTAGTTATTATTTTCTCTTTAATCAGCCGGGCTCATTTTGTATTGGCACTTGACCTTCACCCCACAGTCCCAATTTCACCTTCACTCTGCTCAGTCAACGTTGCACCTTCACCCAGCCAGTTCCCCATTGCATCTTCACCCAGCCTGTTCCCCATTGCACATTCACCCCGCCGACTTCCATTGAACGTTCAGCCTGCCCAGTCCCTACTGCACCTTCACCACGCCCGATCCCTATTGCACCTTCAGCCCGCCCAGTCACCATTGCACCTTCAGGCAGTCCGTTCTCGATTGCACGTTCACCCAGCCTGTACCGCATTGCACCTTCACCCTGTCCACTTCCAGAGAAAAATCAGACTGTCGAGTCCCTATTGCACCTTCACCCAGCCCGATCCCCATTGCACCTTTGCCTAGTCCGTGCCCCACTGCACGTTCACCTAGCCCCTTCCCCATTGCACCTCCAACCCGCCCACGTCCATTGAACATTCACCCTGCCCAGACTCTCTTGCAACTTCACATCGCCCAGTTTCCATTGCACCTTCATCTAGACTGTTCTCCATTGCAGCTCCACTGCACATCATCCATTGGATATTCACCATGGCCACTTCCACTGAATATTTACACTGCTCAGTCCCTATGGCACCTTCATCCCGCCCAGTTAATTTGCAAATTCGCCCAGCCCACTTCCATTGCACCTTCAGCCTGCCCAGTCCCTATTACACCTTCACCCCGCCCAGTCCATATTGCTTTTGTAGTGGAAGGCACGGTCGCCAATGGTGGATCGATTGAAATCCAGGATTCCCAAGAGGCCAGAATTGGAGGAGGGCAGAAACCTCAGATGATTGTAGGGCTGGAAGAAGTTACAGAGATAGGGAGGGGCGAGGCCAGGGTGAGATTTGAAAGCAAGAATGAGAATATTAAAATTTAGACTTTGATGAACCGGGAGCAATTGTAGATCAGCGACCTCAGGGGGTGCTGGGTGAACGGGCCTTGCTGCGAGTTGGGATACAGGCAGCAGAGTTTTGGATGAGCTCAAGCTTAATGAGGTTGGAAGATGATAGTGTTGCCAGGAGGGATTTGGAGTAATCAATCCTAGAGGCCACCGCAGCATGTATGAGTGGTTCAGCAGCAGTTGAGCTGAGGCAGTGGCTGAGCCGGGTGATGTTACGGAGGTGGAAGTAGGCAGTCTTTGTGATGGAGAAGATATGTGGTCGGAAGCTCAACTCGGGGTCAATTACAATGCCAAGGTTGTGCACGGTCTGGTCCAGCCTCATAAATTTGCCAAGGCGGGATGTAGCCGTTGGCTGGGAATGCAGTTTAAAGCAGGGACGAATACAATGACTTCGGTCTTCCCGATAATATGTTGCAGGAAATTTTTCCTCATCCAATCTGACAAGCGGTGTGACAAAATGGGGACAAGTGCCGTGTTGGGAGAGGTGGTGGTGAGATGGAGCTGGGTGTCCCCGGCGTGCCTTTGAACAAGACGTTGTGTTTACAGATGATATCGCTGATGAGTAGCATGTAGATGATGATAAGATGGGGCCAGAGGTAACAGTGTTGGAGCGAGCACAGAAGCCGTTGCAGGCTACGGTTATATAGATAAGAATAGAGCCAGGCGTTTGCAGTCCCACCCAGCTGGATGACGCTGGAGAGGCGTTGGAGGTGGTTTGTCCAGACAAAGGCATGAGACAGGTCGGAAAGGAAGAGAGGGAATAGCTTACCACAGACACAGTTACATAGATTACAAATTCTGCCTTTGGTAAGGGCGATTTAGAACTCGGGCAGGGGGCGATAGCTGATATGACTTGGTCCAAAATGGAATTCTGTGAAAGATGGGCACGGACTTGGGAGGAGACAGCACGAACAAGGACATGGTAATGAAAGGGATGTTGGAGATAGGGCGGTACTTGGCAAGGACACAGGCTTCAAGGATAGTTTTTGAGCAGTTGTTCATGACAGCATGTTTGAAGGGGAGGGGAGAGTATGTGAGGAGAGAGAACCATTAACAATATCAGCTAACATGCGGGCCAGGAAGTGAAGTTGGGTGGTCAGCAGTTTGGTGGGAATAGGAGCAAGTGAGCAGCAGGTGGGTCCCATAGACAAGTTGAGCTCGTAGAGGGCATGAGGGGAGCTAGGAGAGAATTTGGAGAAAGATGCGAGTTCAGCGATGGAGCAGATTGGAAGCAACAGAGCACACATGATATCCCATTCATCAGTGCAATAGCAACCTGAAACTTCACTCAAAATAACTGTAATAACGATGGATATAAAGTGTGTCTGAGTGGAAACAAATCTCACTGATCTGTGTATCTCTTGCAGTTAACTTGGCGGCGATTGTGATCCTGTCCCGAGGAAAGTGCGGTCTCTCCAAATGTATCACTCGCTACCTGGTCGCCATGGCAACGGCCGATCTCCTGGTAGTTTGTACGGATGTAATATTAAGCTGCATTGTTGAAATTTATTTCCCAGTTTCATTCTTGACCATTACCCCCGTGTGCTGTCTCAATATGGTCTTGCTTTGTGCAGCCACGGCGACCTCTGTCTGGTTCACAGTGGTTTTCACCTTCGATCGATTTGTGGCCATTTGTTGTCCGAAGCTGAAAACAAAATATTGCACCGAGAAAACTGCGACTGTTGTTATCGGGGTGGTGATTGCGCTTGGCTGTTTAATAAACATTCCGTGGTACTTTGTATTTGACCCTGAATATATAATGGAGAACGTGCCCCGGGGTTGTGTCTGGAAACCGACCTTTTTGACTTCACCCGCCTGGGCAGCATTTGAAGTCTTTTTTCTTACTTTAATCCCTTGTGTCCCATTCGTTCTGATTTTGTTGCTCAATGTTCTCACCGCTAGGCACATTTTACTGTCCAGTCGAGTCCGCAGGGGACTCCGGGGCCTCAGCAATGGAGAGAATCACAAGGACCCAGAGATGGAGAACCGAAGGAAATCCATCATTTTGCTGTTCAGTATATCGGGCAGTTTTATTTTGCTATGGACGACCATTGTTGTTTATTCTCTATCTCTCCGTACAACCATCATTCAGTATGATTATGATAATGACATTGAATCTGTGGGATTCATGCTTCAGGTTCTCAATTGCTGCACAAACACATTTATTTATGTGCTGACCCAGGGTAAATTCAGAGAGGAGCTAAAGAGTGGGGTAAACTATCCACTGCATTTAATTGCAAAATTATTTAAATAATAGAAATAGCTGATGTCTATCCATACAATGTTTATCGGCCATTGCAATAAAGATCAAAACCTGTTTAATGGATCAATTGATATTGGTACAACATTTTAAGCAAAGTTGCAAATCGAAGGTTACTGTAATATATTCTCCTTAACAAACTGTGTTATGTAACGTCACATGTATAATTATAATATTAAATGTTTTCCTGTTATTAACTGTGGAAATTAAAATAAATGCTGACTGAACATGCCCAGGTGATTATTAATGTTACACAGGATGATAGATTGGATGGATTTAGGGCCAGTTGGAAGGATGATGCAGCATCGTGTATCATTGGAGCAACTGTTCCCATCAGAAGGGAACCGTCGCACATCATCACCTGAATCATCTGTAACTAACACAATATAAATGTAACTTTCAATCAACGGGAAATACCCAGATTGTCTCTTCTCAGCTAAATTTACCTCAACGGCTGATGTACTGCCTAAATGGACCTGAAAATCCTTCACCACCACTCAGCGTCACTCCCCCAGTAACCAGCCTGCTTCTCCTCAGAAAACCTTCATTAAATATTGAGACCGGACGCATTCGCACCCCCTCAGCAGTACTCGTCTGTGGGTGACATCGCTGATGCTGCGACAGCTGAAAGAGCCAAGATAACCAATTCATTTCTGTAGTTAGGGCTACTGCGGGCATCGAAACATAAATTTAAATAATATTAAATTCATGGGTTGCTCGCGGCAATCTGGAAACGTATCGCCCATTTTCCATTTTCTCTCCAATGTAAGGAGGTCCAAGAATGTCATGACCCAGCTCCACAGAGGGTGAGCTTGCTAGTGATTGCTATTTCCAGCAAGTTGTTAATGCGGGAATAATTTTACAGACCTTACCAGGCCAGCCAAATAAACTGGACACAAGTATGGCCCGTAAGAGTGCCGTGTAAATAGCATGATTGACAATTGGAGCCACTTTCCTCTCACTGCATCAAACAATATCTGAAATTTACTGTGATACGGCGTTCCACAATATCTTAGACATTTCATTCAGCAGCAATTCTTATTGTCCTAAGATCTGAACACTCTAAGACGCAGTTGAAGGCTCTTGTGACAGATATTCCCTTACCAATATATGATTTCACCCAATCAATGAAAGCGGTATGAAACCACAGTTGGAACATGTATGGTTTTGGATCAGTTTCACTCGAGCAACTTTATTCTAACATGGGAACTAGCCTACAAGCAAAGACAAGGAAAAATTAACCTCAACCCCCATGGGTTCTGCTGTAACTACTCACCCACCAACTAATATTCCTGTACGATAACACCTAATTCTCTCTGAAATTCTACATTTAATATTTTGTCACCAGTTAAATGTATTCTGTTTTTCTATTCTTTATACCAAAGTGAATAACCTCACATTTGCTCACATTTTAGTACATCTGACAGTTTATTGTACAAACACGCAAACTGTGTATATCCCTTTGCAGGATCTGTGTATCCCCCTCACAATTGACTTTCCCACCTAGCTTTGCATCGGCATCAAGTTGAATACTTTACAATAGGTTCCTTCATGTAAATCATTATTTATGATTGTATATATTTGTGGTCCAAGCACTAACCCTTGCGGCACCCCACTAATAAGAGCCTGCCAACCGCAAAATGACACGTTTTTCCCTTCTCTCTGTTTTCTGCCCGTTATCCAATCCTCTAACCATGCCAGTGTTTTACACCAACCTAATAAGCCTTTATCTTCCATAACCATTTGTAAGTGGCACCTTGTGGAATGCTTTTTGGAAATCTAAATAATCTACATCCAGATAACCTGCTTCCTCTTCATCTACCCTTCTAGTTGCATCTCAATATTCTCCAATAAATTTCCTTAACACGATTTCCCTTTCAAAAAACCATGTTGACTCTGCCTAAACATATTATGATTTTCTAAGTGCCCTGTTATCTCATCCTCAATAATGGTAAGCGAAAAGGTTATAAGCGTGATAGTTTTGAACAAATGCATATGGTTCGACTGGATCTGATTAAGCCTGTAAACAGAAAACTGAATTTTGAGGCATTTGGCTCCCTCAAGTAAAACAGCAACTTTGAGTTGTAAGCATTTTTAAGTGTAATTTGAACGACTATTCAGTTGTACATTCAGGTACAGCAAACAATTAGAAAGGTAAATGGCATGTTTGCCTTTAGTGCAATGGGGTCGAGTACAAGAGTAAGGAATTCTTACTACAATTGTACTACAGGGCTTTTGTGAGACCTCGCCTGGAGTACTGCGCACGGGGTTGGTCTATTTAATACAGAAAGGGTATACTTGCCTTCAAGGCAGTGCAATGGCGGTTTAATAGATTGATCCATGCGATGGGAGGAATGTACTAAGGGGAGAGTTGAGTAGATTGGGCCTGAACTCTGTGTGGCAAGATGGATGCGGCGATGCTACTGACGCGGAATTAGGTGAACTTTGTTATAGAGTGACTATTGTGTATAACGCAGAACCTATGATCAGAGAGGTGCTGAGTGTCATTGGCAGCTAACGCCCAATGTAGGGATTGATATTGGTGATTAGAAACATAGAAACATAGAAACATAGAGATAGGAACAGGAGTAGGCCATTCGGCCCTTCGAGCCTGCTCCGCCATTCAATGAGATCATGGCTGATCTTCGTCTGAGATCATAGCTGATCTTACCAGTTCAGTACCCCGTCCCCGCCTTTTCTCCGTAACCCTTAATCCCCTTAGCCTTCAGAAATATATCCAATTCTCTCTTGAAAATATTTATTGAATTAGCCTTCACAGCCCTCTGTGGCAGGGAATTCCACAGGCTCACCACTCTTTGAGTGAAGAAATTCTTCCTCATCTCTGTTTTAAATGATTTGCCCGCTATTTTTAGACTGTGGCCCCTGGTTCTGTGCTCCCCGGCCATTGGAAACATTCTCTCTGAATTCAGCCTGTCCAGGCCTGCCATAATTTTATATGTTTCGATGAGATCCCCTCTCAATCTTCTAAACTCCAGTGAGTACAAGCCCAAACTATTTAATCTCTCTTCGTAGGTCATTCCCGCCATTCCAGGTATCAGCCTGGTGAATCGCCGTTGCACTCTTTCCATGGCAAGAACATCCTTCCGCAGATGGGGCGACCAAAACTGTACACAATACTGCAGATGCGGTCTCACCAGCACCTTGTACAGCTGTAGTAAGGTATCCCTATTCCTATACTCGAACCCCCTTGATATGAAGGCCAACATACCATTTGCCTTCTTGATCGCCTGTTGCACCTGCATGCTCTCCTTCAGTGACTGGTGCACAAGAACACCCAGGTCCCTCTGCACTTCCCCATCTCCCAATCTATTGCCATTTAGATAATAATCTACCCTCCTGTTTTTACCCCCAAAGTGGATAACCTCGCATTTATCCACATTATAGTGCATCTGCCACGTATCCGCCCATTCCCCCAACCTGTCCAAATCGCACTGTAGCCTCCTGACATCCTCATCAGAGCCCACCCCTCCTCCTAGTTTAGTGTCGTCAGCGAATTTGGAAATATTGCATCCAATTCCCTGATCCAGATCATTTATATATATTGTGAACAGCTGGGGTCCCAGGACAGATCCTTGCGGCACCCCGCTGGTCACTGCCTGCCACTCCGAAAACGAGCCGTTTATTCCAACTCTCTGTTTTCTATCCGCCAGCCAGTTCTCTATCCACGTTAATACTTTGCCCCCAATCCCATGAGCCTTAATTTTGCATGATAATCTTTTGTGTGGAACCTTATCGAAGGCTTTCTGGAAGTCAAGGTACACCACATCCACTGGCTCTCCCCCATCTATTTTACCAGTTACTTCCTCAAAAAATTCCAGCAGATTAGTCAAACACGATTTACCCTTTGTAAATCCATGTTGACTCTGTCCGATCCTTTCCCCATTTGTCAAGTGCTCCGCTATTTTAACCTTAATAATGGACTCTAGCATTTTGCCCACAACCGATGTAAGGCTTACTGGTCTATAATTCCCTGCTTTCTCTCTACCCCCCTTTTTAAATATTGGGGTAACATTAGCTACCCTCCAATCCACGGGTACTGTTCCCGAGTCAATGGAGTTCCGGAAGATGATCCTTAGAGCATCTGCTATCTCCAGGGCCACCTCCTTAAGTACCCTAGGATGTAGTTTATCAGGCTCCAGGGATTTGTCGGCCTTCAGTCCCCTCAACTTACCCAACACCATATCCCTAGAGATACTAATTTCTGTCAGCTCCTCCCTCTCATTAGTCCCTATGTTTGCCGATATTCCTGGGAGGTTATTTGTGTCCTCCTTTGTGAATACAGAACCAAAGTATGAGTTTAATTGGTCTGCCATTTCCTTATTCTCCATTATATATTCTCACAATATTTGTGGCTGCGACTAAAGATGATGCATTTAGCCATGCCAATGTTTGTTTAGAGAAAATTATGGCTCATCCAAAACAGGATACTGGAAATGTAGTCCGACATCAAAGGGGGGGGGAGTGGGTGGCGACAGAGAGGACAGAGGATTAAAACTGGTTTCGTCAACGTACATGTAAAAGCTGATCACATATTTGGGAATGAAAGTTTCAATGGGAAGCAGGAGGATGAGGAAGAAGAGAGGACTGGCATACGGAGAGATAGAAAATAAACAACAATGGGCGTCCATAATAATATATAACAGCCAGATATACTGAAGAGCAAAACGATGGATTTCCTCCGATTTTCCATTTCTGCGTCTTTGTTCAACTGATTGCAGCGCGTAGAGAGGCAGAGGTAACACGGTAAAGAAAGTAAACACTGCAAGAGACGAATCAATATAGGTAAAGATGCAAAGAGTAAGTGATGTAGGTGCTGAAATGGATAGTGAAACAAGAGAGAAAGAAGAATAGAGAGACAGAGCGAGAGAGGGAGAAATTATTGGGCAGACACACTGAGAAGGCAGAAAGAGAAACCGGCAAAAGATAAGATGGAGGAAAATAGAAAGAAAACAATATAATGAGGGAAATTACATGGACGAAAGCCATAAACAGTAAAGGCACATGCATATAAATTAAGAAAGCAGCACACATTCAGCACAACTTAAGAGAAAGATAGGAGTTTGTGAGCAAGAGAAAGCTGCGAGAAATTGTTGTACAAATGGAGACAGAAACTGAGAGAGGTAGAGGAAAGTTAAACAGGAATAATTGTCACACAGGGGAGTTATCAGCTTACATTCCCACTAATTTCTCCAGCTCTATTATTTTTACTATTACTAAGTTCCTTTAATTCCTCCTTCTCACTAGACACTTGGTTCCCTCGCATTTCTGGAAAGTTAACTGTGTCCTCTTCCATGAAGACAGAACCAAAGTATTTGTTTAATTGCACTGCCATTTCCTTGTTCTCCATTATAATTACTCCCATTTCTGAATGTAAGTGACGTACATTTGTCTTCACTAATCTTTCTCTTTTTACAGACTTGCAGAAGTTTTACAATCCACCTTTATGTTCGTTGCAAGTTTACTCTCATACTATATTTTTCCCCTCTTAATCAATCTCTTGACACATTTTTGCTGAACTCTAAACTGCTTCTAATCCTCAGGCTTGCTGGATTTTCTGGCAACTTTATATGACTTCACTTTGGATTTAATAGAATCCTTCATTTCTTTTGTAAGCCATGGCTGTGCCTCTTTTCCTTTTGTGCTTTTGCACCAGAAAGGAATGTATATCAGCTGCAATGTCACTGTTTTCTGGTTGAGGGTCAGATGTCGTTGTAATGGCATTAATAGAGTAATACATAGAGTTACACAGCACAGAAAGAGGCCCTTCAGCCCATCATGTCCGTGCCGGTCATCAAGCCCTGTCTATAATAATCCCATTTTCCAGCACCTGGTCCATAGCCTTGTATGCTATGGAGTTTCACGTGCTCATCTAAACGTTTCTTGAATGTTTAGAGTTCCTGCATCTACCAGCCTTTCAGGCAGTGATTTCCAGATTTCAACCAACCAGTGGGTGAAAATATTTTTCCTCAAATCCCCTCTAAACCTCCTGCCACTTACCATAAATCTATGCATGCTGGTTAACGACCATTCTAATAAGGGGGAACGTTCTTTTATATCTACCCTATCTATGCCCCTCATAATTTTGTACAAATCAACATGTCCCCCTCAGCCTTCTCTGCTCTAACGAAAACAACGCCAGCCTGTCCAATGTCTCTTCATAGCTGAAGCTCTCCAGTCGAGGTAACATCCTGGTGAATCTCCTCTGCAACCTCTCCAATGCAGTCACATCCTTCCTATAGTGTGGTGACCAGAACTGCACATAGTATTCCAGCTGTGGCCGAACCAGCGTAAATCTCCTTCATAATCTCCCTGCTCTTATAGTCTATGCCTTGGCTAATGAAGGCAAGTAACCCATATGCCATTTTAAAAACCTTATCTACCTGTCCTGCTGCCTTCAGGGATGCACCATGTACATGCACACCAAGGTCCATCTCATCCTCTGTTCTTCCTAGGGTCCTACCATTCATTGTGTATTCCCATGCCTTATTATTACTCTCAAAATGCATCACCTCACACGTTTCAGCGATAAATTCCATTTGCCACTCTTCTGCCCATCTAACCAACCCACCTATATCGTCCTGTAGCCTGAGGCTTCTCTCCTCACTATTTACAACTCCACCAATTTTCGTTTCATTTGCGAACTTAATGATCATAACTCCTACCTTCATATCTTAATCATTAATGTACACAACAAATAGCAAAGTACCCAGCACCGATCCCTGCAGTGCACCACTGGATACAGGCTTCCAGTCGCAAAAACAACCTTAGACCATTATCGACTGTCTCCTGCCACTAATCCAATTTTGGATGCAATGTGCCAATTCACCCTGGATCCCATGGTCTCTTATCTTCTTGAGCATTCTCCCATGTGGGACATTTTCAACAGCCTTGCTGAAGTTCATGTAGACTACATCAACTACACTACCCTCATTCACACACCTAGTCACACCCTCGATAAATGCAATCAAATTGTTAGACATGATCTCCCCCTGACAAAGCCATGCTGACTATCCTTGATTAACCCTTACCTCTCCAATTGGAGAATAATTCTGTCCCTCAGAATTTTTTCCATTAATTACCCGACCACTGATGTTGGGCTCACTGGCCTGTAATTCCCTGGTTTATCCATACTAACTTTCTTGAACAATGGTTCTACGTCAGCTGTTCTCCAGTCCTCTGGCACCTCCCCTGTGGCCAGAGAGGTTCTGACCATTTATATCAGACCCCCTGCAATCTCCTCCCTTTACTCACACAGCAGCCTGGAATACATCGCATCAGGGCCTGGGGATTTATCCACTTTTATGTCTGCTTAAATTGCTAGCACCTCCTCCCTCTGAATACTCATTTGTTCAAGTATATCACAATCCCCCTGCCTAATTTCTATGCCTACATCACCCTTCTCCATAGTGAACACAGATGCAAAATATTCATTTAAAACCACAACTACATCTTCCGGCTCTCTACACAGATTGCCACTTTGGTCCCTAATGGGCCCTACTCTTTACCTGGTTATGCTCTTCCATTTAATATACTTATAAAAATACCTTGGGATTTTCCTATATTTTGCCCGCCAGTGTTTTTTCATGCCCCCTCTTTGCTCTCCTTATTTCTTTTTTAAGTAGGCCCCTGTCTTTTCTATACTCCTCTAGAGCTTCCACTGTTATTAGTCCTTTGTACCCACCAAAAGCCCCCCTTAATTCCTAATCCAATCTTATATATCGCTTGACAGCCAGGATTCATTTGGCTTTTTGAACCCACCCTTGACCTTTACAGGAACACGTTGGCGTTGTACTCTCCTTATTTCCTTTCTGAAAGACTCCCATTCCTCTGATGTGGATTGTCCTACAAGTAGCTGATATCAGTCCACTTTGGCCAGATCCTGCCTTTTCATATAAAAATCGGCCTTCCCCCAATTTATAATCTTTATTTCCGGTCCATGTTTCTGCTTTTCCATGACTACCTTGAATCTCACCGAATTATGGAAACTGTCACCAAAATGCTCTCCTACTAACACTTCTACCACTTGCCCGGCTACATTCCCTAGATTTAGGTCCAGTTACCGCCCCCTCTCTTGGTGGACTTTCTACATGCTGGCTGAAAAAGCTCTCCTGGATGCACATTAAGAATTCCGCCCCTCTAAGCCTTTCACAGTCGGTCTATCCCAGTTAATATTGGGTAAGCTGAAATCCCCGACTATTATTGCCCTAATATTTCTACACTTCTCTGATATTTGCCAACATATCTGTTCCTCTATCTCCCCCTGATTGTTTGGGGGCCTATAGTACACTCCCAGCAAAGTGCTGGCACCATTCTCGTTTGTAAGTTCTACCCATATGGCCACATTAGAGGAACCTGCTAAGATATCATCCCTCCATACAGCAGTAATTCACTCCTTGATTAATATTGTGACAAGCCCTCCTCTTTTAAACACCCCTCTGTCTCGCCAAAAATTTCTATACCCCGGAATATTGAGCTGCCAGTCCTGCCCCTCCCTCAAACATGTCTCTGTGATAGCAACAATTTCCTACCCCCATGGTTGCACCAACACCTTCAATTTAGCTGCCTTACTCACAAGACTCCTCGCCTTAATACAAATGACACCCAGCCTTGACATACACCCTTGTGCCATTACATATATGCTCTGCCTTGCAGGATGACTTGTTTTTTCCTCTATATTTGGCTGTGCAGCAACCCCTTCTATAGCTGCACTCCGTATCCCATCCTTCTGTCAAGTTATTTTAACCACCCCCCCAACAGTACTAGCAAACTTCCCCACAAGGATTTTGGTCCCGTTCCGGTTCAGGAGCATCCCTTCCGACTTGTTCAGGTCCCACCTTCCGCAGAAGCAGACCCAGTGATCAAGGAAACTTAAGCCCTCCCTCCTGCACCAACTCTTTAGCCACACATTCATCAGCTCTATCCTCCTATTCCTATACTCACTAGCACTTGGCACCGGGAGAAATCCAGAGATTACAAACTTTGAGGTCCTGCTTTTAATCTGCTACCTAGCTCCCTAAATACTTATTGCAGTACCTCATCCCTCTTTCTACCCATGTCCTTGTTACCAATGTGAACCATGGCTTCCGATTTTCACCCTCCCCCTCAAGAATGCCCTACAGCCGTTCAGTGATATCATTGGCCCTGGCAGCAGGGAGTCAAAATAGCATCCCGGAGTCACGTCTGCAGCCACAGAAATGTTTATCTGTTCCCCATACGTTCGAATGACCTATCAGTATTGCTCACCAAATCATTTTCCTCCCCATCTGTGCAGCTGAGCCACTGCTAGTGCCACGGACATGGCTCTTGCTGCATTCCCGAAGAACAATCTCCCCCATCAGCATCCAAAGCAGAAAATATGTTGGTGAGGGAGATGGAGCCAGGGGACTCCTGCACTACCTTCCTAGTTCTTTTACTCTGTCTGGCGGTCACCCATTTCCTGTCTGCCTGTGCACTGTTTACCTGCGGTGTGACCACCTCGTTAAACATGTTACCCACGAAGATCTCAGCTTTCCGGATGCTCCGCAGTGACCCCAGCCACAGCTCCAGATCCGAAAGGCGGATTTCGACTAGCTGCAGCTGGAGACACTTCCTGCACACATGTTCGCCCTGGACACAGAAAGTGTCCCTGACTTCCCACATAGCACAGGAGGAGCACTCCACACTGCCGAGCTGCCCTGCCATGCCCTACTCTTAATTTACTCCCTTTACTTTCTTTAAATTAAAAATAATGTCCCAGTAATTCGGGTCCCAACACGTGAGTATGGACGGAGTACCCACGCGTGGACCCGATGGAAGTGCCAGTTTCTTTCATGCATAGCGCATGCATGGGAAACTGGCATTTCCGGACCTCTGAACGAATGTGTGCGCAAGGGAGTCTCTGCGTGCGCTTTGCACTTACGTTTTTTTTTACAGATTTTTCCGTGAGGGTAAGTCTTTAGATTTTAGAAATGTAAAAATCGGGCATAAGGACTGCATTTCAAAAGGTAAGTGGTCCAATAATTAAAGTTAGAATTTTTTTTCCACAGGTTTATTATTTCAGTAGAATTTACAGTAAGGTAAGTGTATTTTTGGACACGATTTCGTGAAAAAAAATGTTTTCCGAAATTTGAATAATTGTTTGAAATAGTTTTTTAATGTTATTAATAGTTCATTTAATTAGTGGCATTTTTTTAACTTTTATTTTAAGTTTAAGTACTGTTTTGGGCGCCCGGAGTTTTCATGAGTTTGACAGTTCTTACTATCAAACTCATGAATGAACTTTTGCAACCTCCGATTAGTTGCCCAGTACTCACGTGATCCCAGCTGGCTCATCGAACTAACTACGTCGCTGGATCACGCTAGCAAAGCGCGCCGGGATCTGGACCGGGCCACAGACGCTTCCACACAGGCCGAGGTCTGAAATGTCGGCATGCTAGGTAAGTGTAGGTCGGGGGCTTGCACCCGCGGGAAGCCCCCGACCATAATTTCTGGGCCATTAATTACACTAGGGACCTTATATTATTTAAACACTACTTATTCTAAACTATAGACCTTACTTTTACTTTAACGACTGGAATGTACATATAGTCACCAGGTCCTACTTAGCAATCAGCTCTTTCCATGGTTGTGAGGTCATTTTAGTGGTTTTGCAGTTGCTGTTTGACTGCTCCTGCTCTCAAGCTCTTTACTTGGTGTAAAGTAAGAACCAATTCCTACAGGGTGAAAAGTTAGGAAAAGCAAAGGCGAAGCAAGGGAACTCCTCCTCCCACTCCTCACCTAACTCCCTGATTCACTCAACTCGCACTACTCTGTTTAAAACGCACTCAGTTCAAAATTGCACTGCACAGCCATTTTTTAGATGTGAATTAACTTAATTGTATAAACAATTTGTTCTAAATTAACCTCATACCTACACAGGCATAAGGACATTTCTGTGGCCGATTATCTCCGTTTGGGAGCATGCGGCATTGAATCCTTAAAGCAATCGTTTCAAACATAGTCATAGAATCATAACGGCACAGATGGAGGTCATTCGGCCCATTGCGTCCTTGCCGGCTGTCTATAGAGAAATCCAGTCAGTGCTATTCCCCCGCTCTTACCCCGTAGCCCTGCAACTTTAATTCCCTCAAGTGCCTATCCAGTCTCCCTTAGAAAAATTTGAGTGTCTCCACTTCCAGCCTCTTCTAACGGCAGCGACTTCCAGATCATCACCACTCGCTCAATCAAAACGTTTTTCCGCACATCCCACCTGTATCTTTTGCCCAAAAGGTTAAATCTGTGTCCCCTAGTCATTGTAACATCAGCTGTTGGGAAGAGCCTTTCCCCGTGTAGCCAAGGCAAACCTGTCATAATCACCTCTATCAAGTCACACCTCAACCTCCTTTGCTGTAATGATAAAAATCCAGCTTCTCCAACCTGTCCTTGTAACTAAGATCCCCCATCACCGTTAAATCTCCTCTGCACCCTCTCAAGTGTCTTCACATCCTTCTGAGAAACATACAAACAAAGAAACATAGAAGATAGGAACAGGAGTAGGACATACGGCCCCTCGAGCCTGTCCCACCATTTAATGAGATCATGGCTGATCATCCAAATTCAGAACCTGGTCCCTGCTTTCTGTGATATCCCTTGATCCCTTTAGCCTTAAGAAATATATCTAGCTCCTTCTTGAATATATTTAATAATTTGGCCACATCTGCCTTCTCTGGTAGAGAATTCCACAGGTTTACCACTCTCTGGGTGAAGAAATTCCTCCTCATCTCAGTCCTAAATGGCTTACCCCTTATCCTTAGACTGTAAACCCTGGTTCTGGACTCCTGCACCAACGGGAACACCCTTCCTGCATCTCGTCTGTCTAGTCCTGTTAGAATTCTATAAGTTTCAATGGATCCTCCCTTATTATTCGAAACTCCAGCGAATATAAGCCTCATTGACCCAATCTCTATTCATACGTCATTCCTGCCATCCCAGGTATCAGTCTGGTGAATCTTTGCTGCACTCCCTCCATGGCAAGAACATCCTTCCTCAGATAAGGCGACGGAAACTGCACACATTACTCAAGGTATGGTCTCACCAAGGCCCTGTACAACTGCAGCAAGACATCCTTACTCCTTTACTCGAATCCTTTCGCTGTGAAGGCCAACATACCAGTTGCCTTCTTAACCGCCTGCTGCACCTGCATGCTTACCTTCAGCGACTGGTGCACAAGGACACCCAGGTCTCCTTGTACTTCCCCTTTTCCGAATCTGTTGCCTTTCAGATAATAATCTGTCTTCCTGTTTTTGTCACCAATGTTGATAACCTCACATTTACCCACATTGTACTGCATCTGCCATGCATCTGCCCAATCACCCAACCTGTCCATATCATACTGGAGTTTCACTGCATCCTCCTCAAAGCACACTCCCCCACGCAGCTTTGTGTCGTCTGCAAACGTGCAGATATTACAGCTAGTTCCCTCGGCTAGATCATTAATGTATATTGTGAACAGCTGTGGTCCTAGCACCGATCCCTGTGGTACCCGACTAATCACTGCCTGCCACTGGGAAAAAGACACGTTTATTCCAACTCTTTGCTTCCTGTCTGTCAACCGGTTCTCTATTCAATTCAATACATTCCCCCCAATGCCATGTGCTTTAAATTAGCAAGCTGATCTCTTATGCGGGACCTTATCGAAAGCCTTCTGTTAGTCCAAATGCACCACATCCACTGGTTCTCCCTTATATATTCTACTAGATACATCCTCAAAAAATTCCAGTAGATTATTCAAGCATGATTAACCTTTTGTAAACCCATGTTGACTTTGTCCGATCCTGTCACTATTTTACAAGTGCTCTGCTATTACATCTTTTATAATGGACTCTAGCATTTTCCCCAATACCGATGTCAGGCTTACCGATCTATAATTCCCCGTTTTCTCGCTACCACCTTTCTTATAGTGGGGTTAATTTAGCTGCCATACAATCTATGGGGACTATTCCAGTGTCTATAGAATTTTGGAAGATGACCAGCAATGCATCTACTATTTCTAGGGCCACTTCTGTAAGTAGCCTAGGATGTAGATTATCCAGCCCTGGGGATTTATCGGCCTTAAATGCCGTCAATTTCCCTAACACAATTTCCCTAAAAATACTGATTTCATTGAATTCCACCCTCTCATTCAAACCTATGTTCCCCGACATTTCTGGAAGGTTATTTGTGTCCTCCTTTGTGAAGACAGAACCAAAGTATGTATTTAATTGTTTTGCCATTTCTTTGTTCCCCAGTATAAATTCCACTGATTCTGAGTGCAAGGGACCTACGCTTGACTTCACCAATCTTTTGCCCTTCGCATATCTATAAAGACTTTTCCAGTACGTTTTGATGTTCCCTGCAAGCTTACTCTCATATTATATTTTCCCCCTATTAATTAATCCCTTTGTCTGCCTCATAACATCGTAGTTTCCTTTATTTAAATTCAGGACTCTAGTCTCTGATTCAATTATTTCACTCTCCACCTTCATATTATGATCGCTCCTCCCCAGGGGGCCGGACACAACACCATTGCTAATTAATCCGTTCTCATTACGTAATACCCAGTCTAAGATGGTCTGATCTCTAGTTGTTTCCTCGACAAATTGGTCCAGGAAACCATCCCGTATACAGTCTACTATTTCCTCGTCCACAGTATTGTTACTAATTTGGTTAGCCCAATCTAAGTGTAGATTAAAGTCACCCATGATAAATGCTGTGCCCTTATTGCACGCTTCTCTAATTTCCCGTTTAATGTCAGCCCCAAACTCAGTATTACTTTTTGGGTGTTTGTATACAACTCCCACTATATTTTTCTGCCCCTTGGTAAGTGTCAGCTCTAACCCTACGGGTACCACATAATTAGTGCTAATATCCATCCTTGCTATTGTGTTAATCTCCTCTTTTAAATGTGGTGACCACAACTGAACGCAATACTCCCGTTATGGCATAACCAGTGCTTTATAAACGTTCATCATAACTTCAGTACTTTTGTACTCAATACCTTTATTTATGAAGCCCAATATCCCATATGCTTTGCTAACCACACTCCTAATATGTCCTGCCACCTTCAAGGACGTATGCACATTAATTCCCAGGTCCCTCTCTCCCTGCACACTCTTTAAAACTGTGCCATGAAGTGTATATTGCCCCTCCCTGTTATTTCTGCCAAAATGCATCACCTCATACTTCTCTGTATTAAATTCCATCTGCCACTTGTCTTCCCATTTTGCTAGCCTATCTATGTCATGTTGCAGTCTATTGGTATCATCCCCACTGTTTGTCACCCACCCCCAAGTTTGGTGTCATCAGCAATTTTAGAAATTCTACTCTGTATACAAATATGCAGGTCATTTAAACATTTCAAAAAAGCAGTGGCCCCAACACAGACACTTGCGAAACACCACTGTCTACGATTCTCCAGTCTGCAAGGCAACTATTTACCACAACACGATGTTTTCTGTCCTTAAGCCAATTCCATATCTAACTTGCCTATTCCATGTGGCGCAATGTTGGTACCCAGCTTTCTATGTGGTAATTTGTCAAATGCCTTCCTAAAATCCATGTAGACAACATCCATTGCATTCCCTTCATCAATCCGCCCTGTTACTTTAGCAGAAATTTGAATTGAATTAGTCAAACACGATCTGCCTTTTAAAAATTCGTGGTGGCTCTACTTCACTAATTTAAAGCTCCCAAGTGCCCGTTAATTTTCCCCTTGATTACAGTGCACTTGCTCGGCACCCCATCCACGAGTTTAAACATCCACTTTTCATGAGGGCAGCAAGTTGTTCCAACATCTGAGGCTCCACCAGCATTGAATTGGCCCGGAGCTGCTCTTCATCAACCCGGACTCCTCAACATCTCAGCTCACAGCAGCCGCTGGCTGACGGGATCGTGTGTATTCACAATGCAGAGCGAGCAGTCACAGCTCTTGTTCCTGTTTGACTCCCTGTCGTTCTTCCACCTCACTTTCTGTTTCGGACATCGGATTTTGGTCTGGTCACAAAACCTTCACAATTGCTGCTATGCTGCAGTTTCTTTTAATGTTTACAGGGCAGATGACCAGAAACTTAATGAAAGGAAGTCGGCAGCAGCATCTGAACAGTTTGCTCCAGATCTCGGTAACACCTCGTAGGGAGCTACAGGGTTACAACGGGATTAGTCTGATTGATAGTGGACTGACTAAAGGGAACTGATGTGAGATAGAGAACGAGGATCCTCAGAAACTGATCCTAGTCAACAAGTGCAATGTACATGCTACATGTGAGGATAAGCATTCAGACTGTCAGTGAAAACTTTTGCTCTCCTTACCTAAGGGAAAATACACGTGCCTTAGAGGGAGTGCAAACACAGGTTCACCAGACTGATTGCTCGGATAGGGGGATTGTACTATTAATATATGTTGAGTAGACTAGGCCTATATTCTCTCGAAACATATACAATTCTTACAGGGCTCGACAGGCTAGATGCAGCGAGAATGTTTCATTTGGCTGCAGTGTATAGAACCAGCGGTCACAGTTTGAGAATAAGGGGACGGCCATTTAAGACTGGGAAGAGGAGAAATTTCTTCACTCAGATGGTGGTGTATCTTTGCAATTAATCACCCCAGGGGACTGTGGATGCTCAATCCTTGAGTAAATTCAAGACAGAGATCGATAGAATTTTGGATATTAAAGGAATTGATGGAATTGGGATAGTGCAGGAAAGTGGAGTTGGGGTAGAAGATGAACCATGATCTTATTCAATGGAGGAGCAGGCTCGAGGGCCCAAATGGCCTACTCCTGCTCCTATTTCTTATATGTTCTTAGAAGGATAGTTATGGGACAAATAGTGGGCTGTGGGATTAAATTGGATTGTTCTTTCAAAGAGACGACACTCTCACAACGGAGCCAAATGCCCCTGTTGTGATGTAAGATTCTATGATTATATGTTGTTATCTCTTTATAATGATAAAGGCCTCTCTGAGGTCTCCTCTTAGTCTCCTTTTTCCCTGAGGGAGGAGCCCAAGGAGTCCCCATGTCTTCCTGCTCAATGCCCCTTTCACACTTCTGTGCTGAGCCCTGGTTTCTTCTCTTCACCCACAGTTGTATTAGGTGCACATATTCAGTACATACTTGGAGCAAAAAAGGAGCTTATTTTAAGTCCAGCAAATGAATGTTGGTATTGAGAAAGGAAGGAACTCAGTCCTTCTATCCTTGATGTCATCAGCTTGGTGCCCCGGACATGTAGCTCAGTGGTATGCGAGCCTAAGTTGCATCTCCAAGCATTTTCTTTAACTACAGTTGCTGAATGTTGCTTTATGAGGGCAGCAGGTTACAACAGCTGAGGCTCCAGAAACATTCAGTGGGCCGGAGCTGCTCTTCACCCACAGTCACAGACTGGCCAGATTGTGTGACGTCACAATGCTGAGCGAGCAGCCACAGCTCTAGTTCCTGTTTGACGCCCTGTGGTTCTTCCATCTCACTTGCTGATTCAAAGATCGGATGTCAGCTTGGAAACTAAACCTTGGTCATTGCATTTATGCCACAGACCTGTTTTTGAAATGTTCAAAGAGGAGCAGAAACCTTGAGAACAGAAAAGTATTTAAAAGCTGTGAGCCATCAGTATCGCTGGGCAGCTGGCTCTCTGTCAGAGAAAATAGAGATTATATTTTCATAATTACAGTCATAATGTGCTTGGAGAGACTAAAAACTATAACACGTGACCTTGATACATTCAAAGCATGCGCTCTACCACTGAGCTACATCCACACTGACAGCTAAGCACGCAAACCTTGGAAAGAGAGGAGCGCTGCTGTCTAAGGGCTGCTGTTTGCATCTTTGAGCGCCTCTCCCACAGACTCATCACCTCCAAACATTTAATTATATCGGAGCAGGAGTTAATCTCAGGCTCCCAGAAACAGCTCAGTTCAATGGGTAGTGCCTGAATATGTGATGGTGTCCACGGTGAGCGAGCAGCCCCTCTTGTTCCTCATTGGCTGCCGATGATTGGTCCTCCCACTTTCTGAATCACAGTTCAGATTTCAGCCCAATCTTCAGTTCTCACTTTTACAAAGCGCTGACCGCTGGTCCACACAACGTTTGTAATTTTATCTTTGGGAGCTAGTGTATCATGAGCGATATAGGTTTACACACCCGTTAGTGGAGATGTGTGGACGTGAAAGAGGGCGGAAAGTATGTTTTGTGGGGGCTTTAATAATGGCAAGATATTTCCACCCTGTTAAAGTCGAAAGAAAAAATAAAGTCTTCCATTTCACGAACTCAGGAAACACTGTAGAGCAAATGAAGTACGTTTGAGGAACAATCACTGTTGCAATGTCAGAAATGCGGCATCCAATTTGTGCACAGCAATGTCCCACGAAGTGCAATGCGAGGAACAGTACCTCATCTTCCGATTAGGCACTTTGCAGCCTTCCGGACTCAATATCGAGTTCAACAATTTCAGATCATAACCTCGTCCCCTATCACTTTTTTACTTTAATTTTTTCCACCCGTTTGTTTTGGGTCTTCCTTCCCACCCGCATTTCCTTCTGTTTCTCCCTCTCACCTGGCAGCTGTCTCTTACCTGCTAGTTCACTTCACACCTAATCTCAGCTGTCTTTTGTCTCCACCGGCCTATAACCATCTCGTTTGCTTTCGAATACCTTTTATTGTCTCTTTTACTCCTTTTGTCGATCGCAGTCCTGCCTTCGATCGATTTAATTTCTTTCCAATTTTGAAAAATGGTTCCGACCCGAAACGTCAACTCAAATTTCTCTCCACGGATGTTGCCTGAACTGCTGAGTTTTTCCAGCATTTTCTGTTGTTATGAGGTGGAGATGATCTGTTTTAGTGATGTTGGTTGAGAGACAAACATTGTCCAGAACACAGGGGAGAACTCCCCTGCGCATTATCGAATAGTGCCATTGGATACTTTATGTCTACTTGAGAAAGTAAGCGGGGACTCGGTTTAACGTCTCAGCCATTTTGATCTCCTTATCGGAGCAAGGATATACATGCCTTAGGAGTGGTGCAACGAAGGTTCAATAGATTCATTCCTGAGATCAGGAGGAATAACTTCATTCAGAGGGTTATGAATCATTGGAATTCTCTACCCCAGAGGGCTGTGGATGCTGATTCGTTGAGCATATTCAAGGCTGAGACTGATTGATTTTTGCACTCTAGGTGAGCCAAGGAATATATATCTTCTCAGATACCTCGATCTCAATTTTTTTCTGATTACCTTCCTGTGAAACACCTTGGACCGTTTAAAGAAAGGATATAAATGCAAGTTGTTTTTATTGGACTTTCCAACCTCATGGGACCTTGTAGTAAACAAACAAACACCACTACTGTGTTATTAGACTTCTGCGAAATTGTAATGCATTTATTCATATACTGAACGCATGACATTGCTGTACGCTCAAATGCATATGCTATTATAAAGCTATTAAATCATCTTCCATGCCATTAACAGTTATAATTATTTCCTGCAACAAAGCATCACCCGGGCAGAGCGCAGAGAGGAATCTCTGGCAGGGCAGAGGGGAATCGCACAGTTTTAACATAATAAACCCCGTTTTTATCAGTGAAAGGAAAGTCAATCCCATTCCTCAAGGTGCGCGCGATACTCTGCACCAGATTTAACATTCGGCGCTCTGCTATGGTGAAACTTAGCACCCAGGCAGTAAAAGCAAAAACATATTTTACACCAAATTATTTAGAGCAGAATTGACTTCCTGGAGGAAACTCCAGCAGTAGTGGAGAGGGCAAAGATGTTCATGAAGTTTCCTGATCTATTCTAATTTCCCCAAAGTGAGGTCCGTTCTGTAATGTGCAAGCTTAGTAAGAAGTTTTACTTTACTAAAACACCGCTTCTACCCTCCTGCTGCAAGGTGGTGCCGAGAGTATTGGCGAAATTGATAGCCCCCAATCCGGTGGTTAATCGATTATTCAAATTCATGGACTGGGGGCCAAGTTTGCATTTTGTGCCCGACTACACAGAAACAGCGATTCAGTCACAATTATCTCAAGGAACATGGCAAAAAGGATGGAATTTAAACTTGAGTTGTACAAATCCTTGGTCAGACCCGGTCTGGAATACTGCGGTCATTTCTGGGCATCGCTCTTCAGGCAGGATCTATTGGCCTTGGAAGGGGTGCAGCGCAGATTCACCAGAATGCTACCGTGGCTTAGAGAGTTACATTCTGAGGATAGGTTGCATTGACTTGGATTGTTTCCCCTTGAGTACAGGAGATTATTGTGTAAATTAATCAAGGTTCTTAAAATGTTTACACTATCTGATAGGTTGGCTATAGGTAATCTATTTCTTCTGGTAATGAAATCTATAACAAGGTAATTATAAAATTAGAGGTAGGCCGCTCAGAAGCAAATTCAGGAAGCACATCTTCACGCGAAGTTTTGCAGAAATTTAGAAGTTTACCCGCAGAAAGGCTCTGTGCTGGGGGACAATAGGAGATTTCGAGAGAGGGATTGAAAAGTTTTGTTAGGTCAGCGTATCAAATGATTAGGCACAATCCGGGTAAACCGAGTTGAGGTTCAGACCAACCATGATCTCATTCTATAGAGAAGGCTCGAGGGGCTGAATGGCCGGCTCCTGGTTACCATGTTCTAAAATGTTTGTTTAAATTACGCACAAAGTAAACTAAATACCTGGACTGGGGTCAGACATTTCTCACAGATTACATTTCCATAGATGGCTTCTTGCAAACACAAAGTCTCGCTGAATAATATTTTAATGGGTGAAATGCTGATGACCATGGCATTGTCCGGTACTGTTGAGATGGATGTGCCTGGTCTTCTAGAGTTTCACTGCTGCATAGAGGACGGAGTCCTCACCGAGGTTTTGGACGGTGTCTCGCTGACTCTGAAAGGAATGGTGCAAATGGTCAGAAATGCAATCGAACAACTACACTCTGGTAACAGTTCAGCGAAATTCTATCAGCTGATGCTCCAAGGCAGAAGCCGAAAAATGTCAAAAGCAGCGTTGTTGGAGTGAGCAGTATTAAACTGGGAATATTGCACTGCTCTAAAGGGTATTAACTGTCTGCTAACGGTTACATTTGCAGATGAAGTTTTCACCTCAGGTAATGCTGTTTGTTTAAAACAAGAAGGGACACTCGAGCAGCAGCAGGGCAACAGGACATGATGGAAACAGAGAGCGGGAGGAATTTTCTACTTGATCAGAGGTGCTGAAGGGACGATAAGGGTTCGGCCACCGATCACTTTGACATCGATGGAAAGGGACATCAGTAAGGTGTAAAATGGGCGGCTGAATCCAGATCACTGTTTTAGGCCCACTCTAAGCCAAAAGTTCCAGCGCCTATCTCTGACAGCATCGGAAAATGAAGGGACAACTTAACTTTCCAGGTGGGATACTAGGATGTTGTGTGTAAGACGTGGAAACCGCATGTTGGTTCAGTGGGTGAAATAGAAAATGGTCTTGTTTATGTCAAAATGCTCTGCATATTCCAGACATTAACCAATTGTTAAACTGTAAATGCTGTACATTGCCTAGATTCGCTTGTACAGGAGTGTGTTTGCAGCTGCATTCGTGGTAATTGAACTCTGTAATTTCCCTTCAGTTCCTATAGCGGGCCCAAATCTACACCTCACCCCTCAAATATTATTGTTCTATTGCAAATACATTTGTTCAATCCGCTTAGAAAAATAGAGATCCGTTCATTATTCTGCATTGGACATCATTCTGTCGCCGTTTAAAGACATATTGAAGTGTGATCAAAAACATTTTTGTCCTCATGTATATTAATTACTGGACAAGGCAATTGTGATATTTCAAAAGAAGAAGAACTCTGTTGGAGAAGGCAACAAATATTTGGACACATCGTTCCAGGAGATGGAATGAGCGAGATAAAAGTCCACATCAATGGAAAAATAAAATCCCAGTGCATTTTTAACTTACAGCGTTTACTCTCGGCAATGTTTGCAGGTTAAGAACAGCATCTAAACAAAACAAAACACAATAACAAATGGATTGATGTTTAAATACTTATAGCATTTTCCTCTTTTATTAAAGAGTTTTATTCCTATGGAGGTTTTGTTTATCATCATATGGATGGGACACCATCTCCACACTCAATAGTGGGAACTAGCTGGCCATTGACAACTACCAATGGGTATTTGACTATCCACTAGGAAGTGAATGCACCTCCTATGCTGAGCTTCCCTTCTCAATTCCTCGGTTTCTCCAGGAAGTGGATGGGTTGGCTGAGGTTTCTCTCGAAATGGGCAGTAGATTTTCACTGTATGACTTGATGTTTCTCGGATTATCGCTGATGCAGCGATAGCTTGCCTAATCTAGAGTTGTCCTGTGATCTCAATGAGTGCTAAACTCTCGATTGTTGAATATTAATGCATTTTTATCCATGATAATAACTTTAGCTATTTGAATAAGGAAACACTTGATTCCGAAATATTTACATCATACAGGCATGTTGCTTCCTCTCTACAAAATCTTACTTGCTGTTGTTAAAATGTTGTCATCCTTTTTGTTCAATCTTTGCTCATTATAATAACCTATGTGATCCTTTATTCTGGAAACTTTATATGTAAATGTCTCACACTGTTGTTACACCATCTAACCACGGGTGGCACTACAACGCATTAAACGTTACTGGAGAAGAAGTTCGATGCTACACCTAACCCAATGTGTTAGCTTCACATCTTTGAAAGGGTTTTGCTATTTAACATTAAATAACAATAAAACGTGAAGTATTGTACAAAAGGGAAAGACGGCCAACATTGGAATTTAATTACATCTGTGTACCCCGGTCCAGTTATCCACTACCCTACAAGAGCAAAAAGTGGAAGGAGCGCACGTCAACCCATGCAGCCCACCAACCCACCCCTTCAACCACCGTCTGCCCCAACTTTGACAGAGCGTGTAGTCACCTGAGAACTAATTTTTAGTGTGGAAGCAAGTCATCCTCGGTTCCGACTGACACCCTAAGAAGATGACCCTGCAATGCTGCACTTGAAGACTCTACTTAGCCCGGACTCCACATGCCTATTGCACTGCGAATTCGATGAGCAATACCATACAAATCTTTTGTGCTCTTTATAAATCGCACTTCCGATTGTAATTAGTTGCTTCACATTGCTCATGATAAATTCCTCTGCTTGATTCACTTGTAGAATCAAAATCTGCGACAGAAATTTGGCATACTGTAATTACATCTATCCACCAGTGGTGGTGTGGTGCAGCTTCTCAGCATGTTTGCAAAAACCTGTGATGCTATTACCGACTCCACTTGCTTCAGCAATTGCTACCTATTACAGTACTGTACTGTAAATATATAAATATTTAAAACAATGCACGATCAGATTTCCTATTAGAAACAAATTAGCACAGTGGGTCGGAATAAAAAAGGGGTTTGTTTTACATCTATGTGCCGGGTCCAGCGACCTCTTTCCGACTATCCTCTCTGCATCTGTTGACTACACTCCCTCATCACTCCCTGTCTGAAAAATCACTTTCATTGAATGATGAAAATATATATTCAGAGTTTATTTTGATTCTTGGTCAGATTCACTAAATGATTCAGAATGATTGACAGTATATGTGATTCACAGTTGGTTTGCTAATACAATAAAATGTCTACAAACGGTTACTAGAAATGTAACAATAAGATTGTGTTCATTCCTTTTCGTTAACTGCAAGAAAAGCTAAATGCAAAGGAGAATTTTGGATGTACGAATACAAAACTGAACTTACATGTTAGGGTCTCACTGCTTTGGTCACCAGGAGGCGCTGTGTTCCTTAAAACAACATATATCGTCAATTAATCATTTTATTTTCGATGGCACAGATCATTAAATTCTTGATACAGGTATTGATTGGATTTCAGACATGGATCCCATGTTATATGTAAAAGTATCTCTCTGCCCACGTCCTGGAACATGTGTTTATCCAACTGTTCCCAGGCCAGGTTATTCCTTGTTACCCTGGAACTAATGATTAGTTTGACATCTAGGGTGATTAATGAGGACCTATCTCCTGCTCTCACCATGTGGAGCGGCACCATTACATAGTTTGTGAATATTTCCTCCCGTTGGACAATCTTTTTGGCGAGCAGAATTTCCATTGGGCTAAAAATAAGAATTTGATGAAATCATCACAAACCGATTCGCGATATCGATTCAGTGAGCACAAAGAGGGATTTCATCTCTCATTGAGCTGTTGTTAATATGGGATCCCCAGATGAGAAAGGCTATAGTTTAATGAGATAATGAACAAAAACACATTTAAAGGGATGTAGTGCAGATGCAAACAAAATTACTGAAGTAAGTGAAAACTGCCTGGATTAGTGTTTGAATATGGTTGAGTTTGTGTGATTGTGTGTGTGTTTGAGTGTGTGTGTGTTTTATTATGATTGTGTGTTTGAGTGTGTGCATGTGTGTTTTAATATGTGTGTGTTTGAGTTTGAGTGTATGCTTTATTATGAGCGTGTATCTGTGTCTTTCACTGAACGTATGAGAAAATATATGTGTCCTTGTGTGTGAATATATGTGATTATGTATACCAGTCTGTGTATATGTATATGAATTTGTGAGTGTATGTATGTATATACATCTAATTGCCTGTTGGAGTGTGTGCGTGAGTGTGAGTGGGGGAGTTTCTTTCTAATATGAAAAGGAAGTGAAGTATACAGGGTACAATTATTCCTGAACATCTGCATCTGAGTTTTATCTTGGCCAGGTGTGGTTGTAATTGACAATTCAACAGTCAATGATCTCATCTCATTTCTCTGCTGCTTCTCCACTTCCCTGAGAAGAAAATGTAAGTGTTAGAAATCTGAGCCAAATAATGGTTTAGAAAATAGGAATAAGAGTAGAGCCAATGAGCTGAAAAGGTCTTTTGGACACAGAAACCTGTGCCCCAGCACCATAACTGCCCCGACACAACCACCCAATGTTTTATGAAGGAACCCGAAGGGGGTACTTTTAAATTAACCCACCGGTGGGAAACGGTCGAATTCAGGCAGGATCTCCATTGTACACAGCGCCCATCTCCTGCTCCGCTAAACTATAATTTCATTCCATGCTGTGTTGCAGATTTTCCTCCTCCATACTCATGTACTACCCTAACCACCTCCACAACATCACCTCTCAGCCGTCTCCTTCCAGACTAAGAATACCGAGTTTTTCGATTCATTCGTTACAATGTGACACTGTGGGTTGGAATTCCACTTGACTGGTAAAGGAAAATGGGCGGTATCGCTCACTCTGCATGTTCTACACCCCACAGGACATTCAGTTCCATACATGGGGAACACCATAGGTGGCAAATGCGATATCATCCATCTTGCACGATCAAGTAAGACACATTTGTACCCCAGTAATGCAGTTGCTCAAAATTAGCAGTAGCGTTGAGCCGCCCATTCTACGTTAAAATCTACATTCTATTGAAATCAATGATACTAAATATCGGATGGAGCAAATAACAGGCGGCTATTTAAAATACTCCCGTTATGTGCTTCCACCAAAGACGCATTTCTACCCAGGACCCTTTCTGCTTCGACCCTCGCTATTTCGCCTGTCAGTCTACGATTTCCAAATATTTACAGTCCGAGCTTATGGGTGAAGTGGGAGATGGTTGGAGGAGGTTGTCAGTACTGTGTTCATGGAGAGGCGGCTGTAAGCATGGTCTGCGTGTCTGTAATGAACGGATAATGCATGTTGATTAACCCACCTTTCTTCCAGAAGCACACACCCAACAGAACAAAGATGAGAATCAGACCCACAGCAGAGCCAACACCAGCCTCCAGCGCAAAGGATTTATCTAAGTGAGGTAAAGGGACACAGCGTAACCAAGTTAAACAACAGTTCCTACAAAAAATAGATAGTCTGCAGCTTAACAGAAGCCACCGATAGGCAGTGGATCCGGAGTGAATTCCAAAGCAGAAAAAATACATAAGAAATTAAAAGGTTGATATAATATCATAGAATTGCACAGAAAAGAATGAGTCCATTTGGCCCATCGTGCCTGTGAAAGAGCTATACAAATAGTATCACACCTCTGCTCATTCCCCACAGCCCTGCATTTTGTTCTCACTTTCAAGTATATATCCGATTCCCTTTGGAATGTTACTATTTAATCTGCTTCCACCTCACTTTCAGGCAGTGCATTCCAGATTACAACAACTCGCTTGTTTATTTAATAATTTTATCTCACCTCTGTGTTTTGCCAGTGATCTTTAATCTGTGCCCTATGGTTATCGACCCTACTGCCAGTAGAATCAGTTTCTCCTTATCTGCTCTATCGTAAACCCTCATAATTTTGAACCATTCTATTACATCTCCCCTTAACATTCTCTGCTCTAAGGAGAACGACCTCAGATTCCCTTGTCTCTTCACATAAAATGGCATAGCATTTCCAACACTCGCGATACTTAATGTTAGCGGTTCCTTGGATTTTCACTGTTTCGAAAACGTGCCTCAGATGTTCAAAGTCGTTCTCTCCTCCTCTGTTTTTTATAATAAATGACCCGCATTAAATCAGTGCTGCAAAATCAGCGAATCAGTAATAAAGTCGGCGGGGGTTTGGCATGCAGTTGACGTCACAATGCATTGGGAGAACATGACGCAGCACGAAGCTGATTCTCATTGTTCGATTGATTAGTTGCCTCGTTCATTCTTTGATTCTTTCATTTAATATTAACCGTGTTCTGGGACAAAGTGACTGTTCCCAGCTGGCGGCAAAAATATAACAGATTGCACGTAAATTAGTCAGTTTCATTCTGTAAGTTTCATTCTGGTCATTGGGTCAAAACTGCGCATGCGAGGAAAGAATGAGTTGAGCTAATTTTTTAGGTGCGGACCTTTGTCACAACATCCTGCTCTCTCCACAGACGCCGACTGAACTGTTGTATATTTCAAACAGCAGATTGTTTGTTTTGCTTATTGCTTACCAGGTTAAAATGACCTTTTGTTAAAGTCGGTGACGTGAATATTTTTTTTTCTCAGCTTCCCTAGGGTTAATCTTGCACTATTATAGAATCGATGAGGAACTACAGAAGAAAGCGAGTGAATCAAACTTTTAATCGGAGTTGGAGAAGTAAAACCATCCAATGGTTAGCGCTTTAGTTCTGCCATCAGTCACGCAGTAAGTAGCAAACACTTAATGGAATAAGAGTCAAGGGGTATTCGAGCACTGGCATAAAAGTGGGCAATGTCACATCGCCCACCTGTTCAGTCCTGTATGACGGGGTGTAAAGTGGGCAGCCTATGAGTCAACATCCAATAAGAATTTTAACATATTGATGTCATTTACATGCCAGCTTTAATCCTTAAACAGAACAACTGATGCACACTAACTATGATGCAAGCACCCCTTGTGCTGGGGTCCGATAAATACAGTGACTCTGTGAATCTCACTCACCTCCTACAGTTATATGTACAGGGTCACTCAGAGCCGATGTTAGCCGCCTTCCGCTCACATCCGCTTTGTACAGGCAGGTGTAACTTCCTCCATCGGAATGACCTATATTCCTGATGGTGAAGGTGAGAGAATTACACCCTGCAGCAGCATGCTGGACATCCGAGTGATTCGTTTCTCCATGTCTGTATAAGTAAAATGTGATGCCAGGAAGCTCCCGTGAGCTTGTACAGTTATAGGTGACTTCTCCACCCTTCACAAGAACATTGGAATCCATTGATATATTTGGTTTGGGTAGACCTGTAATTCGAAAGGAACAAGTAGTGACCATCGATTCAAAATGCAATATAGACTTATTCTTGAGAACCAAAATATGAATGAGCTGGGCTTGTGTACACAGGGGATAACTGAAACGTTTGGAGAAGACAAGACAGTCGAAAATATAGTGAGCAGTGAGGATGATATCAACACACATCAAGGGGACATGATTCTGCTATTCCCATTTACACTTCCTCTAGACCCAGCTTTTGTTTCTTTACTGGTCCCATACCATCTCCTTTTGCATTGTACAATCAGACCTACTGTAATTTAATCTTTCCTGCCTTCCAACCTAACACAGACCTTCCCATTTGATCTTTCCTCCCTTCCCCATTTCACTGCCTCTGCATTTGCTTAAAATGTTTTATAACTCTAAGTTTTCCAGTTCTGAGGAAAGATCATCGATGTGAAACGTTAACACTGTTTCTCTCTCTACAGAGGCTGCCTGGCCTGCTGAGTATTTACAGCATGTTCTGTTTTTATTTCAGGATTACATAGAGAGACTGGTGAAATTGAGAGAAACATGGCAGATGAAATCTAATGCAGATAAGTGTGAAGTGACACAATTTCGTAGAAATAATTAAGAGGGAATGTTTAAACGAAATTGTACAATTTCAAACGTGGTGCAGGAACAGAGGGACCTGGGGAGCACATGCACAAGTCTTTGAATGTGGCGGGATAGGCTGAGGTTACATTTAAAGAAAAGCTGTATCAAACAGAGGCTTAGACTACAAAGTCAAAGAAGATATGCTAAAGCTGTAGGAATCACTGGTTAGACGCCATGTAGGAATACTGTGTCCCAGAATAGGGCACTACACTTTAGGAAGGATGTCAATGCCTTACAGATGGTGTAGAGGAGATTTACCAGAATGGTTCCAGGGAAGAGGGATTTCAGTTATATTGAGAGACTGGAGAAGCTGTGATTGACTCGTCAGAGCAGAGAAGGTTGAGTAGAGATTTAATAGAGGTGATCAAAATCATGAAGCGTTTAGATAGATTAAATAAGGAGAACGTTTTTCCAGTAACAGCAAGGTAGGTAACCAGGGGACGCAGGTCTGATTGTACAAATCAAACTTCCTCTCCACCTTCTCTGCTCTAAGGAGAACTACCCCAGCTTCTCTACTCTATCCACGGAACTGAGGTTCGTCCTCCCTGGAATCGTCCTCGTAAACCTTCTCTGCCCTTCTCTAAGGCCTTCCAACCCTTCCTAGAGTGCGGTGCCCAGAATTAGACCCAATGCTCCAGTTGAGGCCGAACAAGTGTTTTATAAATGTTTATTATGACATCCTTGCTTTTGTACTTTATGCTGCTATTTAAGAAGTTCAGGATCCCGTATGCTTGTATAACCGTTTTGTCAACCTGCCCTGCCACCTTCAACAATGTGTGCACAAATACCTCCAGATTTCTCTGGATACACATACACTTTAGCGTTGTAGCTTTTAGTTTTTATTGTCTCTCCTCGTTCTTCGTACCAAATATATCATGTCACACTCTTCCACGTTGATATATTTCGTATTGTTACTGCATCTGTGGTAAATGAATGTAAAGAACAACAGAAATGGATTTCTGCATGTTCTTGTGCCATGAAAGGCTGGTAACTCAATAACGATTGTGACGTGTTTAATTGAAATGTTCGTATCGGCAATTGAGATTCGACAAAAAGGGAACTGATGGTTTCAAAAAGAAAATAAATCAGTTGGGGATCTTGTTCCAAAATCTGGGCTTATCGCTGAAATTACCATCTTTGATACCAGGAGAAGATATTTTCCTTTGAAATTCACATTTATGCTAAATTAGTCGAGCCATAACCTGAATAAAAATAGTGAACAACTCCCATAAACTGTGTGGATTTACATTTCACATCAGGCAGTGCAGAGTTGCTCGGCTGTAGGATGTGGGCTTCGCTGGCAAGGCTGGCATTTAGTGCCCGAACCCAGTAGCCCTTGAGAAGATGATGGTCAGTCTTCTTCTTTAACCCATTTATGCTCCCACAATGCTGTTCGGTATGGACTTCCAAGATTTTGAGCGAGCGACGATGAAGGAACGCCAAATATATTTCCAAGTCAGGATGGTGTGTGACTTGGAGGTGGAACTAGGAGATTATGCTGTTCAGATGCTACGACTGCCATCGTCCTTTTTTATGATGGAATTCGAGGGATTTCGAGGTGCAGACGAAATCCATTGAGTGATATGAAACCTTAAATGTACTTAAGTTAAAATATTTTGCGTATCAGGATGTTTTTGTAAATCTCATTCCACTGTTTCGGTTATCTGACTGAGAATCTGTAATCTGACAAGGCCACCCACACTGGCGGTGCCTCGTGAGGTGACCATACATTCAGTGGAGTTAAAACTTTGGCAGGAAGAAGCCATTTGACGTTAAACATTCCACTGTGGTAGTTCCAGACATTTAGTGAGTAAAATTGGAAATCAGGGTCAGATTTTGCGTGATTTTAAGAGATAGCCGGCCGCCCCCTGTCAGAATGTGTTGTCTTCACATCGCTAAATATCCAATCTCTCAGCTCCATCAAACAGCATTCCCTCAGTACTCAGTCACAGGGACAATGGTAAACTAGCACGATATTAGATTCCATTTAAGTCAATGGAGGGTATAATTGGGCGGAGAGTAAAATGGAAGGTCGATCCCTATCCGCCTCTTTTCCACCTGGAGGATGTGGTTAAAGTTACCCTCCAAGTGTCGCCATGGACTGTGAGCTCATGTATTTCGTCGGGATTGAATGCACAACATTCAGACGCAATGGAGTATAAATTCGTCTTGTACAGTAGCCTAAAGCAGGCGATAGCTCAACATCAGCACGTTTTACACATCGCCGGATTTCCATTTCAATTGCCTGCAATGGAATCAGAAATCTGTCGGGTGTGAATCGGGCGGCTGTTTCGCTTTCGCCTGTTTTACGCTAATTCCCGTGAGGAATGTCACACTATCTCCAGTAATGCTCTTTGCGGTGAGCAGGTGCACAGCGAGTGATTGCAGGGCATGTTACATGAATCCTGTCAAGAGTTGAGGAATCAGATTAAAACCTAGCCCCACTATGTATGAAAGGAGGGAGAGAGGAAACGAGGAACTACAGGCCAGTTAGCCTGACATCAGTAGTAGGGAAATAGTTCGAATCTGTTATTGAGGAAATGGTAATAGGTCACTCAGAAAATACAAATATCATTGACAGAGTCAACACGGATTTATGAAAGTGAAATCATGTATGACAAATCTGGTGGAGTTTTTTGAAGTTGTAAATGGCAGAATTGATAAGGGGGAATCAGTGGAGGTGGTGCATTTGAATTTTCAGAAGGCATTCGATAAGGTGCCAAACACGAGGTTACTAAACAGAATTAGGGCTCATGGGATTGGGGATAATATATTTGCATGTATTGAGGATTGGTTAACGGACAGAAAACAGAGAGTTGCAATAAAAGATTCATTTTCGGGTTGGCAGGCTGTAACAAGTGGGGTTATGTAAGGATCTTTGCTTGGGCCTCAGCTTTTCACAATCTACATCAATGGTTTGGATTAGGGGACCAATTGTAATATATTCAAGTTTGCTGATGATACAGAGCTGGTGCAACTTAAGGTGTGAGGAGAATGCAAGAAGGCTTCCAGGTGATATAGACAGGCAAAGTGAGTTGGCAGGGACAGGGCAAATGGAACAGAATGTGGAGAAGTATGAGTCTAGATCCAAGGCCCACAGTCTCAGGTTAAGGTTTCGGCCATTTAGGAATGAGATGAGGAGAAATTTTTACACTGGCTGGATGACAAATCTTTGGAATTCAGTACCCCATGGGGCTGTGAAGGCTCAGTCGTTGAGTATATTCAAGACAGAGGTAGATAGATTTTTGAATATTAAGGGAATCAAGGGATATGTGGATAGTGCAGGACAGTGGAGATGCTGTAGAAGATTGCGAATGACCCTACTGAATGGCAGAGCAAGCTTGAAGGGCCAAATGGCCTTTCCTGCTCCTGTGTCTTATATCCTTATGTTCTTAAAACCAATTCTGTTTTATTCCTCTCTCCAAATATTAAACCATTAATTCAGTTACAGTGATAGAAGCATGATTTTATAAACATACCAAGAGTGCTGGAAAAATACTAAAATCCTCTGCTCCCTGTCACTCACCTGCTACAGTGACCATCACAGACTCACTGCACTGAGTTTCTAACCACCTTCCATTGACGAGGGTCCCATATTTGCACTGGTACCGCCCTCCTTGGTCAGTACTGTTAACCGGGATTGTTAAAATGTTGTCCTTTCTGACCATTTGATCAGATTGCAGGTATTGATTATCTTTGTATAAGTAGAACGATTTGTCTCGATAATCTACGGTCACATTGCAGGTAATGGTGATCGCCTCTCCTACTACATACACCCCACTCGGTTGATCAAGTGATATCATTGGTGTAGTTAGCGGATCTGTGGTAAAATAAATATAAAGTACAATTAGAAATGGATCTGCAGATTTCCACGTGCAGTGCAAGGTTGGGAACTCATTGATGATTGTGCGGTGTTGAAGCACAGTTTCCCATCGGATACAGAGATTCCACAATAGGGGAGTTCGGGAATTGATTATAAAAAAAGATTGACTTGCATTTCTCTAGCGCCATGCATAACCATGGGACGTCCTAAAGCAGTTTACAGCCAATTTAGTAATCTTGAAGTGTATTCGCTGTTGTTATGTGGGAAATCAAATGGTGGTGCCAAAGAACCAAAATCCGCTCAAGTTCTCGGTCCAAAGTCCGGTTTCAGGCCAGAGATTTTACTCGGGGATGCGAGCGGAACAAGGAAATGGTTGCTTTGAAATGCCCAGTGCTGTTACTTTAGCAAGGTGAAGATGAGATCAGAGAGAGTGAAAGTCTTCATTATTCCCATAGCAGCGACTGGTACCACTGCAAGTATGATACCCCCGCCAACAGAAGGCAGTGAGCAACCAATCTAAGCGAGGCTTTGAGTGTTACACTTTTGAAATAATTTAGCCGTTTTTGTGAGCACACAATTATTTTTATAATTACATTGTGGTTGTCGCTGGCATGTCCAGCAACTACTGTCAATCCCTAGTTTCCCCTCCAGAAGCTGTGGGTGGCCTTCTAATTGAACCTTAGTGAGGCCAGTGTGGTCAAAGTGCACAACAATGTAATGAATTGTAAGGGTTGGACGTACCAACGATGAAGGAACAGCGATCTATGTCCAAGTCAGGATGGTGTGTGACTTGGAGGGGAACTTTGAGGCGGTGATGTTCCCATGTACCTGCTGCCCTTGTCCTTCTAGGAGGAATAGAACGCTGGTTTGGGAGGAGCAGCCGCAGAAGCCTTGGTGACTTGCTGCAGTGCATATTGTAGATGGGAAACACTGCAGCGACTTTGCGCCGGTGGTGGACAGAGTGAATGTTTAATGTGCTGCATGATTTGCCAATCAAGTAAGCTGCGTTGTCTTGGAATGTGTCACGCTTCCTGATTTGCAGCTGCTCTCACCCAGAGATGTGGAGAGTATTCAATCACACTCTGGAGTTGTGCAAGGAGATGGTGGAAAGGCTTTGTGGAGTCAGGAGGTGAGACACTCGCCGCAGATTTCCCTGCCTCAGACCTGCTCTCGTAGCCACTGTGTTTATTTGAAGGTGAATTTGGAGTGGATGTTGTTCCCATGCACCTGCTGCCCTTGTCCTTCTGGCTGGTGGAGGTCCCGTGTAAGTGAAATGCTGACGAAATGCAATGAAGAAAGAGATATGGAAACCCACAAAGTAATTCGATTAAAATATCACACATAATAGGATCATTTTGAAAGTCTTGGCACGCAGATTCTGTTCTCGGACAGAGAAACCTGTAATCTGTTATGGCCAGCCCATCTGGAAAGCTTCTTGAGCTGACACTACACTCAGTGGAGTTAAATCCCACACGCTGTGCTTTCATTGTGGCAATAAAATTTAAAGTTTAAACATGAAGTGGGACATTTTTTTGGAGGTGGATCCTTGAACATAGTATTTATGATTCGATTTTATACACATAATTAAATGGAAAGCTTTATCAGGCAGGGCTGAAAACGGGCGGCCGAATCGCTAGCGCCCGTTTTGAGCTACCGCCCGTGACGAGTTTCATCGCCTTATCTCCAGTAATGCCCTTTGTCGGTAATGGATTCACATCAATTGAACACAGGTCCAGAATTACATGAATACTTTCGAGAATTGATCAATAGGTTCAAAACCCATTCGGTTTCTTCCTCTATCCTAATATTAAAACATTCATGTTGTTCCAATGATTAAAGCATGATTTTATAAAAATTCCAAGAGCTTGATAAAATCATACAAAATCCATTGATCCCTGTCACTCACCTGCTACAGTGACCGTCACAGACTCGCTACGATGAGATTCTAACCGTCTTCCCTTGACAGAGGTTTTATAGTGGCACTGGTACCGCCCTCTCTGGCCTTTACTGGTAACTGGGATTTTTCCAATGTTGTCCTTTCTGATATTTTGATAGGATTGCAGATATTGATTATCTTTGTAAAAGTAGAAAAATTTATCTCGTTAATCTTCAGTCAAGGTGCAGGAAACGGTGACCGTCTCTCCTACAACATACACCCCACTCGGTTGATCAAGAGTTATCACTGGTGTTGTTAGCGGAGCTGTGGTGAAATAAACAGAAAGTACAATTAGAAATGCATCTGGGGATTTTCATGTAAAGTGCAAGGTTGGGATCTCAATGATGATTGTGCGGTGCTGAAGCACAGTTTCACATCGGATACAGAGATTCCACAAAAGGAGAGTTGGGGATTCGATTATGAAGAAAAAAAGACTTGCATTTTTCTAGCGCCTTTCATGATCTTGGAACGTCCCAAAGCAATTTACAGCCAATTTAGTAATTTTAAAGTATTTTCGCTGTTGTAATGTAGGAAATCAAATGGCGGTGCGAAAGAACCTACATCAGCTTCAGTTCACTCTCCAAAGTTCGGTTTTAGGCCGGAGATTTTACTCTGGGGTACAAGCGAAAAAACAAAAAGGTTCCTTTGAAAAGCCCACTGCTGCTAATTTAGCCCAAGTGAAGATGAGATCAGAGAGAGTAAAAGTCTCCATTATTCCCTTAACAGCGACCGGCAGCAGTAGAAGTAAGATACCTCCACCAACGGAAGGCAGAGAGCAACCAAAATCAGCGAGGCTTTGATAGTCACTCATTTCAAATAATTAAGCCGTTTTTGTGAGCACGCAATTATTGTTATCTTTACCGTTGTGGTTGTCACTGGCGTGGCCAACAACTACTGTCAATCCTAGTTTCCCCTTCAGAAGGTGTGGGTGGTTTTCTAATTGAACCTTAGCGAGGCCGGTGTGGTCAAAGTGGAAAACAATGTCAGAGTTCAAATTTTTTACCTACCGACGATGAAAGAACAGCGATATATATCCAAGTTAGGCTGATTTGTGACTTGGAGGTGAACATGGAGGTGGTGGTGTTCCCATGCGCCTCCTGCACTTATCCTTCTAGGTGGGAGAGGTTGCAGGTTTGGGAGGTGCTGCCGAAGAAGTCTTGGTGACTTGCTGCAGTGCAACTTGTAGATGGTAAACACTGCAGCCACTTTGTGCCGGTGGTGGATAGAGTGACTGTTTAAAGTGCTGCATAATTTGCCAATCAAGTGACCTGCTTTGTCTTGGATTGTGTCACGCTTCCTGAGTTGCAGCTGCTCTCATCCAGAGATGTGGAGAGTATTCAATCCCACTCTTGACTTGTGCAAAGAGATGGTGGAAAGGCTTTGTGGAGTCAGGAGGTGAGACACTCGCCACAGAATTCCCTGCCTCCGACCAGCTCTAGTAGTCACAGTGTTTATGTGGAGGTGAATTTGGAGCGGATGTTGCTCCCATGAGTCTGCTGCCCTTGTCGTTCTGGCTGGTGAAGGTCCCGTGGAATTGAAATACTATCGAAATGCAATGCAGGGAGAGAGATGGAAACCCACGAGATAATTAGATTAAAATATCGTGCATATCAAGATCTTATTGAAAATCTCAGCACGCAGATTCTCCTGTCAGCTTGCAGAGCTTCTTGAGATGACAGTACACTCAGTGGGGTTAAATCCCTGGCGCCGTGCTGTCATTGTAGCACTAATCGTTGATTGTTCGAACCTCTAGTGATAAACATTTTCTTAGGCGGATCCTTGAATCAGGCGGCCGCAATTTGATTTTGTACACATAATTAAATGGAAAACATAATCAGGCGGGTCATAAAATGAGCGGCAAATCGCTATCGCCCATGTAATGCTACCGCAGGCCATATGTTTCATTCTCCGATATTGTCATTATGTGAGAGACAAGCAGTGATATCCGATTGTATTACAGTGAAAAAATTGATTCTTACCCATTACCGTTACCTCCACGGTATCACTTCGGTCTGAGGTTATCTGCCGCTCTGACATTGTTCCCTTATACACACAGGAGTAATCTTCTGACCCAGTCCCCATGCTGTCCGTGATGTCAAAGATGATCGCGGATTCCCATGAATTGGCTTTGACCATTTTGATTGGATTATTTTGCCCTCCTCTGTACAAATAGAACATGCTCCCTGAATATGGAGATCGGGCTCTACAGGTAACTCTGACCATCTCCCCTCTCACAAATGTTTGATCCAGAAGGTTAAGTGATATTAATGGTTTGTGAGGATGAGCTGTGAGGATAACAAGAAATCAATATCCCGCCGGGCGTGAACGGTTCTGCAATCCGCTTTTCACCCCAGACTATTATACTCTCCTTGAAGTCAAATGAAAGTAATTTCCGAAAGGTTGTGACCCAATCAGCCGACCCGATTTTACGTTGTACTGAAGTAAATTAATGGTAAAATCGGGCGGAGTGTATATCGTGAAACCGGCCCGAAACAAGCTCTTTCCCGCTTGGTGGATTTGCTCACAATTGCCCACCATGAGCTGTAAGCTGTGAGCTGGATATAGCCAGGACAATGTAAATGACCACCGGCCAGTTTTCTGCTGAGCGAGTAGGTTTAATATCACACACAATGGAATCGGATAGCGTAAAAACGTGCAGCCGATTCACTTTCGTCTTTTTTGCTCCTCCACCCGAGACAAATTTCAGGTGCAATATCTCAGTATTGCTGTTAATAACAGTAGATGCACAGCGGTGTATTCAGGGCCATTGTTACACGGATCCTGTCAAGCTTTGAGCAATGAGATCAAAGGCCATTCGCTTTTATTCCTTTCTCCTAACGTTAAACATTTCATTTTGGTATTGTGAATAACACATGGATTTTTGAAAATCCCAAGCATGTTGCATAGACATATTAATAAACTCTGCCCCCTGTTACTCACCTACTATTGTCAGCGTAATAGCCTCACTCAGCGGGGAAAATAATTGCCTTCCCTTGAAGGAGATTCCATACTGGCATTGGTACCGCCCTCTTTGGTTACGCTGTGTAATCAGGAATGTTGCAATGTTGCCTTTGTTACGATTGGGCTAGAGGACAGCATTGGGCCATCTCTGTCAAAGTAGAAGGCTTTATTGCGATAATCTCCGGTCACAGTGCAGGTAATGGTGACCCTCTCTCCTACTACATACACCCCACTCGGTTGTTCAAGAGACATCACTGGCTTTGTTAGCGGATCTGAGGTAAAATTGACGGAAAGCACAATTAGAAATAGATCTGCGGTTGTTCATGTCATTTGTTCACTCAAAAGTGATTGTGCTACGTTGGAGGGAAGTCCTTTCATTGGGGACTGAGATTCCACAAAAGTGGAGTTCGGGACCTGATTAAAAGCAAGAGAAAACTTGCATTTATATAGCACCTTTCAGGAACTCAGCAACTCCTAAATCGCTTCACAGACAATGTAATACTTTGGAGCTCAAGTCACAGCTGAAATGTAGGAAATCAAATGGCAGAGTCAAAGAAAATAAATCAGCTTCGATTCTCTTTCCAAAGTCAGATATTAGGCCAGAAAAGTTACTCTGGAATACAGGCGGAACAAGGAAAATGCTTAATTGGGCATCGCTATTTCTGCTAATTTAGCGAAGATGAACATGTGGTAAGATTACTGAACCTCCACGTTAACTCTGCGGATTCGCATTTCAAATAATGGATTTATTTCGGTGGTCCCAAAATATTTTTGAATCATTCCAGATGAGGCCACTGATGGTAAGGCCGTCATTTGTTCCCTATATCAAGTTGGCCTTGAGAAGATGGGGGTGGGTATTCTTCTTGATCCGACGCAATCTGTGTGGGGAAGGTGCTCACACAGTGCTCCCGCAGGGAGTTCCACGGTTTAATGCTATGAAAAATGAAGGAATTACAATATATTTCCAAGTCAGGATGGTCTGAGAGTGGGAGGGGTGCCTGGTGGTGATGGTGTTCCCATACACCTGAAGCTCTTGTCTTCTGGTTGGTGGAGGTCGCTGGTTTGGAATTGTGTAATTGTCCTCCGGAGGTCTATTACTGTCCTCCTCATTGCTCACTATATTTCCGAGTTTCCTCTCGTCTGCCAACTTTGAGACTTATGATCTGTATAACCAAGTCCAGGTCATTACTATGCATCAAAAATGTATTCCCTCTTGAATGTTGCTATTGAATATGTCTCCAGCACCCTTCCAGGCTTGGCATTCCAGATCACAACATCTCGCCGTGTAACACAGTGCTCTTTAGTTCCTCTCTGGATCTTTTGCCAATGGTCTTAAATCTGTGCCTTTGGTTCAGTTTCTATTTTATTTACTCTGTCGATAACCCTTATAATTTTGAACATCTCTATTGAGCCGCCCCTTATTCTTTTCAGCTTTAAGGTACAAAAACATCTCACCTAGTCTCTCCAGATAAATAAAAAACCTACCAGTTGTGATATTGCAAAAACGCTGCCCGTCTCACTCACCTGTTACTGTTACTCACACCGAGGGACTAAGTGAGGACCATGTCCATTGCTCGTTGACAAGGTATCCATACTTGCACTGGTAATCTCCTTGCTGATATCTGCTGGTTGACGCAATGTCAGACACTCTGCTGGTAGTGGGAAATGGAAGTTTGCCCCCATCTTTATAAAAGGTATAATCGCTACCCGGGGAATTTATGTCGCCATTGCAGGTAATTGTGATGTTCTCTCCGGGTAAATACACGCCAGATTCTTCATTCAGGGTAATTTCAGGTTTCAGCTGAAGTTCTACGGTAAAAATCATGCTAAACATTTATAAAGCATTGACTTGCTGGCAGCTGGAGTATAGTGTAGTGTTCTGGGCACCAAACTTTAAGAACGATGTCAAGGACTTGTATAGGGTAAAGTGAAGGTTTACCAGGATGATCCGGGGGTGAGGGACTTCAGTTACGTGGAGAGATTGCAGAATCTGCGATTGTGCAGAGAAGGTTAAGGGAGAACCTTATTGGTGTATTCTAAATTAAGAGGGGTAAGTTTGAGCAAATAGGGAGAATCTGTATCCTCTGGAAACTGGGTCCATAAATAGAGCTCAGTGACTTAAAATAAATGAGAAAGGAACAAGAAGGGACCGGCGGAGAATTTCTTCACTCCGATGATTTTAAGATTGGTAAAGCAATAAGTGAAAAGGTGCTGGATACAGATTCCACCGGAACACTCATGATTCAATTGGACATGTATTGAAGGGCGCTAATGTCCAGCTTTAATTTAAAACCTGGGGTGTGGGACACAATTGTACAGCTCTTTCACACAGCTTTCACAGACATGATGGGTGCAGTGGATTACTTCTGTTCCTGAGAGACGGTATCATGCTATGAATTTAAGCTCTACCGAAATAGAAAGGGATTGATGTTAGTGACCTGCTTTTGTGATGGCGTTGTTCGCCGACAGAAGGCGCTAATGCACTTTTCAGGGCATCTAAAGTTGCAAGCAAATGGTGGGATAACCCATCAAAGCGAGTGGAGAAACATCTTAGAATTCTCCATCTTTGTGATGTGCGAAGTTCAGTGCAGTAAGTGTTTATCACTCTCTCGTCTCTGAGTCAGATGATTGTGGGTTCGAGCCCCATTCCAAACACTGGAGCTCATAATCTGGGCCGACACGCCCACTGCAGTACTGAGGGAGTGATGCACTGTGGAGATACCAAACCTTGGATGAAACTTTAACCCGAGGTCCTTACCTTCCTCACAGGTGAATGGTAAATATTCCCTGGCACTTTCTGCAGAGCAGGGAGGTACTTGTGCTCTCTTGTGTCAATGGAGCAGGAGGTGGTGTTCGTGATCAGAACGAGTTCAGATAGGGCATATGGGGAGATGGGAGATAATAGGAAATAAAATGCAATTCAAGTTCAGGGCAGGGTGAGCGGGATAAGGGGATGGTTTCTTTTGCAGGGCAAGGGAAGGAGTTGAAGGATCAGTGGCATCTGAGTGGATGACTTTAGGAATAGAGGAGTGTACTGAGATGAAAATTTCTAGGGGAGGTGATGGTGGGTTTGGGTGTTAGAGGAGGGAGAGGTTTAGGAACACAGCCGAGCTCCGAACACACGGGGTGGGGAGAGAAACTGACATGGGAACTGAAAACACTGAGGACAAGGAGTCGCTCAATGAACAGGTCCTGGGATGAAAGGGAGAAAGCATATCTTAGTAAGAGACTCGGATGGGACTGGAGTTTTTAAGGCAACTATGTCTTGCGGAGAGACCAGGAGCGTGGATCATGTTGAGGGGGTGAATGTAAGTGTAGGTAACAGATGAGCAAGAGTAGAGTCTGCGCTGAGATTTGGTGATTAGGGCCACAGTGCTACCACAGGTGCTAGAATGCGGAAGCACGTCGGGAGGCTTCAGCGAGGTTCAAGATGTTGCCATTGTGAGTCAAGTCTCAGGCAAAGCCAATAGATCAAAGCAATTCAGCAATCACCCACATGGATTGCAACTGCCTTGTTTGTTTGCATTACATTATACGGCAGCACAGAAACAGGTCATTCGACCCATTAATTCCATGTCTGCTGTTATGCTCTACACGATCCTCCTCCCACCCTCTCCTTCTGACCCCATCAACATATCCTTCTCCTCAACTAGCGAGTTCCATATTCTAACTACTCTCTGGGTAAAGAGGTTTTTCCTGGATTCCCTATTAGATTCATCAATGACGATCTTATGTTGATGGACCTTAGAACTGGTCTCCCACGGAAGTGGAAAAATGTTCTCTACAACTGCCCTATCAAACCCGTTCATAATCCTAAAGAGCTTTTTCACATCACCCCTTCGTCTTTATATACCTAGAGAAAAGTGCCCGAGCCTTTTCAATCTCTTCTGATAGTTACATTATTTCAGGTCTGGTATCATCGTAGTAAATATACATTGCACCTTCTCCAGTGCCTCTATATCCAGTTTATAATATTAAGACCAGAACTTTTGAGAGTGCTCCAATGTGGTCTGCCTTAAGAAATGAATCCCAGGGCGTTCTTTGTTTTGTTATGTGTTAATTAAATTGTGTCTCAAATTTTAGTGATTTGTGCCCTGTTCCCCCAGATTCCTCTGCTCTTCAACCCCATTTTGGAAATTAGTTTCTACGTAGTAAGTGTTATCCTGATTTCACTTACATATGTTGATCCACGTATATCCTTCCACTTCACACTTTGTACATATATATAATAATAGTGAACAATTAATCCGGATGGAAATTGGTAGCGGTGCTGGTTGACACATTGAACAACCCAAGGGGATAGTGGTGAATTACTTGACTGGGATGGATAAATAGATTGTGTGATTAGGCTTCAGCAAGAGTGATGGGTGTCGTGATCAGCAACAGAGCAGGAGCGGGAGTGGGCGTTGCTGCTCGTATGAAAAAATTGACAGAAATCTCGATGGACCTTTCAGAGAATGCCAGGAGAGGCATAGAATGCCGCTGTGAATTGTTCACCAATAAATCATTCATGCAAATTAAGGAGAGTGGAATGCCAGGGAAGCTGGTTAAAAAGGGACTTGAGTTGTTAACAAAATTATACACAAGTTAGATGAAAAAAGTCATCGTAATATTAAGTCGAGCATTTGTCCGGTAAAGCGCATGGAATTGAAGACAAATTAGTGACATTGGTACTGAATTGATTAGCAGTTACGAATCATAGAGTAGCGATAATGTGTCTGTAATCTAACTGGCAAAAAGTGACAAGTGGTGTCCCCAGGATTCTGTAATGCGGCCTCGTGTTTTAACTGCATTGATCTATGAGTTACAGGAACGAATAAAGTTCCAGATATCCAACTCCACTGACGGCACTAAGCTGTATATTCTGGCGATAGCAGCAGACCGTTGCAATGGGACACTGCTACCTTAATGAGTGGGCAAAACTCTGGGCAATTTAGTTCAGTGTCGGGGGCTGTTTGGTCAACCAATTTCGACCTAAGCAAGATATATATTACACCTGGAATACTGTGAGCACTTCAGCAAACCACACCATAATTAGCATATAGGAACATAGGAATCGAACTAGGCCATTCAGTCCCTCGAGCCTGTTTCTGCCATTCAATTCAATCATTGCTGATCGGTATCCTTACTCCTTCTAACTTCTAGCAGATTTCAGTGAACAATTCTGTACTTTCAACATAAAGGAAGCACGGTGGCATAGTGGTTAGCACTGTTGCGTCATCAATGCCAGGGACCCAGGTACAAATCCGGCCTTGGGTGACTGCCTGTGTGGAGTTTGCACTTTCTCCCCGTGTTTGCGTGGGTTTTACTCCGGGTGCTCTGGTTTCCTCCCACATTCCAAAGATGTGCGGGTGAGGTTGATTGGCCATGATAAAAAAGTGGCCCTTAGTGTTAGGGGGGATTAAATACGCGGGGTTACGGGGATAGAGCTTGTGTGGGATGGCTGTCGCTGTAGGGACCGGGTGCGAGGGTTTGGATGATCAGCCATGATGTCGTTGAATGGCGGAGCAGGGCCGAATGGCCTGCTCCTATCTTCTATGTTTCTATAACAAACAACATAACCCCTCTATAACGTGGAGAGCAGATTTATTTATTAACAGTCTAAATGATGTCTGAAAAATATATTTTGATACTGGAAATTAACATTGAAAATATGGTTGGGAATGTATTTCTGAAGTTCAACAGCATTACCTGTAGGAGATATAAAACATTGTTAGACCTTTTCTGGGTGTCAAAACAAGAGGTTGTATAGAGAGGGACCAATAGATTGTGGTTTTGATGAAAACAAATAAAACAAACGGCGGATATATAAAAAAGTACAAGCACCACTTAGTTAAATATTTTTAGAAGTTCTTAGAAGTTTGGAAAGTTTTTTAAAATGTAATTAAAATGGAAGAGACTGAAAGAGGTTAATGTGGGCGTGGCTTCGTTTTCACTGCTTTTGTGGGCGTGTCTTCACTTACTCATTGGCTGTAGGCTGCACTCCTGGCCTTAGTGATGTCATATGCTGCCCACAACTAAGCAGTGCCGAAGAGCAAGTCTCAGTTCTCTGCAGCTCCATCGAGACTGACCGCAATTTTTGGGCCTTCATATCATTCATATGGTCCACTGCCCAGAACTGAATGCAGTTCCACCAGACGGGGTCTATCATAGAGAATATAAGCAGGAGTAGGCCATTCGTTCCATCGAGCCTGCTCCACCATTCAATATGATCATGGCTGTTCCTCTATCTCAATACCATATTCCCACTCTCTCGTCATATCCCTTGGTGCCTTTTGTGTCTAGAAATCTATCTCTCTCCTTCTTATATATATTCTGTGCTATGGCCTCCACAGCCTTCTCTGGTGGAGATTTCCAGAGGTTCAACACCCTCTGATGAAGAAGTTTTTCCTCATCTCAGTTCTAAATGTCCTACCCCGTATACTCAGACTGCGACCCCTCGTTCAAGTCCCCACAGTCAGGGGAAACATCCTCCCTGCACCCAGTCAAACCCTGTCAGAATTTTATACGTTTCAGTGAGATTCCCTCTCATTCTTCTAAACTCTAGCGACTACAGGCCTAGTCGACCCAATCTCTCCTCATACGGCAGTTCTACCATCACAGGAACCTGTCTGGTGAACCTTCGCTGCACTCCCACTAGGGCAAATAAATCCTTTCTTAGGTAAGGAGACAAAAACTGCACACAGTACTCAAGGTGAGGTCGCACCACGGCCCTGTATAACTGTAGTAAGACATCCTTGATCCTGTGCTCAAACCTCTTGCAATGAAGGCCAACATGCCATTTTCCTTCCTAACCGTTGCTGGACCTGCATGTTTACTTTCAGCGACTGGTGTACAAGGACACCCAGGTCCCTTTGTACATCAACATTTTCCAATCTATTACCTTTAAAGTAGTACTCTGCCGTTCTGTTTTTCATACCTAAGTGGATAACTTCACATTTATCCACGTTATACTGCATCTGCCATATATTTGCCCACTCACTCAACTTTTCTAAATCGCCTTGAAGCCTCTTTGCATTCTCCTGACAAATCACAATCCAACCTGGCTTTGTGTCATCAGAAAACTTCACAATAATACATTTTGTCCCTCATCCAAATCATTGGTATATTTTATGAATTGTTGGGGCCGCAGCACTGATCTCTGCGGTAGCCCAATAGTCTCTGCCTGCCACCCCGAAAAAGACCCATTTATTCCTACTCTCTGTTTCCTGTCTATAACCAATTAACAATCCATGCCAGTATATTACCCCCAATCACATATACTTACTTTTGCACACAAAACTGTTATATGAGACTTTATCAAAGGCCACCAGAAAAGCCAAATGCGACACATCCACTAGGTTTCCCTTATCTATTCTACCAATTACATCCTTAAAAAACTCCAGTAGGTTTGTCAAACACAATTTCCCTTTCATAAATCCATGTTGACATTTTCTAATCCCGTTCATATTTTCTAAGTGTCCGATTACCACATCCTTTATAATAGACTCCAGTATTTTACCTACTGCTGATGTTAGGCTAACCGGTCTGTAGTTCCCGGTTTTCTCTCTCCCTCTATTTTTAAATAGTGGGGTTACATTTGCCACCCTTCAATCTGCAGAAATTGTTCTATAATCTATAGAATTATGGAAGATGACAACCGATGCATCCACAATTTCCATGGCTACCTATTATGGTACTCTGGGATGCAGATTATCAGATGCTAGGGATTTATCGGCTTTCAGTCCCTTTAATTTCTCCAGCATTATTTTTTTACTAATACTAAATTATTTAATTCCTCGTTCTGCCTAGACCTCAGGTACCCTACAATTTCTGGGATGTTATTAATGTGCTCTTACGTGAAGACAGAAAAAGGTATTGTTTGATTGCCCAGCCATTTCTTTGTTCCCCATTATAAACTCGCCCGTTTCTGGCTGTAAGGGACCTACATTTTTCTACACTAATCGTTTTCTTTTTAGATACTTGTGGAAGCTTTTGCAATCCGCTTTTATGTTCCTTCCAAGTTTACTCTCATACTCTATTTTCCCCTCTTTATCAAACTCTTGGTCCTTTTCTACTGAAATCTAAGCTGCTCCCAATCCTCAGGCTTGCTACTTCTGGCAACTCTATATGGATTCTCTTTGGAGCTAATTCTATCCTAAATTTATTTGCTTATCCATTGTTGGGCCGCTTTTTCTTTTCGGTTTTTGCACCAGAAAGGAATTTATAACTTTTGCAATTCTTGCTTTCATTACTTAAACGTTAATCATTGCAATCCACTGTCATGCATTTAAATTAAGCTCCCAAATCTATTATATCCAACTCCCTCCTCATATTTCGTACTTTGCTTTGTTTAGATTAAGGACCCTACTTTCGGATTAGAAACATAGAAACATAGAAACATAGTAGATAGGAGCAGGAGTAGGCCATTCGGCCCCTCGAGCCTGCTTTGCCATCCAATGCGATCATGGCTGATCATCCAAATTCAGAACCCGGCCCCTGCTTTCTCCCCATACTCCTTGATCCCTTTAGCCTTAAGAAATATATCCAACTCCTTCTTGAATATATTTAATGTATTGTCCTCTACTGCCTTCTGTGATAGAGAATTCCACAGGTTCACCACTCTCTGGGTGAAGAAATTCCTCCTAATTTCTGTCGTAAATGGCCTACCCCTTACCCTTAGACTGTGACCCCTGGTTATTGACTCCCAGACCATCGGGAACATCCTCCCTGCATCTAGTCTGTCCAGACCTGTCAGAAATTTATAACTTTCAATTAGATACACTTTCATTTTTCTAAACTCCAGCGAGTACAAGCACAATCGACCCAATCTTTCCTCATCCGTCATTCTTGCCATCCCAAGTATCAGCCTGGTGAATCTTCCCTGAACTCCTTCCATTGCAAGAACATCCTTCCTCAGATAAGGCGACCAAAACTGCACACACTACTAAAGATGTGGTCTTAGCAAGGCCCTGTATAACTGCAGCAAGACATCACTCTTCCTGAACACAAACCCTCTCACTTAGAAGGCCAACATACCATTTGCCTTCTTAAATGCCTGCTGCATCTGCAGGCTTACCGTCAGCGACTGGTGCACAAGGGCACCCAGGTCTGGTTGCACTTCCCCTTCTCCCAATCTATTGCCATTCAGATAATAATCTGCCTTCCTGTTTTTGCCACCAAAATGGATAACCTCAAATATATCCACATTATATTGCATCTGCTATGCATTTGCCCAATGAGCCAACCTGTCCAAATCATCCTGGAGTTTCTCAGCATTATCCTCACAGCACACACGACCACCCAGCTTTGTGTCATCTGCAAATTTGGAGATATGACATCTAGTTGCCTTGTCTAGATCATTATTATATATTGTGAATAGCTGGGGTCCAAGGACCGATCCCTGCGGTACCTCACTAGTCACTGCCTGCCACTCGGAAAAAGACCCGCTTATTCCAACTCTTTGCTTTCTCTCTGCCAATCAGTTCTCTATCCAATTCAATACCTTGCCCACAATCCCATGTTGCTTAAATTAACACGCTAGTCTCTTAAGCGGGACCTTGTCGAAAGCCTTCTGAAACTCCTAATACAACAAAACCACTGGTTCTCCCTTATCTATTTTACCAGTTACATCCTCAAAAAATTCCAGTAGTTTAGTCAAGCACGATTTACATTTTGTAAATCCATGTTGATTTTTCCGATCCTGTCACTGTTTTCCAAGTGCTCTGCTATTACATCATTTATAATGGACTCTAGCATTTCCCCCATTACCGATGTCAGGCTTACCCGTCTGCAATTCCACATTTTCTCTCTACCACCTTTTTTCAATAGTGGGGTAATATTAGCTACACTCGAAACCATGGTTACTGTTCCAGGTTCCATCGAATTTTGGAAGATGATCAGCAATGCATCTACTTTTTCTAGGGCCACTTCCTTAAGTACACTAGGATGTAGATTATCAGGCCCTGGGGATTTATCCGCCTTCAATCCCATCAATTTCCCGAACACCATTTCCGTACAAATAGTGATTTCTTCCAGTTCCTCCCTTTCATCAGACCCTATGTTCCCCGACATCTCTGGGAGGTAATTTGTGTCCTCCTTTGTGGAGACAGAACCAAAAAATGTATTTAATTGGTCGTCCATTTCTTTGTTCCCCATTATAAATTCCCCTGATTCTGACTGCAAGGGACCTACGATTGACTTCACCTATGTTTTTCTCTTCGCATATCTATAACAGCTTTCACAGTCGGTTTTTATGTTCCCTACAAGCTTACTCTTATTTCTATATTCCCTTTCATAATTAATCCCTTTGTGCTGCTTTGTTGAATCCTAAACTGTTCTCAATCCTCACGTTTACTGCTTTTTCTGGCCAATTTATATGTCCTCTCCTTGGATCTTATGCTATCCCTAATTTCCCTTGGTAGCCACGGTTGAGTCACATTTTTCGTTTTATATTTATGCCAAACTGGGATGAACAAATACTGTAGTTGATCCATGCGGTCTTTGAATGTTTGCCATTGCATATCCACCATCAACCCTTTGAGTGACATTCCCCAAGCAAACCTACCCAACTTGCGCCTCAGACTGTCGTAGTTTCCTTTATTTAAATTTAGGTACCAAGCCTGTGAGTCGACAACGTCATTCTCCATCTGAATGATGAATTCGATCATATTATGATCGTCTGACTCAAGGGGCCTCGTACAACAAGATTGCTAATTAATCCTTTCTCGTTACAAAATACCCATTCTAAGATGGCCTGATCTCTGTTTGGTTCCTCGACATATTGGTCCAGGAAACCATCTTGTAAACACTCCAGGAATTCCTACTCCACAGTAATGTTAAAAATTTGGTTGATTGGAATTGTTCACTTTCCATCGTAATGAAGAATTGCATCATATTATGGTAACTCTTCCAAAAGTATCCATAACAACTAAATTATTAATTAACCCCTTCTCATTGCACAATACCCAACCTAGGATAGCATGTTCCCTGGTTGGCTCCTTAACGTACTGGCCTAAATCACAATCTTGTGCACGCTCCAGTAATTCATCCTCCACTCTAATAATGCTAATTTGGTTTGGCCAGCCTATTTGTAGATTAAAACCACCCATGATTACTGTACAACCCTTGTTGCACTCATCTCTATTTTTCGGTTTGATGCCATCCCCTACAGATCCACTATTGTTTGGAGGCCTACAGACAACTCCCACCAATGTTGTCTGCCCCTTGGTGCTTCTTAGCTCCACCCAAACTGATTCTACATCTTGATTTTCTGAGCAAATATCCTTGCTCACTATTGCTCTGATGTCATCCTTTACTAACAGTGCCACCCCACCTCCTTTTCCTTCTTGACTTTCCTTCCTGAATATCAAATACCCCTGGATATTCAGCACCCAGTCTTGGTCACGCTGCAACCATGTCTCCGTAATCAAGTGCTCTGTACAGCTACAACTTTCTTCCTCCACTTCGAATTCCAGCTATCTTGAGATAAAACTATATCTTGAGATAAAACTATATATTGAGATATAAGCTGTGTCTTTATGCATTCCTCTACTTCACCTGACGAAGGAGCAGCGCTCCGAAAGCTTGTGATTTCAAATAAAACTGTTGGACTATAACCTGTTGATGTGTGACTTCTTACATTTGTCCACCCCAGTCCAACTCCGGCATCTCCACATCTTGAGATAAAGGCTAACATTCCACTAGTCTTTGTAATGATGTTCCTATCTTTCCACTAGATTTTACTAATTTCTGTACTTTGATTCCTAAATCTTTCCGATCCTCCATTTTCCCCAGTTTTTCACCAAATAAGAAATACAGGAATCTTGTTTTACGTCCAAATTGGAAGATCTCACACTTTTTCACTTTACATTCCATCTGCTACATTTTTCCCACTCACCCAATCCATCAATGTCCCTTTAAAGCTTTCTGCTCAAGAGTGCATTATTTACTGCGTCAGTTAAATTAATTTCACCAGCACACTTAAATATACGACTCCCTATTCCTTCTTTCAAGTCATTGTTAAATTTACTGAAAACCTGAGATTCAGTTCAGATCCCCGGTGGACACCACTAATCACATCCTGCCAGTGTGATTACAGAGCCATTATTCCTACTATCTGTCTCCAGCAATATAGTAAATTTCCTGTCCTTGAAGTCTATAAGTTTCCTCCAATTCCATGCACAAGCTAGTCGAATGCCTTCTGAGATTCCATTTGAATAACATCCATAGACAGTCCCTTACCTACCACTTTAGGTATCTCCTCAAAACGATGAACTAGTTTCGACAGAGATGACTTAACCTTTACAAATTCATGCTGGATCTCTCTGATCAGCTCATTTATTTCCGAATGCTCTGTCACTCTGTCCTAATAATAGATTGTTGTACATTCCCCACAACTGAGAGCAGTCTAATGAGCCCATAATTTCCTAGTTGATCTCTCGTTCCCTCTTAAATAATGCTCTGCGTCTTGCTATTTTCCAATCCAATCGTTCAATTCTTCAATCGAGAGACTTTTGGAAGATGATGACTCGATAGGATTACATAGGATTTCATCAGATATACAGCACAGGAACAGGCCATTCGGCCCAATCAGTCCATACCGGCGTTTATGCTACACTCGAGCCTCCTCCTGTCTAAATCTAAATCTGTCAGCGTAACACTCTGTTCCCTTCTCCCTCATCTTCATGTCCTGCCTCCCTGAAATGCATCTATACTATTCGGTTCAACCACTCACTTTGGAAGCGAGTTCCAAATTCTCACAACTGTTTGGGAAAATAAGTTTCTTCTCAATTATCTATTGGATTTCTTGGTGTCACTCTTCTAGTGATGGCCTCCAGTTATGCTCCTCCCCACAAGTGGAAACATTCTCTCCTTATCCAATCTATTAAAACCTTTCATAATATTAAAGACCCCTATAAGGTCACTCCTCATCCTTCCTTTTTCAAGAGGAATGAGACCCAGCAATTTAATCTTTTCCTATATGTATACCATCACATTTTTGTATCATTCTTGTAAATCTCATCTGCCCTTTCTCCCTTGAATCTAAATCCTTTTTAACATATGGCGACCAGAACTGCAAGCAGTACTCTAAATGCAGTCCAACAAAGGTTCGATGCAGGCTCAGCATAACTTCCCTACTTTTCTGTTGTGTCCTTCTAGAATAAACCCTAGTGCTTGATTTGTTTCTAAGTGGCCTTGCTAACCTATGTCGCAAATTTAAGTGAATGTATGTATTTGAAATCATTGGAAATGTTGTTCCTCTACCCCACCTAGATTCGAACCTACCAAGTGATAAGTGACCTCCCTATTCTTCCTACCTAAAGGTATTACCTCGTATTTATCTATGTTGAACTTAATTTGCCAATTATTTGCTCATTCTTCGAGTTTATTAACATCCCCCTATAATGGATTGCACTCCTCCAGATTATTGACTATTGCCCCAATTTGTTATCATCTGCAAATTCAGAAATTGTGTTTTGATTGAATAGTTTAAATCGTTAATGTAAATTGTGAACAGCAGTGATCTCAGCACTGATCGTTGTGGAACACCACAACGCACCTTCTGCCACTGTGAATAGCTAACATTTACTCCCACTCTCTGCTTTCTGTCTTGAAGCCAGCTAGCAACCTATTCTGCTACTTATCTCCTGACTCCGCATACTCTGACCTTATTCGGTAGTCTATTGATTGGACAAATCAAATTCGCCAAGGTAGCCTTGAGGAGGAGTTCATAGCGTGTATCTGGGATGGTTTCCTAGAACAGTATAGAAATATAGAAACATAGAAGAGGGGGCAGGTGTAGGTCATTCGGCCCCTCCAGCCTACTCCGCCATTTAAAGAGATCATGGCTGATCATCCAAATGCAGTACCTGTCCTGCTTTCTCCCCATATCACTTGATCCCTTTAGCCTCAAGAAATATATCTAACTACTACTTGAATATATTTAATGATTTTGGCCTCAGCTGCCCTATGTGGCAGAGAATTCCAGTTTCACCACTCTCTGGGTGAAGAAATTCCTCTTCATCTCAGTCGTAAATGGTTTACCCCTTATCCTTAGACTGTGAACCCTGCTTCTGAACTCCCCGCCATGGGGAACATCCTTCCTGCATCTAGTCTGTCTAGTCCTGTTAGAATAGTACAAGTTTCAATGAGATCCCCACTCATTCTTCTAAACTCTAGCGAATGTAAGCCAAATCGACCGAATCTCTCCTCATACGCCATTCCTGCAATCCCAGGTATCAGTCTGATGAATCTTCGCTGCACTATCTACATGGCAAGAACATCCTTCCTCAGATAAGGCGACCAAAACTGCACACAACACTCAAGGTGTGGTCTCATCAAGGAATGTACAACTGCAGTAAGACATCGTTGTTCCTGTACTCGAATCCTCTCGCTAAGAAGGCCAACATACCATTTGCCTTCTTAAAAGCCTGCTGCACCTGCATGCTTACCTTCAGCGACTGGTGCACATGGACACCCAGGTCTCTTTGCACTTCCCCTTTTCCCAATCTATTGCCTCTCAGGCAATAATCTGCCTTCCTGTTTTTGCCAGGGACGTAGATAATCTCGCATGTATTCACATTATGCTGCATTTGCCATGCATCTGCCCAATCACCCATCCTATACAAATCGTACTGATGTTGTTCTACATCCTCCTCACAGCACACACGCCCACCCAGCTTTGTGTCATCTGCAAACTTAGAGATATTATATCTAGTTCCCTCCTCTGGATCATTTATATATATTGTCAATAGCTGGGGTCCTAGCACCGATCCCTGCTGTACCCCACTAGTCACTGCCTGCCACTTGGAAAAAGGCACATTTATGCCAACTCTTTGCTTCCTGTCTGCCAACCACTTCACTACCCAAGACAGTACCTTACCCCAATCCAATGTGCATTAACTTTACACACTAATCTCTTACGTGCGACCTTATTGAAAGCCTTCTGAAAGTCCAAATACACCACATCCACTGGTTATACCTTATCTATTTTACGAGTTTGGTTGATGTAATTGCGTCAGTTTCTGTCTTTTCGTAAAGGTTGTGGTCAGTGGGTTAGATTCTGTGTGTTCGGTCAGGTTGTGTTCAGTATGTCAGTTACTGTGTGCTCAGTCTGGTTGTGGTCAGTGGTTCAGTTTCTGTGTGTTCCGTCATGTGGTGGTCAGTGCATCAGCTTCTGTGTGCTCCGTCTGGTTGTGGCCAGTTGGTCAGTTTCTCTGTGTTCGGGCAGGTTGTGTTCAGTGGGTCAGTTTCTGTGTTTTCGGCCAGCTTATCGTCAGCGGGTCAGTTTATGTGTGTTCGGTCAGGTTGTGGTCTGTGGGTCAGTTTCTGAATATTCTGTCAGGCTTTGGTCAGTGGGTCTGTTACTGTGTGTTCAGTCTGGTTGTGGTCTGTGTGTCAGTTTCTGTGTGTTCGGACAGTTCGTGGTCAGTGGTTTAATTTCTTTGTGTTCTGTCAGATTGTGGTCTGTGGGTCAGTAACTGTGTGCTCGGTCAGGTTTTGGTCAGTAGGTCATATTCCGTGTGTTCAGAGAGGTTGTGGTCAGTGGGTCAGTTTCTGTGTGTTCAGACACGTTGTGGTCAGTGGGGCAGTTTCTGTGTGTTTGGTCCATTGTGGTCAGTGGGTCAGTCATTGTGTGTTCGGTCAGGTTGTGGTCAGTGGGTCAGTTTCTGTGTTTTCGGACAGGTTGTGGGCAGTGTGTCAGTTTTTGTGTGTTCGGTCAGGTTGTTGTCAGTGGGTCAGTTTCTGTGTGTTCGGTCAGTTTGTGTTCAGTATGTCAGTTAATGTGTGCTCTGTCCGGTTGTGGTCAGTGTTTCAGTTTCTGTGTTTTCGGACAGGTTGTGGTCAGTGGGTCAGTTTCACTGTTTTCAGTCAGATTGTGGTCTTTGTGTCAGGTTCTGTGTGCTCAGTCTGGTTGTGGTCTGTGGGTCGGCTTCTGTGTGCTCGACCAGGTTGTTGTCAGTGGGTCAGTTTCTGTGTGTTAGTTCAGGTTGTGGTCAGTGGATCAGTTACTGTGTGCTCGGTCAGATTGTGGTCAGTGGGTTTATTTCTTTCTGTTTGGGCAGGTTTTGGCCAATGGGTCAGTTGCTGAGTGTTCAGTTAGGTTGTGGTCAGTGGGTCAGTTCCTATGTGATCAGTCAGGTTCTTTTCAGTGGGTCAGTTTCCAAGTGTTCGGTCAGCTTCTGGTCAGTGGGTCAGTTTCTGTGCGTTCTGTCAGGTTGCGCTCAGTATGTCAGTTACTATGTGCTCGGTCTGGTTGTTGTCACTGGTTCAGTTTCTGTGTTATCGGAAAGGTTGTGGTCAGTGGGTGAGTTTACGTGTGTTCGGTCATGTTGTGGTCAGTGCGTCAGTTTCTCTGAGTTCCGCCTGGCTGTGGTCAGTGGGTCAGTTACTGTGTGTTCGGTCAGGTTGCGGTCAGTGGGTCATTTTCACTGTTTTCAGTCAGGATGTGATCAGTGGGTCCATTTCTGTGTGTTCGATCTGGTTGTGTTCAGTGGGTCCGTTACTGTGTGCTCAGCCAGCTTGTGGTAAGCGGGTCAGTTCCTGTGTGTTCGGTCAGATTGTGGCCTGTGTGTCAGTTTCTGCGTGTTCAGTCTGGCTGTGGTCTGTAGGTCGGCTTCTGTGTGTTCGAGCAGGTTGCTGTCATCGCGTCAGTTTCTGTGTGATCGGTCAGATTGTTTTCAGTGGGTCAGTTTCTGTGTGTTTTGTCAGCTTCTGGTCTGTGTGTCAGTTTCTGTGTTTCGGTCAGGTTGTGTTCAGTATGTCAGTTACTGTGTGCTCGGTCTGGTTTTGGTCAGTGGGTCAGTTTCTATGTTTTCGGACAGGTGGTGGTCAGTGGGTCAGTTTAATGTGTGTTTGGTCAGGTTGTGGTCATTGTGTCAGTTTCTGTGTTTTCTGTCAGGTTTTGGTCAGTGGGTCTGAATCTGCGTCTTTGGTCAGTTTGTGTTCAGTGGGTCAGTTTCTGTGTGTTTGGTCAGGTTGTGTACAGTGGGTCAGTTTCTGTGTTTTCGGTCAGGTTGTGGCCTGTGGGGCAGTTTCTGTGTGCTCATTCTGGTTGTGGTCAGTGTTTCAGTTTCTGTGTGTTCGTCAGCTAGTGGTCTGTGGGTCAGTTTCTATGTGTTTGGTCAGGTTGTGGTCAGTGAGTCAGTTACTGTGTGCTTGGTCAGGTTGTGGTCAGTGGGTCATTTTCTGCGTGTTCTGACTGGTTGAGTTCTGTGTGTCAGTTTTTTTGTCTTCGGAGAGGTTGTGGTCAGTTGATCAGTTTCTGTGTGTTCAGTAAAGTTGTTGTCATTGTGTCCGTTTCAGTCTGATTGGTCAGGTTGTGGTCAGTGGGTCAGTCTCTGTTTTTTTGATCAGTGTTCGGTTGCCAGGTCAGTTTCTGTGTGTTCGTTCAGGTTGTGTTACGTGGGTCAGATACTCTGTACTCGCTCTGATTGTGTTCAGTGGGTCAATTACTGTGTGTTCGATCTGGTTGTGTTCAGTGGGTCAGTTTCTGTGTGTTTGGTCAGGTTGTGGTCAGTGGGTCATTTTCTGTGTGAACGGTCAAGTTATTGGTCAGTATGTCAGTTACTGTGTGCTCGGTCTGGTTGTGGTCAGTGTTCGATCAGATTGTGGTCTGTGGTTCAGTTTCTGTGTGTTCGGTCAGGTTTGTTCATTATGTCAGTTACTGTGTGCTCGGTCTGGTTGTGGTCAGTGGGTCAGTTTCTGTATGTTCGGTAAGATTGTGTTCAGTTTTTCAATTTCTGTTTTCTCGGTCAGCTTGTGGTCAGCGGGTCAGCTTCTGTTTGTTTGGTCTGGTTTTGATCAGTGGGTCAGTTTCTGTGTGTTCGGTAAGGTTGTTATCAGTTGTTCAGTTTCTGTGTTTTCGGTCAGGTTGTGTTCAGCGGGTCAGCTTTTGTTTGTTTGGTCAGGTTGTGGTCTGTGGGTCAGTTAGTTTGTGCTCGGTCTTGTTGTGGTCAGTGGGTCAGTTTCTGTGTATTCGGCCTGGCTGTGGTCAGTGGGTCTGTTTCTGTGTGCTCGGTCTGGCTGTGGTCAGTGGGTCAGTTTCTGTGTGTTCGGTCAGGTTGTGTTCAGTGGGTCAGTTTCTGAGTTTTCGGACAGGTTGTGGTCTGTGGGACAGTTTTTGTGTGCTCATTCTGGTTGTGGTCAGTGTTTGAGTTTCTGTGAGTTCGTCAGCTACTTGTCTATGGGTCAGTTACTATGTGTTCGGTCAGGTAGTGGTCAGTGGGTCAGTTACTTTGTGCTTGGTCAGGTTGTGGTCAGTGGGTCATTTTCCATGTGTTCTGACTGGTTGTGTTCTGTGGGTCAGTGTTTGTTTGTTCGGAGAGGTTGTGGTCAGTTGCTCAGTTTCTGTGTGTTCTGTCAGGTTGTGATCAGTTGGTCAGTTACTGTGTGTTCAGTCAAGTTCTGGCCATTGGGTCAGTTTCAGTGTGATTCGTCAGGTTGTGGTCAGTGGGTCAGTTTCTATCTTTTTGATCAGTGTTCGGTCGGCAGGTCAGTTTCTGTGTGTTCGTTCAGGTTGTGTCCCGTGGTCAGTTACTCTGTGCTCGGTCTGGTTTTGTTCAGTGGGTCAGTTACCGTGTGTTCGATCTGGTTGTGTTCAGTGCGTCAGTTTCTATGTGTTTGATCAGGTTGTGGTCAGTGGGTCATTTTCTGTGTGATCGGTCAGGTTGTGGTCAGTGGGTCATTTTTTTTCTTTTCTATCAGTTTCTGGTCATTGGTTCAGCTTCTGTGTGTTCGGTCATTTATTGGTCAGTGAGTCTGTTATTGTGAGCTCGGTCAGGTTGTTGTCAGTGGTTCTGTTTCTGGGTTTTCAGTCAGGTTGTGGTCAATGGGTCAGTTTCTGTGTTTTCGGTCATGTTGTGGAAAGTGGGTCAGTTCCTATGTGTTCGGTCACCTTGTGGTCAATGGGTCAGTTTCTCTGTGTTCGGTCTGGTTGTGATCAGAGGGTTAGTTTCTTTGTTTTTGATCAGCTTCTGGTCAGCGCGTCAGTTTCTGTGTGTTCGGTCAAGTTGTGGTCAGTGGGTCAGTTGCTGCGTGCTCGATTTTGTTGTTGTCAGTTGGTCAGTTTCTGTGTGCTCGGAGATGTTGCAGCCAGTGGTTCAGTTTCATTTTGCTCGGTCAGGTTGTGGTCAGTGTGGCAGATTCTGTGCGTTCGGTCTGGTTGTTGTCTGTCTGTCAGTTTCTCTGTGTTCAGAAAGGTTGTGGGCTGTGGCTCTGCTTCTGCTTGTTCGGGCAGATTTTGGTCATTGGATCAGTTCCTGTGTGCTCGGTCAGGTTGTATTCAGTCTGTCAGTTACTCTGTGCTCTGTCAGGTTGTGGTCAGTGGGTCAGTTTCTGTGTGTTCGTTCAATGTTGTGGCTGTGGGTAAGTCTCTGCGTGTTCGGACAGGTTGTGGTCATTGGATCAATTTCTGTGTGTTCGGTCATGTTGCGGTCAGTGGGTCAGTTTCTGTGTGTTCGGTCAGCTTGTGGTCAGTGGGACAGTTTCTGTGCTTTCACTCAGGTAGTGGTCATTGGATCAGTTTCTGTGTGCTCGGTGAGGTTGTTGTTCAGTCTGTCAGTTACTGAGTGCTCGGTCAGTTTGTGGTCAACATCTCAGTTTCTGTGTGTTCGTTCAGGCTGTGGACAGTGGGTCAGTTTCTATGTGTTTGTTCAGGTTGTGGTCAGGGGGTCAGTCTGTGTGTTCGCTTAGGCTGTGGTCAGTGTGTCAGTTTCTGTGCATTTGTTCAGGTTGTGGTCAATGGGTCAATTTATGTGTGTTCGTTCAGGTTGTGGTCAGTGGGTCTGTTTCTGTGTGTTTGTTCACGTGGTCATTGGTTAATTTCTGTATGTTCGATCAGGTTGTAGTCAGTTGGTCAGTTACTGTGTGTTCGGTCAGTTTTGCGGTCAGTGAGTCAGTTTCTAAGTGTTCGGTCTAGTTGTGTTCAGTGGGGTAGTTTCTGTGTGTTCATTCAGGTTGCGATCAGTAGGTCTGTTTCTATGTGCTCGGTCAGGTTGTGGTCAGTGAGTCAGCTTCTGTGTGTTCGGTCAGCATGTAGTCAATGGCTCATTTCCTGTGTGTTCAGTCAGGTTGTTGTCTGTGGTTCAGTTTCTGTGTGTTCGATCAGTTCGTGGTCAGTGGGTCAGTTTCTGTGTGTTAGATCAGGCTGAGGTCAAAGGGTTAGTTTCTGTGCGTTCGGTCAGGCTGTGGAAAGTATGTCAGTTCCTGTGTGTTCGGTCAGCTTGTGGTCAATGGGTCAGTTTCTGTGTGTTCAGTCAGGTTGTGATCAATGGGTCTGTTTCTGTGTGTGCGGTCAGGCTGTAGAAGGTGGGTCAGTTCCTCAGTGTTCTTTCAGCTTTTCGTCAATGGGTCAGTTTCTGTGTTTTCGGTCAGGCTGTGTACTGTGGGGCAGTTACTGTATGATCGGTCAGATTGAGGTCAGTGGTTCACTTTCTGCGTGTTGGGTCTGGTTGTAATCTCTGGGTCAGTTTCTCTGTGTTCGGACAGATTGTTCTCAGTGGGTCAGTTTCTGTGTGTTCGATCAGCATGTGGTCAATGGCTCATTTCCTGTGTGTTTGGTCAGGTTGTGGTCATTGGATGTATGTCTGTGTGTTCGGTCATGTTGCGGTCAGTGGGTCTGTTTCTGTGTGTTCGGTCAGCTTGTGGTCAGTGGGACAGTTTCTGTGCTTTCGCTCAGGTAGTGGTCAGTGGGTAAGTTTCTGAGTATTCTCTCAGGTTGTGGTCTGTGGGTCAGTTTCTGTGTGTTCGGTCAGGTTGTGGTCATTGGATCAGTTTCTGTGTGCTCGGTCAGGATGTTGTTCAGTTTGTCAGTTACTGAGTGCTCGGTCAGGTTGTGGTCAACATCTCAGTTTCTGTGTGTTCGTTCAGGCTGTGGTCAGTGGGTCAGTTTCTGTGTGTTCGTTCAGGTTGTGGTCAGTTGGTCAGTTACTGTGTGTTCGGTCAGTTTTGTGGTCAGTGAGTCAGTTTCTGAGTGCTCGGTTAGGTTGTGTTCAGTGAGTCAGCTTCTCTGTGTTCGGTCGGCATGTGGTCAATGGCTCATTTCCTGTGTGTTCGGTCAGGTTGTGGTCTGTGGTTCAGTTTGTTTGTGCTCAGTCAGCTTCTGGTCAGCGGGTCAGATTCTGTGTATTCGGTCAGGTTGTGTTCAGTAGGTCAGTTTCTGTGTGTTAGATCAGGCTGAGGTCAAAGGGTCAGTTTCTGTGCGTTTGGTCAGGTTGTGGTCAGTGGGTCATTTACTGTGTGTTCGGTCAGCTTGTGGTCAATGGGTCAGTTTCTGTGTGTTCGGTCAGGTTGTGATCAGTGGGTCTGTTTCTGTGTGTGCGGTCAGGCTGTAGAAGGTGGGTCAGTTTCTGTGTGTTCGGTCATGTTGCGGTCAGTGGGACAGTTTCTGTGCTTTCGCTCAGGTAGTGGTTTGTGGGTGAGTTTCTGTGTGTTCATTCAGGTTGTGGTCTGTGGGTCAGTTTCTGTGTGTTCGGTCAGGTTGTGGTCATTGAATCAGTTACTGTGTGCTCGGTCAGAATGTTGTTCAGTCTGTCAGTTACTGAGTGCTCGGTCAGGTTGTGGTCAACATCTCAGTTTCCGTGTGTTCATTCAGGCTGTGGCCAATGGGTCAGTTTCTGTGTGTTTGTTCAGGTTGTGGTCAGGGGGTCAGTCTGTGTGTTCGGTTAGGCTGTGGTCAGTGTGTCAGTTTCTGTGCATTTGTTCAGGTTGTGGTCAATGGGTCAATTTCTGTGCGTTCGTTCAGGTTGTGGTCAGTGGCTCAGTTTCTGTTTGTTTGTTCAGGTTGCGGTCATTGGTCAGTTTCTGCGTGTTTGTTCAGGTTGAGGTCAATGGGTCAATTTCTGTGTGTTCGTTCAGGTTGTGGTCAATGGGTCAATTTCTGTGTGTTGGTTCAGGTTGTGGCCAGTGGGTCTGTTTCTGTGTGTTTGTTCACGTGGTCTGTGGGTCAGTAACTGTGTGTTCGTTCAGGTTGTGGTCAGTTGGTCAGTTACTGTGAGTTCGGTCAGTTTTGTGGTCAGTGAGTCAGTTTCTGAGTGCTCGGTAAGGTTGTGTTCAGTGAGTCAGCTTCTCTGTGTTCGGTTGGAATGTGGTCAATGGCTTATTTCCTGTGTGCTCGATCAGTTTGTCGTCAGTGGTTCAGTTTGTTTGTGCTCTGTCAGCTTCTGGTCAGCGGATCAGTTTCTGTGTATTCGGTCAGGTTGTGTTCAGTGGGTCAGTTTCTGTGTGTTAGATCAGGTTGAGGTCAAAGGTTCAGTTTATGTGCGTTCGGTCAGGTTGTGGTCAGTGGGTCAGTTACTGTGTGTTCGGACAAGTTGTGGTCAGTGGTTCAGTTTCTGTGTGTTCGATCAGTTTGTGGTCAGTGGGGCAGTTTCTGCGTGTTCGGTCAGGTTGTGATCAGTGGGTCTGTTTCTGTGTGTGTGGTCAGGCTGTAGAAGGTGGGTCAGTTCCTATGTGTTCTGTCAGCTTTTGGTCAATGGGTCTGTTTCTGTGTGTTTGGTCGGCTGTGTTCTGTGGGGCAGTTACTGTATGATCGGTCAGATTGAGGTCAGTGGTTCACTTTCTGCGTGTTGGGTCTGGTTGTAAACTCTGGGTCAGTTTATCTGTGTTCAGACAGATTGTGGTCAGTGGTTCAGTTTCTGTGTGTTCGGCCAGCATGTGGTCAATGGCTCATTTCATGTGTGTTCGGTCAGGTTGTGGTCTGTGGGTCAGTTTCTGTGTGTTCAGTCAAGTTGTGGTCTCTGGGTCAATTTCTGTGTGCTTGATCGGGTTGTGGTCAGTGGGTCAGTTTCTGTCATTTTGATCAGTTTTCGGTCAATAGGTCAGTTTCTGCGTGTTCTTTCAGGTTGTTTTCAGTGGGTCAGTTTCTGTGCGTTCAGTCAGGTTGTGGTCAGTGGGTCAGTTACTGTGTGTTCGGAAAAGTTGTGGTCATTGGTTCCATTTCTGTGTGTTCGATCAGAATGTGGTCAGTGGATCAGTTTCTGTGTGTTCGGTCAGGTTGTGGAAAGTGGGTCAGTTCCTGTGTGTTTGGATAGCTTGTGGTCAATGGGTCAGTTTCTGTGTGTTCGGTCAGGTTGTGATCAGTGTGTCTGTTTCTGTGTGTGCGGTCATGTTGTGTTCAGTGGGTCAGTTTCTGTGCTATCGATCAGGTTATGGAAGGTGGGTCAGTTCCTGTGTGTTCTGTCAGCTTTGGTCAATGGGTCAGTTTCTGTGTGTTCGGTCAAGCTGTGGTCTGTGGTGCAGTTACCATATGATCGGTCAGATTGAGGTCAGTGGGTCAGATTCTGCGTGTTTGTTCTGATTGTAATCTGTGTGTCAGTTTCTCTGTGTTCGGACAGGTTGTGGTCAGTGGGTCAGTTTCTATGAGTTCGGTCATGTTGTGGTCTTTGGGTCAGTTTCTGCGTGTTTGGACAAGTTGTGGTCATTGGATCAGTTTCTGTGTTTTCGGTCAGGTTGTTGTCAGTATGTCAGTTTCTGTGCATTCGATCAGGTTGTGGTCAGTGGGTCAGTTTCTGTGTGTTCGGTCAGGTTGTGGAAAATTGGTCAGTTCCTGTGAGTTCGGTCAGCTTGTGGTGAAAGGGTCAGTTTCTGTGTGTTCGGTCAGATTGTGATCAGTGGGCCTGTTTCTGTGTGTGCGGACATGTTGTGGTCAGTGGGTCAGATTCTGTGTGTTCAGTCAGGTTGTGGAAGGTGGGTCAGTTCCTTTGTGTTCTGTCAGCTTTTGCTCAATGGATCAGTTTCTGCGTGTTCGGTCAGGTTGTTGTCAATTGGTCAGTTTCTGTGTGTTCGGTTAGGTTGTGGTCAGTGTGTCAGTTTCTGTGTGTTCGTTACGGTTGTGGTCAGTGTGTCAGTTTCTGTGTGTTCGTTCAGTTTGTGGTCAGTGGTTCAGTTTCTGTGTGATTGTTCAGGTTGTGGTCAGTGTGTCTTTTTCTGGGTGTTCATTCAGGTTCTGGTCAGTGGGTCAGTTTCCACGTGTTCGGTCAGCTTCTGGTAAGCGGGTCAGATTCTGTGTGTTCGGTCATGTTGTGTTCAATATGTCTGTTACTGTGTGCTTGGTCAGGTTGTGGTCAGTGGGTCAGTTTCTGCATTTTCGGAAATGTTGTTGTCATTGGGTCAGTTTCTGTGTGTTCCATCAGGTTGTGTTCAGTATGTCAGTTATTGTGTGCTCAGTCTGGTTGTTGTCAATGGTTCAGTTTCTGTGTGTTCGGTCATGTGGTGGTCAGTGCGTCAGTTTCTGTGTGTTCCATCTAGTTGTGGTCAGTGGGTCAGTTTCTCTGTGTTCGGGCACGTTGTGTTCAGTGCGTCAGTTTCTGTGCTTTCGGTCAGCTTATGATCAGCGGGTCAGTTTCTGTGTGTTCGGTCAGGTTGTGGTCTGTGAGTCAGTTTCTGTGTGTTCTGTCAGGTTGTGGTCAGTGGGTCTGTTACTGTGTGTTCGGTCTGGTTGTGGTCTGTGTGTCAGTTTCTGTGTGTTCGGACAGTTCATGGTCAGCGGGTTAGTGTCTGTGTGTTCGGTCAGATTGTGGTCTGTGGTTCAGGTTCTGTGTGTTCGGCCAGGTTGTGGTCTGCGGTTCAGTTTCTGTGTGTTCTGTCAGGTTGTGGTCAGTGGGTCTGTTACTGTGTGTTCGGTCTGGTTGTGGTCTGTTTGTCAGTTTCTGTGTGTTCGGACAGTTCGTGGTCAGCGGGTTAGTTTCTGTGTGTTCGGTCAGATTGTGGTCTGTGGGTCAGTTTCTGTGTGTTCGGCCAGTTTGTGGTCAGTGGGTCAGTGTCTGTGTGTTCGGTCAGGTTGTGGTCAGTAGGTCATATTCCGTGTGTTCAGAGAGGTTGTGGTCAGTGGGGCAGTTTCTGTGTGTTTGATCCATTGTGGCCAGTGGGTCAGTTTCTATGTGTTCAGTCAGGTTGTGGTCAGTGTGTCAGTTTCTGTGCTTTCGGATAGTTTGTGGTCAGTGGTCAGTTTCACTGTTTTCAGTCAGGTTGTGTACAGTGGGTCAATTACTGTGTGTTCTGTCAGGTTGTGGTCAGTGGGACTTTTAATGTGTGTTCGGCCTGGTTGTGGACTGTGTGTCAGTTTCTGTGTGTTCGGACAGTTCGTGGTCAGCGGGTCAGTCTCTGTGTGTTCGGTCAGATTGTGGTCTGTGTGTCAGTTTCTGTGTGCTCAGTCTGGTTGTTGTCTGTGGGTCAGTTTCTGTTTTTTCGGCCAGGTTGTGGTCAGTGGGTCAGTTTCTGTGTGTTCGGTCAGATTGTGGTCAGTAGGTCATAATCCGTGTGTTCAGAGAGGTTGTGTTCAGTGGCTCAGTTTCTGTGTGTTCGGACACGTTGTGGTCAGTGGGGCAGTATCTGTGTGTTTGGTACATTGTGGTCAGTGGGTCAGTTGCTGTGTGTTCGTTCAGGTTGTGGTCAGTGTCTCAGTTTCTGTGTTTTCAGATAGGTTGTGGTCAGTGGGTCAGTTTCACTGTTTTCAGTCAGGTTGTGATCAGTGCGTCAATTTCTGTGTGTTCGGTCTGGTTGTGGTCAGCGGGTCAGTTTCTGTGTGTTCAGTCAGTTTGTGATCAATTGGTCAGTTTCTGTGATTTCAGTCAGCTTGTGCTCAGCGGGTCAGTTTCTGTGTGTTCGGTCAGATTGTGGTCTGTGTGTCAGTTTCTGTGTGCTCAGTCTGGTTGTTGTCTGTGGGTCGGCTTCTGTGTGTTCGACCAGGTTGTGGTCAATGGGTCAGTCTCTGTGTGTTAGTTCAGGTTGTGGTCAGTGGATCAGTAACTATGTGCTCGGTCAGATTGTGGTCAGTGGGTCAGTTTCTTTCTGTTTGGTCAGGTTTTGGCCAATGGGTCAGTTTCTGAGTGTTCAGTCAGGTTGTGGTCAGTGGGTCAGTTCCTGTGTGATCATTCAGGTTGTTTTCATTGGGTCAGTTTCCAAGTCTTCCGTCAGCTTCTGGTCAGTGGGTCAGATTCTGTGTGTTCGGTCAGGTTTTGTTCAATATGTCTGTTACTGTGTGCTCAGTCTGGTGTGTTCAGTGCGTCAGTTTCTGTCCTTTCGGATAGGTTGTGATCAGTGGGTCAGTTTCTGTGTGTTTGGTCAGGTTCTGTTGAGTATGTCAGTAACTATGTGCTCGGTCTGGTTGTGATCAGTGGGTCAATTTCTGTGTGTTCGGTCTGGTTGTGGTCAGTGGGTCAGTTTCTGTGTGTTCAGTCAGTTTGTGATCAATTGGTCAGTTTCTGTGATTTCAGTCAGCTTGTGGTCAGCGGGTCAGTTTCTGTGTGTTCGGTCAGATTGTGGTCTGTGTGTCAGTTTCTGTGTGCTCAGTCTGGTTGTTGTCTGTGGGTCGGCTTCTGTGTGTTCGACCAGGTTGTGGTCAGTGGGTATGTCTCTGTGTGTTAGTTCAGTTTGTGGTAAGTGGATCAGTAACTGTGTGCTCGGTCAGATTGTGGTCAGTTGGTCAGTTTCTTTCTGTTTGATCAGGTTTTGGCCAATGGATCAGTTTCTGAGTGTTCAGTCAGGTTGTGGTCAGTGGGTCAGTTCCTGTGTGATCATTCAGGTTGTTATTAGTGGATCAGTTTCCAAGTGTTCGGTCAGCTTCTGGTCAGTGGGTCAGGTTCTGTGTGTTTGGTCAGGTTTTGTTCAATATGTCTGTTACTGTGTGCTCAGTCTGATTGTGGTCATTGTGTCAGTTTCTGTCCTTTCGGACAGGTTGTGGTCAGTGGGTCAGTTTCTGTGTGTTTGGTCAGGTTCTGTTGAGTATGTCAGTAACTATGTGCTCGGTCTGGTTGTGGTCAGGTATTCAGTTTCTGTGTGATCGGTCAGGTTGTGGTCAGTGGGTCAGTTTCTGTGTTTATGATGAGCTTCTGGTCAGCGGGTCAGTTTTTGTGTGTTCGGTCAGGTTGTGGTCAATGGGTCAGTCACTGTTTGCTCGGTCTGCTTGTTGTCAGTTGGTGAGTTTCTGTGTTTTTGGACATGTTGTGGTCAGTGGTTAAGTTTCTGTATGTTCGGCCATGCTGTGGTCAGTGGGTCAGCTTCTGCTTCTTCGGTCAGGTTGTGGCCAGTGGGTCATGTTTCTCTGTGTTCATCAGCTTGTGGTCAGTGGGTCAGTTTCTGAATGTTCGGTCAGTTTGTGTTCAGTATGTCAGTTACTGTGTGCTTGGTCCGGTTGTGGTCAGTGGTTCAGTTTCTGTGTTTTCAGACAGGTTGTGGTCAGTGGGTCAGTTTCACTGTTTTCAGTCAGGTTGTGATCAGTGGGTCAACTTCTGTGTGTTCGGTCTGGTTGTGGTCAGTGTGTCAGTTTCTGTGTGCTCAGTCTAGTTGTGGTCTGTGGGTCGGATTCTGTGTGTTCGACCAGGTTGTGGTCAGTGTGTCAGTTTCTGTGTGTTAGTTCAGGTTTTGGTCAGTGGATCAGTTACTGTGTGCTCGGTCTGGTTGTGGTCTGTGTGTCAGTTTCAGTGTGTTCAGACAGGTTGTGTTCATTGAGTCAGTTTCTGTGTGTTCGTACAGATTGTGGTCAGCGGGTCAATTTCTGTGTGTTCGGACAGGTTGTGCTCAGTGCGGCAGTTTCTGTGTGTTTGGTCAATTGCGGTCAATGGGCCAGTTTCTGTGTTTTCAGTCAGGTTTTGGTCAGTGTGTCAGTTTCTTTGTGGTCAGTCAGATTGTGGTCAGTGGGTCAGTTTCCGTCTGTTTGGTCATGTTGTTTTCAGTGGGTCAGTTTCTGTGTGTTCGGTCAGCTTCTGGTCAGCTGGTCAGATTCTGTGTGTTCGGTCAGGTTGTGTTCAATATGTCCGTTACTGTGTGCTGGGTCTGGATGTGGTCAGTGGTTCAGTTTCTGTGTTGTCAGACAGGTTGTGGTCAGTGGGTGAGTTGACGTGTGTTCGGTCATGTGGTGGTCAGTGCGTCAGTTTCTCTGTGTTCTATCTAGCAGTGGTCACTGGGTCAATTTCTGTGTGTTCAGTCAGGTTGTGTTCAGTGGGTCATTTTCTGTGTGTTCGGTCAGGTTGTGGTCTGTGGGTCAGTTTCTGCGTGCTCAGTCTGGTTGTGGTCTGTGGGTCAGTTTCTGTGTGTACTGTCAGGTTGTGGTCAGTGGATCTGTTACTGTGTGTTCGGGCTGGTTCTGGTCTGTGTGTCACTTTCTGTGTGTTCGGACAGTTCGTGGTCACTGGGTTATTTTCTGTGTGTTTGGTCAGATTGTGGTCTGTGGGTCATTTTCCGTGATTTCGGACAGGTGGGGTTCAGTGGGTCAGTTTCTGTGTGTTCGGACACGTTGTGGTCAGTGGGGCAGTTTCTGTGTGTTTGATCCATTGTGGTCAGTGGCTCACTTTCTGTGTGTTCGGTCAGGTTGTGGTCAGTGTGTCCGTGTCTGTGTGTTCGGTCAGATTGTGTTCAGTGGGTCAGTTTCTGTCTGTTTTGTCAGGTTGTGTCCAGTGGTTTAGTTTCTGTGTGTTCGGTAAGGTTGTGGTCAGTGGGACAGTTTCTGTGTGTTCGGCCAGGTTGTGTTCAGTATGCCTGTTACTTTGTTTTCGGGTCAGGTTGTGGTCTGTGGGTCAGTTTCTGCGTTTTCGGACAGGTTGTGGTCATTGGATCAGTTTCTTTGTGTTCGTTCAGTTTGTGTTCAGTGGATCAGTTTCTGTGTGTTCGGTCAGGTTGTGTTCAGTGGTCAGTTTCTGTGTTTTCGGACAGGTTGTGTTCATTGGATCAGTTTCTGTGTGTTCGTTCAGTTTGTGTTCAGTGGGTCAGTTTCTGTGTGTTCGGTCAGGTTGTGTTCAGTGGTCAGTTTCTGTGTTTTCGGCCAGGTAGTGGTATGTTGGTCAGTTTGTGTTCAGTGGGTCACTTTCTCTGTGTTCGGTCAGGTTGTGGTCTGTGGGTCAGTTTCTGCGTGCTCAGTCAGAATCCGACCCACAGATCACAACTAGACTGAGCACACAGAAACTGACACGCTGACCACAACCAGACCGAACACACAGAAGTTGACCCACTGATCACAACCTGACTGAAAACAGTGAAACTGACCCACTGACCACAACCTGTCTGAAAACACAGAAACTGAACCACTGACCACAACCGGACCAAGCACACAGTAACTGACATACTGAACACAAACTGACCAAACACTCAGAAACTGACCCACTGACCACAAGCTGATGAACAAAGAGAAACTGACCCACTGGCCACAACCTGACCGAAGAAGCAGAAGCTGACCCACTGACCACAGCATGGCCGAACACACAGAAACTTAACCACTGACCACAACATGTCCAAAAACACAGAAACTCACCAACTGACAACAAGCAGACCGAGCAAACAGTGACTGACCCATTGACCACAACCTGACCGAACAAACAAAAACTGACCCGCTGACCAGAAGCTCATCATAAACACAGAAACTGACCCACTGACCACAACCTGACCGATCACACAGAAACTGAACCACTGACCACAACCAGACCGAGCACATAGTTACTGACATACTCAACAGAACCTGACCAAACACACAGAAACTGACCCACTGACCACAACCTGTCCGAAAGGACAGAAACTGACGCAATGAGCACAACCAGACTGAGCACACAGTAACAGACATATTGAACAAAACCTGACCAAACACACAGAACCTGACCCACTGACCAGAAGTTGACCGAACACTTGGAAACTGACCCACTGACAACAACCTGAATGATCACACAGGAACTGACCCACTGACCACAACCTGACTGAACACTCAGAAACTGACCCATTGGCCAAAACCTGACCAAACAGAAAGAAACTGACCCACTGACCACAATCTGACCGAGCACACAGTTACTGATCCACTGACCACAACCTGAACTAACACACAGAGACAGACCCACTGACCACAACCTGGTCGAACACACAGAAGCCGACCCACAGACAACAACCAGACTGAGCACACAGAAATTGACACACAGACCACAATCTGACCGAACACACAGAAACTGACCCGCTGAACACAAGCTGACTGAAATCACAGAAACTGACCAATTGATCACAAACTGACTGAACACACAGAAACTGACCCACTGACCACAACCAGACCGAACACACAGAAATTGACGCACTGATCACAACCTGACTGAAAACAGTGAAACTGACCCACTGACCACAACCTATCCGAAAACACAGAAACTGAGACACTGACCACAACCTGACCGAATACACAGCAACTGACCCACTGACCACAATGTACCAAACACACAGAAACTGCCCCACTGACCACAACGTGTCCGAACACACAGAAACAGAGCCACTGAACACAACCTCTCTGAACACACGGATTATGACCTACTGACCACAACCTGACCGAACACACAGAAACTGACCCACTGACCACAACCTGGCCGAAAAAACAGAAACTGACCCACAGTCCACAATCTGACCGAACACACAGAAACTAACCCGCTGACCATGAACTGTCCGAACACACAGAAACTGACACACAGACCACAACCAGGCCGAACACACAGTAAAAGTCCCACTGACCACAACCTGACAGAACACACAGTAATTGACCCACTGAACACAACCTGACTGAAAATAGTGAAACTGACCACTGACCACAAACTATCCGAAAGCACAGAAACTGACACACTGACCACCACCTGACTGAACACATAGAAACTGACCCACTGACCACAATGGATCAAACACACAGAAACTGCCCCACTGACCACAACCTCTCTGAACACACGGAATATGACCTACTGACCACAACCTGACCGAACACACAGACACTGACCCACTGACCACAAACTGGCCGAACACACAGAAACTGACCCACAGACCACAATCTGAACGAACACACAGAAACTAACCCGCTGACCACGAACTGTCCGAACACACAGAAACTGACACACAGACCACAACCAGACCGAACACACAGTAACAGACCCACTGACCACAACCTGACAGAACACACAGAAACTGACCACAGACCACAACCTGGCCGAACACACAGAAACTGACCCACAGACCACATTCTGACCGAACACACAGACACTAACCCGCTGACCATGAGCTGTCCGAACACGCAGAAACTGACACACAGACCACAACCAGACCGAACACACAGTAACAGACCCACTGACCACAATCTGACAGAACACACAGAAACTGACTCACAGACCACAACCTGACCGAACACACAGAAACTGACCCGCTGATCATAAGCTGACCGAAAGCACAGAAACTGACGCACTGAACACAACGTGCCCGAACACAGAGAAACTGACCCACTGACCACAACTAGACGGAACACAAAGAAACTGACGCACTGACCACCACATGACCGAACACACAGAAACTGAACCATTGACAACAACCAGACTGAGCACACAATAACTGACATACTGAACACAACCTGATGGAACACACAGAAACTGACCCAATGACAACAACATTTCCGAAAATGCAGAAACTGACCCACTGACCACAACCTGACCAAGCACACAGTAACAGACATATTGAACACAACATGACCGAACACACAGAATCTGACCCGCTTACCAGAAGCTGACCGAACACGTGGAAACTGACCCACTGACCAGAACCTGAATGAACACCCAGAAACAGACCCACTGACCACAACCTGAACAATCACACAGAAATTGAACCACTGACCACAAACTGAACGAACACACAGAAACTGACCCACTGACCACAACCGTAACAAACACACAGAAACTGACACACTGACCACAACCTAACCGAACACACAGAAACTGACCCATTGACAACAACCTGACCGAACACGCAGAAACTGATCCATTGAGCAAAAGCTGACAGAACACAAAGGAACTGACCCACCTTCCACAACCTGACCGAACACACAGAATCTGACCCACTGACCAAAACATGACCGCACACACAGAAACAGACCCACTGATCACAATCTGACCGAACACACAGAAACTGACCCTTTCACCACAAGCTGACCGAACACACAGGAACTGACCAATTTTCCACAACCTGACCGAACACACAGAAACTGACCCACTGAGGACAACCTGATCGAATGCACAGAAATTGACATACTGACAACAACCTGACCGAAAACACAGAAACTGATCCAATGACCACAACTTGTCCGAACACGCAGAAACTGACCCAAAGACCACAACCTGACCGAACTCATAGAAACTGACCCACTGACCACAACCTGTCCGAACACAGAGAAACTGACACACAGATTACAACCAGACCAAACACGCAGAATCTGACCCACTGACCTCAATCTGACCGATCATATGGTAACTGCACCACAGACCACAGCTTGACCGAACACACAGAAACTGACCCATTGACCAAAGCTGACAGAACACACAGGAACTGACCCACCTTCCATAACCTGATCGAACGCACAGAAACTGACCCACTGAACACAACATGACCGCACACACAGAAACAGACACACTGATCACAACATGACCGAACACACAGAAACTGACCCATTGAACACAAGCTGACCAAACACACAGGAACTGACCCACTTTCCACAACCTGACCGAACACACAGAAACTGATCCACTGACCACATTCTGATCGAACACACAGAAATGGAACCAATGACCACAACTTTTCCGAACACACAGTAACTGACCCACTGACCACAACCTGACTGAACGCACAGAAACTGACCCACTGAAAACAGCCTGAACGAACACACAGAAACTGACCTGTTGACCGAAAACTGATCAAAATGACAGAAACTGACCCACTGACCACAACCCGATCAAGCACACAGAAATTGACCCACAGACCAGAAATTGACTGAGCACACAGAAACTGACCCACTGACCACAACCTGACCGAACACACATGAAATGAGCCATTGACCACATGCTGACCGAACACACAGAAACTGAACCACTGACCACAATCTGTCCGAACACAGATAAACTGACCCAGAGTTTACAACCAGACCCAACACGCAGAAAGTGAACCACTGACCTCAATCTGACCGATCATACAGTATCTGCCCCACAGAATACAGCCGACCAAACACACAGAAACTGACCCATTGACCAAAAGCTGACAGAACACATAGGAACTGACCGACCTTCTACAGCCTGACCACACACACAGAAACAGACCCACTGATCACAACCTGACCGAACAGACAGAAACTGACCCATTGACCACAACCTGTCCGAACACACAGGAGCAGACCCAATTTCCACAACCTGACCGAACACGCAGAAACTGACCCACTGACCACAAACTGATCGAACACACAGAAACTGAACCAATGACCACAACTTGTCCGAACACACAGTAACTGACCCACTGACCACAACCTGACCGAACGCACAGAAACTGAACCTTTGACCTCAACCTGATCTAACACACAGAAACTGACCCACTGAACACAACCTGACCGAATACACAGAATCTGATCCGCTGACCAGAAGCTGACAGAGCACAAACAAACTGAACCACTGACGACAAACTGATCGAACACACAGGAAATATGCCATTGACCACATTCCAACCGAACACAGAGAAGCTGACTCACTGAACACAACCTTACCGAGCACTCAGAAACTGACTCACTGACCACAAAACTGACCGAACTCACAGTAACTGACCAACTGACCACAACCTGAACGAACACACAGTTACTGACCCACAGACCACGTGAACAAACACACAGAAACAGACCCACTGACCACAACCTGAACCAACACACAGAAATTGACCCATTGATCACAACCTGAACGAACACACAGAAATTGACCCATTGACCTCAACCTGAACAAACACACAGAAACTGACCAATGACCGCAACCTGAAAAAACAAACAGAAACTGAGCCACTGACCACAACCTGAACGAACGCACAGAAATTGACCCATTGACCACAACCTGAACAAATGCACAGAAACTGACACACTGACCACAGCCTAACCGAACACACAGACTGACCCCCTGACCACAACCTGAACAAACACACAGAAACTGACCCACTGACCACAGCCTGAATGAACACACGGAAACTGAGATGTTGACCACAACCTGACCGAGCACTCAGTAACTGACAGACTGAACAACATTCTGACCGAGCACACGGTAACTGATTCAATGACCACAACCTGACCGAACATACAGAAACTGACCCACAGACCACAACCTGAAAGAACACTCAGAAACTCACCCACTAACCACTACCTGAGCGAAAGCATAGAAACTGTCCCACTGACCGCAACATGACCGAACACACAGAAACTGACCCATTGATCAAAAGCTGACAGAACACACAGGAACTGACCCACCTTCTACAGCCTGACCGCACACACAGAAACAGACCCACTGATCACAACCTGACCGAACACACAGAAACTGACCCATTGACCACAAGCTGACCGAATACACAGTAAATGACCCACTGACCACAACCTGACCGAACGCACAGAAACTGACCCTTTGACCTCAGCCTGATCTAACACACAGAAACTGACCCACTGAACACAACCTGACCGAATACACAGAATCTGACCCGCTGACCAGAAGCTGACTGAGCACAAACAAAATGAACCACAGACCACAACCTGACCGAACACACAGGAAATGAGCCATTGACCACGTGCCGACCGAACACAGAGAAGCTGACTCACTGAACACAACCTAACCGAGCACTCAGAAACTGACTCACTGACCACAAAACTGACCGAACACACAGTAACTGACCAACTGACCACAACCTGAACGAACACACAGAAACTGACCCACTGACCACAGCCTGAACGAACACACAGAAACTGAGATGTTGACCACAACCTGACCGAGCACTCAGTAACTGACAAACTGAACAACATTCTGACCGAGCACACAGAAACTGATCCAATGACCACAACCTGACCGAACACACAGAAACTGACCCACAGACCACAAGCTGAGAGAACACTCAGAAACTTAACCACTGACCACTACCTGAGCGAAAGCACAGAAACTGTCCCACTGACCACAAGCTGACCGAACACACAGAAACTGACCCACTGACCGCAACATGACCGAACACACAGACATACATCCAATGACCACAACCTGACCAAACACACAGGAAATGAGCCATTGACCACATGCTGATCGAACACACAGAAACTGACACACTGAGAACAATCTGTCCGAACACAGATAAGCTGACCCAGAGATTACAACCAGACCCAACACGCAGAAAGTGAACCACTGACCTCAATCTGACCGATCATACAGTAACTGCCCCACAGTACACAGCCTGACCGAACACACAGAAACTGACCCATTGACCAAAAGCTGAAGGAACACTGAGGAACTGACCCACCTTCTACAGCCTGACCGCACACAAAGAAACAGACCCACTGATCACAACCTGACTGAACACACAGAAACTGACCCACTGACCACGAACTGATCGAACACACAGAAACTGAACCACAGACAACAACCTGACTGAACAGACAGGAAATGAGCCATTGACTACATGCTGACTGAACACACAGAAGCTGACTCACTGACCACAACCTGACCGAGCACATAAAAACAGACCTACTGATCGCAACCTGAATGAACACACAGAAACTATCCCACTGAACACAACCAGACCGAACACTTAGAAACTGACTCACTGACCACAACCTGAACAAACACACAGAAACTGACCAATGACCGCAACCTGAACAAACAGAAACTGAGCCACTGACCACAACCTGAACGAACACACAGAAATTGACCCATTGACCACAACCTGAACAAATGCACAGAAACTGACACACTGACCACAGCCTAACCGAACACACAGACTGACCCCCTGACCACAACCTGAACAAACACATAGAAACTGACCCACTGTCCACAGCCTGAACGAACACACAGAAACTGAGATGTTGACTACAAACTGACCGAGCACTCAGTAACTGACAGACTGAACAACAACCTCACCGAGCACACAGAAACTGATCCAATGACCACTACCTGAGTGAAAGCACAGAAGCTGTCCCACTGACCACAAGTTGACCGAACACACAGAAACTGACCCACTGACCATAACATGACCGAACACACAGAAATTGATCCAATGACCACAACCTGTCCGAACAGGTCCCTGAAGGCAGCGGAGCAGGTAGATAAGGTGGTTAAAAAGGCATATGGGATACTTGCCTTCATTAGCCGAGGCATAGAATATAAGAGCAGGGAGGTTATGATGGAGCTGTACAAAACGCTGGTGAGGCCACAGCTGGAGTACTGTGTGCAGTTCTGGTCGCCTCACTATAGGAAGGATGTGATTGCTTTGGAGAGGGTGCAGAGAAGATTCACCAGGATGTTACCTGGGATGGAGCGCCTCAGCTATGAAGAGAGGCTGGACAGGCTGGAGTTGTTTTCCTTGGAGCAGAGAAGGCTGAGGGGGGACCTGATTGAGGTGTACAAAATAATGAGGGGCATAGATAGGGTAGATAAAGAGGAACTTTTCCCCTTAGTGGGGGGGTCAATAACAAGGGGGCATAGATTCAGGGTAAGGGGCAGGAGATTTAGAGGGGATTTGAGGAGGAACTTTTTCACCCAGAGGGTGGTTGGAATGTGGAACTCAATGCCTGAAAGGGTGGTGGAGGCAGGAACCCTCACAACATTCAAGAAGCATTTGGCTGAGCACTTGAAATGCCATTGCATACAAGGCTATGGACCAAATGCTGGAAAATGGGATTCGACTGGACAGGGATGGATGGGCGGCGCAGACACGATGGGCCGAAGGGCCTCTTTCTGTGCTGTAAAACTCTATGACTCTATGACTCTATGACTCTATGACTGACCCACAGACCACAACATTGAACGAACACACAGAAACTGACCCACTGACCACAACCTGACAGAGCACAGAGTAACTGACAGACTGAATACAACCTGACCGAGCACACAGGAGCTGATCCAATGACCAAAATCTGCCCGAACAAGCAGAAGCAGAGCCACAGCCCACAACCTTTCTGAACACAGAGAAACTGACAGACAGACAACAACCAGACCGAACGCACAGAATCTGCCACACTGACCACAACCTGACCGAGCAAAATGAAACTGAACCACTGGCTGCAACATCTCCGAGCACACAGAAACTGACCCACTGACAACAACAAAATCGAGCACGCAGCAACTGACCCACTGACCACAACTTGACCGAACACACAGAAACTGACGCGCTGACCAGAAGCTGATCAAAAACAAAGAAACTAACTCTCTGATCACAACCAGACCGAACACAGAGAAACTGACCCATTGACCACAAGGTGACCGAACACACAGGAACTGACCCACTTTCCACAACATGACCGAAAACACAGAAACTGACCCACTGACCACAACCTGACTGAAAACCCAGAAACAGAACCACTGACAACAACCTGACCGATCTCACAATAACAGACTCACTGACCAATAAATGACCGAACACACAGAAGCTGAACCAATGACCAGAAACTGATAGAAAAGAAAAAAAATGACCCACTGACCACAACCTGACCGATCACACAGAAAATGACCCACTGACCACAACCTGATCAAACACACAGAAACTGACGCACTGAACACAACCAGATCAAACACACGGTAACTGACCCACTGAACAAAACCAGACCGAGCACAGAGTAACTGACCACGGAACACAACCTGAACGAACACACAGAAACTGACCTGCCGACCGAACACTGATCTAAAAGATAGAAACTGACCCACTGACCACAACCTGACGAATCACACTGAAACTGACCCAATGGCCAGAACTTGACTGAACACACATTAACTGACCAACTGATCACAACCTGACAGAACACACAGAAACTGAGCAACTGACCACAACCTCTCCGAACAAACAAACACTGACCCACAGAACACAACCAGTCAGAACACATGGAAAATGACCCACTGACCACAACCTGACCAAGCACAAAGTAACTGACCCACTGACCACTACCTGACCGAACACATCGTAACTGACCCATAGACAAGTAGCTGACGAACACACAGAAACTCAAACACTGACCACAACCAGAATGAGCAACCAAAAACTGTCCCACAGACCACAACCTGACCGAAAACTCAGAAACTGACCCACTGAACACAACCTGACCGAACACACAGAAACTGACCCACTGACCACAGCCAGAGCGAGCACACAGAAACAGACCCACTGACCACAGCCAGGCCGAATACACAGAAACTGACCCACTGACCACAACAAGACCGAGCACAAAGTAACTGACCCACAGACCACAACCTGACCAAACAAACAAAAGCTGACCCGCTGACCACAAGCTGACCGAAAAAACAGAAACTGAAAAACTGAACACAATCTTACCGAGCACACAGAAACTGACCCATTGACCACAACCAAACCGAGCACACAGTAACTGACATAATGAACAAACCTGACCGAACACACAGAAACTGAACCACAGACCACAATCTGATCGAACACTGACCACAACCAGACCGAGCACACAGTAACTGACATACTGACCAATAACCTGACCGTTCACACAGAAAATGACCCACTGACCACAACCTGACCAAACACACAGAAACTGACCCACTGAACACAACCAGATCGAACACACAGTAATTGACCCACTGAACACAATCAGACCGAGTACAGAGTAACTGACCCACGTAACACAACCTGAACGAACACACAGAAACTGACCCACTGAAAACAATCTGACCGATCACACAGAAACTGACGCGATGACAGCAACCTGCTCGAACACACAGAAGCCGACCTACAGACCACAACCAGACTGAACACGCAGAAACTGACACATAGGCCACAATCTGACCGAACACACAGGAACTGACCCGCTTACCACAAGCTGGCTGAGCACACAGTAACGGACCCACTGAACACAACCTGACCGAACACACAGTAACTGACCACTGACCACAACCAGATCGAACACACAGAAATGGACCCACTGATCACATCCTGACTGAAAACAGTGAAAATGAACCACTGACCACAACCTGACCGAACACACAGTAACTGACCCACTGACCACAGCCAGACGGAACTCAGATAAACTGACGCACTGACCACAACATGACATAACACACGTAAACTCACCCACTGACCACAACCTTTCCGATAACACAGAAACTGAACCAGTGACCACAACCAGACCGAGCACATAGTAACTGACATACTGAGCGCAACCTGAAAGAATGCACAGAAACTGACCCGCTGACCAGAAGCTGACCGAACACTTGGAAACTGACCCACTGAAAAGAACCTGACTGATCACATAGGAACTGGCCCACTGACCACAACCTGACTGAACACTCAGCAACTGACCCATTGGCCAAAACCTGCCCAAACAGAAAGAAATTAACCCACTGACCACAATCTGACCGAGCACACAGTAACTGATCCACTGACCACAACCTGAACTAACACACAGAAACTGACCCACTGACAACAACCTGGTCGAACACACGGAAGCCGACCCACAGACCACAACCAGACTGAGCACACAGAAACTGACACAAAGACCACAATCTGACTGAAAACAGTGAAACTGACCCACTGACAACAACCTGTCCGAAAACACAGAAACTGAAACACTGACCACAACCGGACAGAGCACACATTAACTGACATACTGAACACAAACTGACCGAACACAGAGAAACTGACCCACTGACAACAGCCTGACCGAACACACAGAAACTGACACACTGCCCACAACCTGTCCGAAAACACAGAAACTGACCCACTGACCACAACCTGACCGAACACACAGAAGCTGACACACAGACCACAACCTGACCGAACACACAATGACTGACCCACTGACCACAATGGACCAAACACAAAGAAACTGCCCCACTGACCACAACGTGTCTGAACACACAGAAACTGACCCACTGACCACAACCTCTCTGAACACACGGAATATGACCTACTGACCAAAGCCTGACCGAGCACACAGTTACTGACCCACAGACCACAATCTGACAGAACACACAGAAATTAAACCACTGACCACGAACTGTCCGAACACACAGAAACTGACACACAGACCACAACCAGACTGAACACACAGTAACAGACCCACTGACCAAAACCTGACAGAATATTCAGAAACTGACCCACAGACCACAACCTGACCGAACACACATAAACTGACCCGCTGACGATAAGCTGGCCGAAAACACAGAAACTGACCCACTGAACACAACCTGCCCGAACACAGAGAAACTGACCCACTGACACAACCAGACGGAGCACACAGAAGCTGATGCACTGACCACCACATGACGGAACACACAGTAACTGAACCACTGACCACAACCAGGCTGAACACACAGTAACTGACATACTGAACACAACCTGACCGAACACACAGAATCTAACCCACTGACCACAACCTTTCCGAAAAGACAGAAACTGACGCAATGACATCAACCAAACTGAGCACACACTAACAGACATATTGAACACAACCTGACCAAACACACAGAATCTGACACGTTGACCAGAAGCTGACCGAAGACACGGAAACAGACCCACTGAAAACAACCTCACCGATCACACTGAATCTGACTCACTGACCACAGCCTGACTGAGCACACAGAAAATGACACATTGGCCACAAACTAACCAAACAGACAGAAACTGCCACATTGCCCACAACCTGTCCGAAAACAGAGAAAGTGACCCACTGAAATCTACCAGACTGAGCACATAGTAACAGACATACTGAACACAACCTGACCGAACACAGAAACACTGACCCATTGATCGGAAGCTGACCGAACACACAGAAACAGACCCGTTGACCAGAAGCTGATCGTAAACTCAGAAACTGACCCATTGACCACAACCTATCCGAACACACAGAAACTGACCCACTGAACACAACCTGTCCGAGCACACTGATACTGACACACAGAGCACAACCAGACCGAGCACACAATAACTGATCCACTGATCACAACCTGAACTAACACACAGAAACTGACCCACTGACCACAACCTGGTCGAACACACAGAAGCCGACCCACAGACCGCAACCAGACTGAACACACAGAAACTGACACACAAACCACAATCTGACTGAGCGCAAAGTAACGGATCCATTGAAAACAACGTGACCGAACACACAGAATCTGACCCGTGACCAGAAGCTGACTGAAGACACGGAAACTTTCCCACTGCAAACAACCTCACAGATCACACAGAAACTGACCCACTGACCACAACCTGACTGAACATACAGAAACTGACCCATTGGCCACAACCTAACCAAACAGACAGTAACTAACCCACTGACAACAACCAGTCCGAGCACATAGTAACAGACACACTGAACAAAACCTGACCGAACACACAGAAACTGACCAATTGACCAGAAGCTGACCGAACACACAGAAACTGACCCGTTGACCAGAAGCTGATCGTAAACTCAGAAACTGACCCACTGACCACAACCTATCCGAACACACAGAAACTGACCCAGTGAACACAACCTGTCCGAACACACTGAAACTGACACACAGACCACAACCAGACCGAGCTCACAGTAACTGATCCACTGACCACAGCCTGAACTAACACACAGAAACTGACCCACTGACCACAACCTGGTCGAACACACAGAAGCCGACCCACAGACCACAACCAGACTGAACACACAGAAACTGACACAAAAACCACAATCTGACTGAGCACACAGTAACGGATCCACTGAACACAACCTGACCGAACACACAGAATCTGACCGTCTGATCAGAAGCTGACCGAACACACGGAAACTGACCCACTGAAAACAACCTCACTGATCACCCAGAAACTGACCCACTGACCACAACCTGACCGAACACACGTAAACTGAACCATTGGCCACAACCTAACCAAACAGACAGAAACTGACCCACTGACCACAATCTGTCCGAACACAGAGAAACTGACACACAGATTACAACCAGACCGAACACGCAGAATCTGACCCACTGACCTCAATCTGACCGATCATATGGTAACTGCACCACAGACCACAGCTTGACCGAACACACAGAAACTGACCCATTGACCAAAGCTGACAGAACACACAGGAACTGACCCATCTTCCATAACCTGATCAAACGCACAGAAACTGACCCACTGAACACAACATGACCGCACACACAGAAACAGACACACTGATCACAACCTGACCGAACACACAGAAACTGACCCATTGACCACAAGCTCACCAAACACACAGGAACTGACCCACTTTCCACAACCTGACCGAACACACAGAAACTGATCCACTGACCACATTCTGATCGAACACACAGAAATGGAACCAATGACCACAACTTTTCCGAACACACAGTAACTGACCCACTGACCACAACCTGACTGAACACACAGAAACTGACCCACTGAAAACAACCTGAACGAACACACAGAAACTGACCTGTTGACCGAAAACTGATCAAAATGACAGAAACTGACCCACTGACCACAACCCGATCAAGCACACAGAAATTGACCCACAGACCAGAAATTGACTGAGCACACAGAATCTGACCCACTGACCACAACCTGACCGAACACACATGAAATGAGCCATTGACCACATGCTGACCGAACACACAGAAACTGAACCACTGACCACAATCTGTCCGAACACAGATAAACTGACCCAGAGTTTACAACCAGACCCAACACGCAGAAAGTGAACCACTGACCTCAATCTGACCGATCATACAGTAACTGCCCCACAGAATACAGCCGACCAAACACACAGAAACTGACCCATTGACCAAAAGCTGACAGAACACATAGGAACTGACCCACCTTCTACAGCCTGACCACACACACAGAAACAGACCCACTGATCACAACCTGACCGAACAGACAGAAACTGACCCATTGACCACAACCTGTCCGAACACACAGGAGCAGACCCAATTTCCACAACCTGACCGAACACGCAGAAACTGACCCACTGACCACAAACTGATCGAACACACAGAAACTGAACCACTGACCACAACTTGTCCGAACACACAGTAACTGACCCACTGACCACAACCTGACCGAACGCACAGAAACTGAACCTTTGACCTCAACCTGATCTAACACACAGAAACTGACCCACTGAACACAACCTGACCGAATACATAGAATCTGATCCGCTGACCAGAAGCTGACAGAGCACAAACAAACTGAACCACTGACGACAAACTGATCGAACACACAGGAAATAAGCCATTGACCACAATCCAACCGAACACAGAGAAGCTGACTCACTGAACACAACCTTACCGAGCACTCAGAAACTGACTCACTGACCACAAAACTGACCGAACTCACAGTAACTGACCAACTGACCACAACCTGAACGAACACTCAGTTACTGACCCACAGACCACGTGAACAAACACACAGAAACAGACCCACTGACCACAACCTGAACCAACACACAGAAATTGACCCATTGACCTCAACCTGAACGAACACACAGAAATTGACCCATTGACCTCAACCTGAACAAACACACAGAAACTGACCAATGACCGCAACCTGAACAAACAAACAGAAACTGAGCCACTGACCACCACCTGAACGAACGCACAGAAATTGACCCATTGACCACAACCTGAACAAATGCACAGATACTGACACACTGACCACAGCCTAACCGAACACACAGACTGACCCCCTGACCACAACCTGAACAAACACACAGAAACTGACCCACTGACCACAGACTGAATGAACACACGGAAACTGAGATGTTGACCACAACCTGACCGAGCTCTCAGTAACTGACAGACTGAACAACATTCTGACCGAGCACACGGTAACTGATTCAATGACCACAACCTGACCGAACATACAGAAACTGACCCACAGACCACAACCTGAAAGAACACTCAGAAACTCACCCACTAACCACTACCTGAGCGAAAGCACAGAAACTGTCCCACTGACCGCAACATGACCGAACACACAGAAACTGACCCATTGATCAAAAGCTGACAGAACACACAGGAACTGACCCACCTTCTACAGCCTGACCGCACACACAGAAACAGACCCACTGATCACAACCTGACCGAACACACAGAAACTGACCCATTGACCACAAGCTGACCGAATACACAGTAAATGACCCACTGACCACAACCTGACCGAACGCACAGAAACTGACCCTTTGACCTCAGCCTGATCTAACACACAGAAACTGACCCACTGAACACAACCTGACCGAATACACAGAATCTGACCCGCTGACCAGAAGCTGACTGAGCACAAACAAAATGAACCACAGACCACAACCTGACCGAACACACAGGAAATGAGCCATTGACCACATGCCGACCGAACACAGAGAAGCTGACTCACTGAACACAACCTAACCGAGCACTCAGAAACTAACTCACTGACCACAAAACTGACCGAACACACAGTAACTGACCAACTGACCACAACCTGAACGAACACACAGAAACTGACCCACTGACCACAGCCTGAACGAACACACAGAAACTGAGATGTTGACCACAACCTGACCGAGCACTCAGTAACTGACAAACTGAACAACATTCTGACCGAGCACACAGAAACTGATCCAATGACCACAACCTGACCGAACACACAGAAACTGACCCACAGACCACAAGCTGAGAGAACACTCAGAAACTTAACCACTGACCACTACCTGAGCGAAAGCACAGAAACTGTCCCACTGACCACAAGCTGACCGAACACACAGAAACTGACCCACTGACCGCAAAATGACTGAACACACAGACATACATCCAATGACCACAACCTGACCAAACACACAGGAAATGAGCCATTGACCACATGCTGATCGAACACACAGAAACTGACACACTGAGAACAATCTGTCCGAACACAGAGAAGCTGACCCAGAGATTACAACCAGACCCAACACGCAGAAAGTGAACCACTGACCTCAATCTGACCGATCATACAGTAACTGCCCCACAGTACACAGCCTGACCGAACACACAGAAACTGACCCATTGACCAAAAACTGAAGGAACACTGAGGAACTGACCCACCTTCTACAGCCTGACCGCACACAAAGAAACAGACCCACTGATCACAACCTGACTGAACACACAGAAACTGACCCATTGACGACAAGCTGACCGAACACACAGGAACTGACATACTTTCCACAACCTGACCGAACGCACAGAAACTGACCCTTTGACCTCAGCCTGATCTAACACACAGAAACTGACCCACTGACCACGAACTGATCGAACACACAGAAACTGAACCACAGACAACAACCTGACTGAACACACAGGAAATGAGCCATTGACTACATGCTGACTGAACACACAGAAGCTGACTCACTGACCACAACCTGACCGAGCACATAGAAACAGACCTACTGATCGCAACCTGAATGAACACACAGAAACTATCCCACTGAACACAACCAGACCGAACACTTAGAAACTGACTCACTGACCACAACCTGAACAAACACACAGAAACTGACCAATGACCGCAACCTGAACAAACAGAAACTGAGCCACTGACCACAACCTGAACAAATGCACAGAAACTGACACACTGACCACAGCCTAACCGAACACACAGACTGACCCCCTGACCACAACCTGAACAAACACATAGAAACTGACCCACTGTCCACAGCCTGAACGAACACACAGAAACTGAGATGTTGACTACAAACTGACCGAGCACTCAGTAACTGACAGACTGAACAACAACCTCACCGAGCACACAGAAACTGATCCAATGACCACTACCTGAGTGAAAGCACAGAAGCTGTCCCACTGACCACAAGTTGACCGAACACACAGAAACTGACTCACTGACCATAACATGACCGAACACACAGAAATTGATCCAATGACCACAACCTGTCCGAAAAGGTCCCTGAAGGCAGCGGAGCAGGTAGATAAGGTGGTTAAAAATGCATATGGGATACTTGCCTTCATTAGCCGAGGCATAGAATATAAGAGCAGGGAGGTTATGATGGAGCTGTACAAAACGCTGGTGAGGCCACAGCTGGAGTACTGTGTGCAGTTCTGGTCGCCTCAATATAGGAAGGATGTGATTGCTTTGGAGAGGGTGCAGAGAAGATTCACCAGGATGTTACCTGGGATGGAGCGCCTCAGCTATGAAGAGAGGCTGGACAGGTTGGAGTTGTTTTCCTTGGAGCAGAGAAGGCTGAGGGGGGACCTGATTGAGGTGTACAAAATAATGAGGGGCATAGATAGGGTAGATAAAGAGGAACTTTTCCCCTTAGTGGGGGGGTCAATAACAAGGGGGCATAGATTCAGGGTAAGGGGCAGGAGATTTAGAGGGGATTTGAGGAGGAACTTTTTCACCCAGAGGGTGGTTGGAATGTGGAACTCAATGCCTGAAAGGGTGATGGAGGCAGGAACCCTCACAACATTCAAGAAGCATTTGGATGAGCACTTGAAATGCCATTGCATACAAGGCTATGGACCAAATGCTGGAAAATGGGATTAGACTGGACAGGGATGGATGGGCGGCGCAGACACGATGGGCCGAAGGGCCTCTTTCTGTGCTGTAAAACTCTATGACTCTATGACACTATGACTCTATGACTGACCCACAGCCCACAACATTGAACGAACACACAGAAACTGACCCACTGACCACAACCTGACAGAGCACAGAGTAACTGACAGACTGAATACAACCTGACCGAGCACACAGGAACTGATCCAATGACCAAAATCTGCCCGAACAAGCAGAAGCAGAGCCACAGCCCACAACCTTTCTGAACACAGAGAAACTGACAGACAGACAACAACCAGACCGAACGCACAGAATCTGCCACACTGACCACAACCTGACCGAGCAAAATGAAACTGAACCACTGGCTGCAACATCTCCAAGCACACAGAAACTGACCCACTGACAACAACAAAATCGAGCACGCAGCAACTGACCCACTGACCACAACTTGACCGAACACACAGAAACTGATGCGCTGACCAGAAGCTGATCAAAAACAATGAAACTAACCCTCTGATCACAACCAGACCGAACACAGAGAAATTGACCCATTGACCACAAGGTGACCGAACACACAGGAACTGACCCACTTTCCACAACATGACCGAAAACACAGAAACTGACCCACTGACCACAACCTGACTGAAAACCCAGAAACAGAACCACTGACAACAACCTGACCGAGCTCACAATAACAGACTCACTGACCAATAAATGACCGAACACACAGAAGCTGAACCAATGACCAGAAACTGATAGAAAAGAAAAAAAATGACCCACTGACCACAACCTGACCGATCACACAGAAAATGACCCACTGACCACAACCTGATCAAACACACAGAAACTGACGCACTGAACACAACCAGATCGAACACACGGTAACTGACCCACTGAACAAAACCAGACCGAGCACAGAGTAACTGACCACGGAACACAACCTGAACGAACACACAGAAACTGACCTGCCGACCGAACACTGATCTAAAAGATAGAAACTGACCCACTGACCACAACCTGACGAATCACACTGAAACTGACCCAATGGCCAGAACTTGACTGAACACACATTAACTGACCAACTGATCACAACCTGACAGAACACACAGAAACTGAGCAACTGACCACAACCTCTCCGAACAAACAAACACTGACCCACAGAACACAACCAGTCAGAACACATGGAAAATGACCCACTGACCACAACCTGACCAAGCACAAAGTAACTGACCCACTGACCACTACCTGACCGAACACATCGTAACTGACCCATAGACAAGTAGCTGACGAACACACAGAAACTCAAACACTGACCACAACCAGAATGAGCACACAAAAACTGTCCCACAGACCACAACCTGACCGAAAACTCAGAAACTGACCCACTGAACACAACCTGACCGAACACACAGAAACTGACCCACTGACCACAGCCAGACCGAGCACACAGAAACAGACCCACTGACCACAGCCAGGCCGAATACACAGAAACTGACCCACTGACCACAACAAGACCGAGCACAAAGTAACTGACCAACAGACCACAACCTGACCAAACAAACAAAAGCTGACCCGCTGACCACAAGCTGACCGAAAACACAGAAACTGAAAAACTGAACACAATCTTACCGAACACACAGAAACTGACCCACTGACCACAACCAAACCGAGCACACAGTAACTGACATAATGAACAAACCTGACCGAACACACAGAAACTGAACCACAGACCACAATCTGATCGAACACTGACCACAACCAGACCGAGCACACAGTAACTGACATACTGACCAATAACCTGACCGTTCACACAGAAAATGACCCACTGACCACAACCTGACCAAACACACAGAAACTGACCCACTGAACACAACCAGATCGAACACACAGTAATTGACCCACTGAACACAATCAGACCGAGTACAGAGTAACTGACCCACGTAACACAACCTGAACGAACACACAGAAACTGACCTGGCAACCGAACACTGATCAAAAAAACAGAGACTGACCCACTGACCACAACCTGATCAATCAGACTGAAACGGACACAATGACAACAACTTGACTGAACACACAGAAACTGATCAACTGACCACAACCTCTCCGAAAACAAAAATACTGACACACAGAACTCAACCAATCAGAACACACGGAAAATGACCCACTGACCACAACCTGACCAAGCACACAGTAACTGACTCACTGACCACAACCTGACCAAACACATAGAAACTGACCCACAGACCACTAGCTGACGAACACACAGATACTGAAACACTGACCACAACCAGAATGAGCACACAGAAACTGCCCCACAGGCCACAACCTGACCGAAAACACAGAAACTGACCCACTGAACACAACTGACCGAAAACACAGAAACTGACCCACTGAACACAACCTGACCAAACACACAGAAACTGACCCACTGAACACAAACTGACCGAAGACACAGATTCAGACCCACTCACCAAAACCTGACAGAAAGCACAGAAACTGACACAATGACCGCAACCTGACCAAACACACATTAAACTGACCCACTGACCACCACCTGTCCGAAAACATTGAAACTGACCCACTGACCAAAACCAGACCGAGCACACAGTAACTGACATACTGAACACAACCTGACCGAAACACAGAAACTGACACACTGACCAGAAGCTGACAAAACACACAGAAACTGACCCACTGAAAACAATCTGACCGATCACACAGAAACTGACGCGATGACAGCAACCTGCTCGAACACACAGAAGCCGACCTACAGACCACAACCAGACTGAACACGCAGAAACTGACACATAGGCCACAATCTGACCGAACACACAGGAACTGACCCGCTTACCACAAGCTGGCTGAGCACACAGTAACGGACCCACTGAACACAACCTGACCGAACACACAGTAACTGACCACTGACCACAACCAGATCGAACACACAGAAATGGACCCACTGATCACATCCTGACTGAAAACAGTGAAAATGAACCACTGACCACAACCTGACCGAACACACAGTAACTGACCCACTGACCACAGCCAGACGGAACTCAGATAAACTGACGCACTGACCACAACATGACATAACACACGTAAACTCACCCACTGACCACAACCTTTCCGATAACACAGAAACTGAACCAGTGACCACAACCAGACCGAGCACATAGTAACTGACATACTGAGCGCAACCTGAAAGAATGCACAGAAACTGACCCGCTGACCAGAAGCTGACCGAACACTTGGAAACTGACCCACTGAAAAGAACCTGACTGTTCACATAGGAACTGGCCCACTGACCACAACCTGACTGAACACTCAGCAACTGACCCATTGGCCAAAACCTGCCCAAACAGAAAGAAATTAACCCACTGACCACAATCTGACCGAGCACACAGTAACTGATCCACTGACCACAACCTGAACTAACACACAGAAACTGACCCACTGACAACAACCTGGTCGAACACACGGAAGCCGACCCACTGACCACAACCAGACTGAGCACACAGAAACTGACACAAAGACCACAATCTGACTGAAAACAGTGAAACTGACCCACTGACAACAACCTGTCCGAAAACACAGAAACTGAAACACTGACCACAACCGGACAGAGCACACATTAACTGACATACTGAACACAAACTGACCGAACACAGAGAAACTGACCCACTGACAACAGCCTGACCGAACACACAGAAACTGACACACTGCCCACAACCTGTCCGAAAACACAGAAACTGACCCACTGACCACAACCTGACCGAACACACAGAAGCTGACACACAGACCACAACCTGACCGAACACACAATGACTGACCCACTGACCACAATGGACCAAACACAAAGAAACTGCCCCACTGACCACAACGTGTCTGAACACACAGAAACTGACCCACTGACCACAACCTCTCTGAACACACGGAATATGACCTACTGTCCAAAGCCTGACCGAGCACACAGTTACTGACCCACAGACCACAATCTGACAGAACACACAGAAATTAAACCACTGACCACGAACTGTCCGAACACACAGAAACTGACACACAGACCACAACCAGACTGAACACACAGTAACAGACCCACTGACCAAAACCTGACAGAATATTCAGAAACTGACCCACAGACCACAACCTGACCGAACACATATAAACTGACCCGCTGACGATAAGCTGGCCGAAAACACAGAAACTGACCCACTGAACACAACCTGCCCGAACACAGAGAAACTGACCCACTGACCACAACCAGACGGAGCACACAGAAGCTGATGCACTGACCACCACATGACGGAACACACAGTAACTGAACCACTGACCACAACCAGGCTGAACACACAGTAACTGACATACTGAACACAACCTGACCGAACACACAGAATCTAACCCACTGACCACAACCTTTCCGAAAAGACAGAAACTGACGCAATGACATCAACCAAACTGAGCACACACTAACAGACATATTGAACACAACCTGACCAAACACACAGAATCTGACACGTTGACCAGAAGCTGACCGAAGACACGGAAACAGACGCACTGAAAACAACCTCACCGATCACACTGAATCTGACTCACTGACCACAGCCTGACTGAGCACACAGAAAATGACGCATTGGCCACAAACTAACCAAACAGACAGAAACTGCCACATTGCCCACAACCTGTCCGAAAACAGAGAAAGTGACCCACTGAAATCTACCAGACTGAGCACATAGTAACAGACATACTGAACACAACCTGACCGAACACAGAAACACTGACCCATTGATCGGAAGCTGACCGAACACACAGAAACAGACCCGTTGACCAGAAGCTGATCGTAAACTCAGAAACTGACCCATTGACCACAACCTATCCGAACACACAGAAACTGACCCACTGAACACAACCTGTCCGAGCACACTGATACTGACACACAGAGCACAACCAGACCGAGCACACAATAACTGATCCACTGATCACAACCTGAACTAACACACAGAAACTGACCCACTGACCACAACCTGGTCGAACACACAGAAGCCGACCCACAGACCGCAACCAGACTGAACACACAGAAACTGACACACAAACCACAATCTGACTGAGCGCAAAGTAACGGATCCATTGAAAACAACGTGACCGAACACACAGAATCTGACCCGTGACCAGAAGCTGACTGAAGACACGGAAACTTTCCCACTGCAAACAACCTCACAGATCACACAGAAACTGACCCACTGACCACAACCTGACTGAACATACAGAAACTGACCCATTGGCCACAACCTAACCAAACAGACAGTAACTAACCCACTGACAACAACCAGTCCGTGCACATAGTAACAGACACACTGAACAAAACCTGACCGAACACACAGAAACTGACCAATTGACCAGAAGCTGACCGAACACACAGAAACTGACCCGTTGACCAGAAGCTGATCGTAAACTCAGAAACTGACCCACTGACCACAACCTATCCGAACACACAGAAACTGACCCAGTGAACACAACCTGTCCGAACACACTGAAACTGACACACAGACCACAACCAGACCGAGCTCACAGTAACTGATCCACTGACCACAGCCTGAACTAACACACAGAAACTGACCCACTGACCACAACCTGGTCGAACACACAGAAGCCGACCCACAGACCACAACCAGACTGAACACACAGAAACTGACACAAAAACCACAATCTGACTGAGCACACAGTAACGGATCCACTGAACACAACCTGACCGAACACACAGAATCTGACCGTCTGATCAGAAGTTGACCGAACACACGGAAACTGACCCACTGAAAACAACCTCACTGATCACCCAGAAACTGACCCACTGACCACAACCTGACCGAACACACGTAAACTGAACCATTGGCCACAACCTAACCAAACAGACAGAAACTGACCCACTGACCACAATCTGACCGAACACAAAGAAACTGACACACTGACCACAACCTGACTGAACACACAGAAACTGATCCACTAACCGCAATTTGCACAAGCACACAGAAAATGCCCCACTGATCACAACCTGTCCGAACACACAGAAACTGACCCACTGAAAACAACATGACCGAACACACAGAAACTGCCACACTGCCCACAACCTGTCCGAAAACAGAAAAACTGACCCACTGACCACAACCAGACCGAGCACATAGTAACAGACATACTGAACACAACCTGACCGAACACACAGAATCTGACCCATTGACTAGAAGCTGACCGAACACACAGAAACTGACCCACTGACCACAAACTATCCGAACACACAGAAACTGACATAAGAACATAAGAACATAAGAAATAGGAGCAGGAGTAGGCCAATCGGCCCCTCGAGCCTGCTCCGCCACTCAACAAGATCATGGCTGATCCTATCCTAACCACCAATCTACTATCACAGAACTATCTCCTGAATCTAACAGAATTAGACAAATGAAATAGGAGCAGGATCAGGCTACACGGCCCCTGGGTCCGCTCCGCTACCCACAGGGCCATGACCGATCCGAACCTAGACTCATGTCCAAATTCCTGCCCGCTCCCCGTAACCCTTAATTACCTTTACTTCTAGGAAACTGTCTATTTCTGTTTTAAATTTATGTAATGACATAACTTCTACAGCTTTTTGGGGAAGCATATTCTATGGACCTAACACCCTCTGAGTGAAGTAGTTCCTCCTCATCTCAGTTTTGAAAGAGCAGCCCCTTATTCTAAGACTATGCCCCCAATTCTAGTTTCACCCATCATCGGGAACATCCTCCCCGCATCCACCCGATCCAACCCCTTCACAATCTTATATGTTTCAATAAGATTGCCTCTCATTCTTCTGAAGTCCAATGAGTAGAGTCCCAATCTACTCAACCTCTCCTCATATGTCCATCCCCTCATCCCCGGGATTAACCGAGTGAACCTTCTTTGTACTGACTCGAGAGCAAATATTTCTTTTCTTAAGTATGTACACCAAAACTGTATGCAATATTCCAGGTGCGGTCTCACCAATACCTTGTACAACTGAATCAATACCTCCCTATTTTTATATTCTATTCCCCTAGCAATGAAAGCCAACATTCAATTGGCCTTCTTAATCACTTGCTGCACCTGCATACTAACCTTTTGAGTTTCGTGCACCAGGATCCCCGGATCCCTTTGTACTTCAGTACTTTCAGTTTCTTGCCGTTAAGATAATAACTTGTTCTACGATTTTTCCTGCCAAAGTGCATAACCTCACACTTTCCAGTATTGTATTTCATCTGCCAAATCTCTGCCCATTTTCTTAGCCTGGCTATGTCCCCCTGCAGGTATTTTATGTCCTCCTCACTCACTACTTTCCCTCCCATCTTAGCATCATCTGCAAACTTTGATATGTTACACTCGGTCCCCTCCTCCAAATCGTTATATAGATTGTAAAGGGTTGGGAAACCAGCACTGACCTCTGTGGAACACCACTAGTTACTGATTGCCAGACTGAGAATGAACCATTTAGCCCTACTCTCTGCCTTCTGTTAGATAGCCAATCCTCTATCCGTGCCAGAATATTACCCCCAAACCCGTGATTTTTTATCTTAAGCAATAATCTTTTGTGTGGCACCTTGCCTAATGCCTTTTGGAAGTCTAAATACACTACGTCCATTGGTTCCCCTTTATCCACCCTATATGTTACTTCCTCAAAGAACTCCAGCAAATTTGTCCAACATGACTTCCCCTTCATAAAACCATGCTGTCTTTGTCCTATTAAATTATGATTATTCAAATATCCTGTTACTGTCTCCTTAATAATGGACTCCAACATCTTACCTACCACAGATGTTAGGCTAACCGGTCTATAGTTTCCAGCCTTCTGTCTACTGCCCTTTTTAAATAAGGGTGTTACATTAGCAGTTTTCCAGTCTGCCGGGACGTTTGCTGAGTCCAGGGAGTTTTGGAAAGTTATTACCAATGCATCGACAATCCCTACCGCCACTTCCCTCAAGACCCTAGGATGTAAGCCATCAGGTCCAGGTGATTTATCCACCTTGTGTCCCATTATTTTACCGAGTACCACTTCCTCAGTGATTTTGATCGTGTTTAGCTCCTCCCCCCCTATAGCCGCCTGTTTGTCCATTGTTGGGATATTCTTAGTGTCCTCTACTGTAAAGGCTGATACAAAATACTCATTCAGTGTTTTTGCCATCTCCATATTTCCCACCATTAATTTCCCGGTCTCATCCTCTAAGGGATCAACATTTACTTTAGCCACCCTTTTTCTTTTTATATAACTATAAAATCTTTTACTATCTGTTTTTATATTTTTTGCTAATTTACTTTCATAATCTATCTTCCCTTTCTTAATCAATCATTTTGGAATTTTTTGCTGTCTTTTAAAGTTTTCCCAATCCTCTATCCTCCCACTAGTTTTGGCTACCTTATATGCCCTTGTTTTTAGTCGAATACTATCATTAATTTCTTTACTTAGCCACGGGTGGCTGTCTTTTCTTTTACATCCTTTTCTTTTCAGTGGAATATATTTTTTTGGAAGTTGTAAAATAACTCCTTTAATGTACACCACTGATCATGTATTGTCTTACCCTTTAATCTATTTTCCCAAACCACTCTACTCAATTCCGCTCTCATATCTTCATATTCTCCTTTATTCAAGCTTAGCACGCTTGTTTGAGTTCCAAACTTCTCACCCTCTAATTGAATATGGAATTCAACCATGTTATGGTCACTCATTCCAAAGGGACTGAACACAACATGTCCAAACACACTGAATCTGACAGACAGACCACAACCAGACCATGCACACAGTAACTGATCCACTGACCTCAACCTGAACAAACATACAGAAACTGACCCACTGACCACAACCTGGTCGAACATACAGAAGCCGACAGACAGGCCACAACCAGACTGAACACACAGAAACTGACACAAAGCCCACAACCTGACCGAACACAAAGAAACTGACCCACTGACCACAACCAGAATGATCACACAGAAATGGACCGACTGATCACAACCTGAATGAAAACAGTGAAAATGACCCACTGACCACAACCTGACCGAACACACAGAAATTGACCCACTGACCACAGCCAGACGGAACACAGAGAAACTGATGCACTGACCACAACATGACCGAACACACGTAAACCCACCCACTGACCACAACCTGTCCGATAACACAGAAACTGAACCAGTGACCACAACCAGACCGAGGACACAGTAACAGACACATTGAACAAAACCTGACAGAACACACAGAATCTGACCCGCTGACCAGAAGCTGACTGAACACTTGGAAACAGACCCACTGAAAACAACCTGACCAAACAGAAAGAAACTGACCCACTGACCACAATCTGACCGAACACACAGTAACTGATCCACTGACCACATCCTGAAATAACACACAGAAACTGACCCACTGAACACAACCAGACTGAGCACACAGAAACTGACACACAGACCACAATCTGACCGAACACACAGAAACTGACCCGCTGACCACAAGCTGACTGAAAACACAGAAACTGACCCATTGAACACAAACTGACCAAACACACAGAAACTGACACACTGACCACAACCAGTCCGAACACACAGAAACTGAAACACTGAAAACAACCTGTACATACACACAGAAACTGACCCATTGACCAGAATCTGACCGCAAACACAGAAACTGACCCGTTGACCAGAAGCTGATCGTAAACTCAGAAACTGACCCACTGACCACAACCTATCCGAACACACAGAAACTGACCCACTGATCACAACCTGTCGAACACACTGAAACTGACACACAGACCACAACCAGTCCGAGCACAAAGTAACAGATACACTGAACACAACCTAAATTAAAACACAGAAACTGACCCACTGACCACAACCTGGTCGAACACATAAAAGCCGACCCACAGACCACAACCAGACTGAACACACAGAAACTGACACACATGCCACAATCTGACCGAACACACAGAAACTGACCCGCTGACCACAACCTGTCCGAAAACACAGAAACTGAACCACAAACCACAACCTGACTGAGCACACAGTAACTGACATACTGAACACAAACAGACCGAATACACAGAAACTGACCCACTGACCACAACCAGATGGAGCACACAGAAACTGACGCACTGACCACCAAATGACTGAACGCACGTCAACTCACCCACTGAACACAACCGGTCCAAAAACAGAGAAACTCTCCCACTGAACACAACCAGACCAAACACACAGAAACTGACCCATTGACCAGAAGCTGACCGAACACACAGAAACTGACCCACAGAAAACAACATGACCGATCACATAGAAACTGACCCACTGATCGCAACCTTACCGAACACACAGAAACTGACACACTAGCCACAAACTGACCGAACAGACAGAAACTGACACAGTGACCACAAGCTGACCGAACACACAGAAACTGACCCGTTGACCAGAAGCTGATGGTAAACTTAGAAGCTGAACTACTGACCACAACCTGACCGATCACACAGAAACTGACCCACTGACCACAAACTGAACGAACACTCAGGAAAAGTCACACTTGCCACAACCTGACCGAGCACACATAAAGTGACCCACTGACCACAACCTGACTGATCACACAGAAACTGACCCACTGAACACAACCAGACCGAGCGCAGAGTAACTGAACCACTGAACACAATCTGAACGAATACACAGAAACTGACCTTCTGAACAAACACTGATCAAAAAGACAGAATCTAACCCACTGACCACAACTCGATCAAGCACACAGAAACTGAGCCACTGTCCACAACTTGACTGAACACACTGAAACTGTCCCACTGACCACATGCTGACAGAACACACAGAAACTGACAATCTGAACACAACCTGACCGATCACAAAGAAACTGACACACTGACCACAACCTGTCCGAAAACACTGAAACTGACCCAATGACCAAAACTTGAAAAACACACAGAAACAGACCCACTGACCACAACCTCACCTAACACACAGAAACTGACCTACTGACCACAATCTGACCGAAAAAACAAAAACTGACTCTCTGAACACAACCTCTCCGAACACATGGAAAACGACCCACTGACCACAACCTGACAGAGCACACATTGGCTGACCCACTGACCACAACGTGGCCGAAAACACAAAAACTGACCCACAGACCGGAAGCTGACCAAACGCACAGAAACTGACCCACAGAACACGAACCCTCCGAACACACTGAAACAGACACACAGACCTCAACCTGAACGAAAACACAGAAACTGACCCACTGAACACAACCCATCCGAACACACAGAAAATGACCCACTGACCACAACCTGTCCGAAAACACAGAAACTGACCCACTGACCACAACCAGACCGAGCACACAGTAACAGGCATGTTGAACACAAACTTGCCGAACACACAGAAACTGACCCATTGACCACAACCTTACCGAGCACACAGAAACTAAACCACTGGCCACAACCTGACCAAACAGACAGAAACTGACCCACTGACCACAACCTGACCGTACACACAGACACTGACACACTGACCACAACCTGACCGAACACACAGAAACTGACCCACTGACCACAATGTACCAAACAAACAGAAACTGCCCCACTGACCACAACGTGCCCGAACACACATAAACTGACCCACTGAACACAACCTGTCCGAACACACAGAAACGAACCCACTGACCACGGAATTTCCGAACACGCAGAAAATAACGCACATACCACAACCAGACCGAACACACAGTAACAGATCCACTGACCACAACCTGACAGAACACACAGAAACTGACCCAAAGACCACAACCAGACTGAGCACGCAGAAACTGACCCACAGACCACAACCTGACCGAACACACAGAAACTGACCCGCTGACCATAAGCTGAACGGAAACACAGTATCTGACCCACTGAACACAATCAGACCGAACACACAGAAGCTGACACACTGACCACAACCAGATGGAACACATAGAAACTGACGCTCTGACCACCACATGACCGAACGCAAGTCAAATCACCCACTGGCCACAACCTGACCGGACACACAGAAGCTGACCCACTGACCACAAACTTTCCAAAAAGCCAGAAACTGACCCACTGACCACAACCAGACCGAGCACACAGTAACAGACATATTGAACACAAACTGACCGAACACACAGAATCTGACCCGCTGACCAGAAGCTGACCGAACACACAGAAACTGACCCATTGGCCACAACCTAACCAAACAAATAGAAACTGACCCACTGACCACAACCTGACCGAACACAAATAAACTGACACGCTGACCACAACCTGACTGAACACACAGAAACTGACCCACTGACCGCAATTGACCAAACACACAGAAACGGCCCCACTGACCACAACCTGTCTGAACACACAGAAACTGACCCACTGACCACAACCTGTCCGAACACACAGAAACTGACTCACTGAACACAACCTGGACAAACACACTGAAATTGACACACAGACCACAACCAGACCGAGCACACAGTAACTGATACACTGACCAAAACCTTAACTGACACACTGAAACTGAACCACTGACCACAACCTGGTCGAACACACAGAAGCCGACTCACAGACCACAACCTGACCGAACACACAGAAACTGACCCGCTGACCATAAGCTGACCGAAAACACAGTATCTGACCCACTGAACACAATCGGACCGAACACACAGAAACTGACACACTGACCACAACCAGATGGAACACACAGAAACTGACGCTCTGACCACCACATGACCGAACGCACGTCAAATCACCCACTGACCACAACCTGACCGAACAAACAGAAACTGACCCGCTCACCATAAGCTGACCGAAAACACAGAAACTGACCACTGCCCACAACCTGTCCGAACACACAGAAACTGACACACTGACCACAACCAGATGGAACACACATAAACTGATCCAATTGCCACAACCTAACCAAACACACAGAAACTGACCCACTGACCACAACCTGACCGAACACACAGAAACTGACCCACTGACCACAATTGACCAAACACACAGAAACTGCCCCACTGACCACAACTTGTCCGAACACACAGAAACTGACCCACTGACCACAACCTGTCCGAACACACAGAAACTGACTCACTGAACACAACCTGGCCGAACACACTGAAACTGACGCACAGACCACAACCAGACGGAGCACACAGTAATTGATCCACTGACCAAAACCTTAACTGACACACTGAAACTGAACCACTGACCACAACCTGGTCGAACACAGAGAAGCCGACCCACAGACCACAACCAGACTGAGCACACAGAAACTGACACACAGACCACAACCTGACCGAACACACAGAAACTGAACCGCTGACAACAAGCTGACTGAAAACACAGAAACTGACCCAGTGAACACAACCTGGCCGAACACACAGAAACTGACCCACTGATCAAAACCTTACTGAAATCAGAGAAAATGACCCACTGACCACAACCTGTCCGAAAACACAGAAACTGAACCACTGACCACAACTGGACCGCACACACAGTTACTGACATACTGAACACAAACTGACCGAACACACTGAAACTGACCCACTGACCACAAGCTGATGAACACAGTGAAACTGACCCACTGGCCACAACCGGACTGAAGAAACAGAAGCTGACCCACTGACCAGAACATGACCGAACACACAGAAACTTAACCACTGACCATAACATGTCAGAACACACAGAAACTCACCAACTGACAACAAGCAGATCCAGCACACAGTGACTGACCCTTTGACCACAACCTGACAGAACACACAGAAACTGACCAGCTGACCAGAAGCTCATCGTAAACACAGAAACTGACGCAGTGACCATAACCTGACCTATCACACAGAAACTGACCAACTGACCACAAACTGACTGAAGACACGGGAAATGTCCCATTAGCCACAACCTGACCGAACACACAGAATCTGACCCACTGACCACAAACTGACCGAACACACAGAAACTGACCTACTGAACACAACCAGACCGAGCACACAGTAACTGACCCACTGACCATAAGCTGACCGAAAACACAGTATCTGACCCACTGAACACAATCGGACCGAACACACAGAAACTGACACACTGACCACAACCAGATGGAACACACAGAAACTGACGCTCTGACCACCACATGACCGAACGCACGTCAAATCACCCACTGACCACAACCTGACCGAACAAACAGAAACTGACCCACTGACCACAACCTGACCAAACACACAGAAACTGATCCATTGGCCACAACCTAACCAAACAAATAGAAACTGACCCACTGACCACAACCTGACCGAACACAAATAACCTGACACACTGACCACAACCTGACTGAACACACAGAAACTGACCCACTGACCGCAATTGACCAAACACACAGAAACGGCCCCACTGACCACAACCTGTCCGAACACACACAAACTGACTCACTGAACACAGCCTGGCCAAACACACTGAAACTAACACACAGACCACAACCAGACTGAACACACAGTTACTGATTCACTGACCAAAACCTGAACTAACACACAGAAACAGACCCACTGACCACAACCTGGTCGAACACAGAGAAGCCGACCCAGAGACCACAACCAGACTGAGCAGACAGAAACTGAGACAGAGAGAATAACCTGACCTAACACACAGAAACTGACTCGCTGACCACAAACTGACTGAAAGCACAGAAACTGACCCACTGGACAAAACCTGACCGAACGCACAGAAACTGAACCGCTGACCACAACCAGGCCGAACACACAGAAATTGAACCACTGATCACAACCTGATTGAAAACAGTGAAATTGACCCACTGACCACAACCTTTCCGAAAACACAGAAACTGAACATCTGACCAAAACTGGACCGAGCACACAGTAACTGCCATACTGACCACAACCTGAGAGAACAAACAGAACTGACCCACAGACCACAACCAGACTGAGCACGCAGAAACTGACCCACAGACCACAACATGACTGAACACACAGAAACTGACCCGCTCACCATAAGCTGACCGAAAACACAGAAACTGACCACTGCCCACAACCTGTCCGAACACACAGAAACTGACACACTGACCACAACCAGATGGAACACACATAAACTGATCCAATTGCCACAACCTAACCAAACACACAGAAACTGACCCACTGACCACAACCTGACCGAACACACAGAAACTGACCCACTGACCACAATTGACCAAACACACAGAAACTGCCCCACTGACCACAACCTGTCCGAACACACAGAAACTGACCCACTGACCACAACCTGTCCGAACACACAGAAACTGACTCACTGAACACAACCTGGCCGAACACACTGAAACTGACGCACAGACCACAACCAGACGGAGCACACAGTAATTGATCCACTGACCAAAACCTTAACTGACACACTGAAACTGAACCACTGACCACAACCTGGTCGAACACAGAGAAGCCGACCCACAGACCACAACCAGACTGAGCACACAGAAACTGACACACAGACCACAACCTGACCGAACACACAGAAACTGAACCGCTGACAACAAGCTGACTGAAAACACAGAAACTGACCCAGTGAACACAACCTGGCCGAACACACAGAAACTGACCCACTGATCAAAACCTTACTGAAATCAGAGAAAATGACCCACTGACCACAACCTGTCCGAAAACACAGAAACTGAACCACTGACCACAACTGGACCGCACACGCAGTTACTGACATACTGAACACAAACTGACCGAACACACTGAAACTGACCCACTGACCACAAGCTGATGAACACAGTGAAACTGACCCACTGGCCACAACCGGACTGAAGAAACAGAAGCTGACCCACTGACCAGAACATGACCGAACACACAGAAACTTAACCACTGACCATAACATGTCAGAACACACAGAAACTCACCAACTGACAACAAGCAGATCCAGCACACAGTGACTGACCCTTTGACCACAACCTGACAGAACACACAGAAACTGACCAGCTGACCAGAAGCTCATCGTAAACACAGAAACTGACGCAGTGACCATAACCTGACCTATCACACAGAAACTGACCAACTGACCACAAACTGACTGAAGACACGGGAAATGTCCCATTAGCCACAACCTGACCGAACACACAGAATCTGACCCACTGACCACAAACTGACCGAACACACAGAAACTGACCTACTGAACACAACCAGACCGAGCACACAGTAACTGACCCACTGACCATAAGCTGACCGAAAACACAGTATCTGACCCACTGAACACAATCGGACCGAACACACAGAAACTGACACACTGACCACAACCAGATGGAACACACAGAAACTGACGCTCTGACCACCACATGACCGAACGCACGTCAAATCACCCACTGACCACAACCTGACCGAACACACAGAAACTGACCCACTGACCACAACCTGACCAAACACACAGAAACTGACCCATTGGCCACAACCTAACCAAACAAATAGAAACTGACCCACTGACCACAACCTGACCGAACACAAATAACCTGACACACTGACCACAACCTGACTGAACACACAGAAACTGACCCACTGACCGCAATTGACCAAACACACAGAAACGGCCCCACTGACCACAACCTGTCTGAACACAGAGAAACTGACCCACTGACCACAACCTGTCCGAACACACACAAACTGACTCACTGAACACAGCCTGGCCAAACACACTGAAACTAACACACAGACCACAACCAGACTGAACACACAGTTACTGATTCACTGACCAAAACCTGAACTAACACACAGAAACAGACCCACTGACCACAACCTGGTCGAACACAGAGAAGCCGACCCAGAGACCACAACCAGACTGAGCAGACAGAAACTGAGACAGAGAGAATAACCTGACCTAACACACAGAAACTGACTCGCTGACCACAAACTGACTGAAAGCACAGAAACTGACCCACTGGACACAACCTGACCGAACGCACAGAAACTGAACCACTGACCACAACCAGGCCGAACACACAGAAATTGACCCACTGATCACAACCTGACTGAAAACAGTGAAATTGACCCACTGACCACAACCTTTCCGAAAACACAGAAACTGAACATCTGACCAAAACTGGACCGAGCACACAGTAACTGCCATACTGACCACAACCTGAGAGAACAAACAGAACTGACCCACAGACCACAACCAGACTGAGCACGCAGAAACTGACCCACAGACCACAACATGACTGAACACACAGAAACTGACCCGCTCACCATAAGCTGACCGAAAACACAGAAACTGACCACTGCCCACAACCTGTCCGAACACACAGAAACTGACACACTGACCACAACCAGATGGAACACACAGAAACTGATCCAATTGCCACAACCTAACCAAACACACAGAAACTGACCCACTGACCACAACCTGACCGAACACACAGAAACTGACCCACTGACCACAATTGGCCAAACACACAGAAACTGCCCCACTGACCACAACCTGTCCGAACACACAGAAACTGACCCACTGACCACAACCTGTCCGAACACACAGAAACTGGCTCACTGAACACAACCTGGCCGAACACACTGAAACTGACACACAGACCACAACCAGACGGAGCACACAGTAATTGATCCACTGACCAAAACCTTAACTGACACACTGAAACTGAACCACTGACCACAACCTGGTCGAACACAGAGAAGCCGACCCACAGACCACAACCAGACTGAGCACACAGAAACTGACACACAGACCACAACCTGACCGAACACACAGAAACTGAACCGCTGACAACAAGCTGACTGAAAACACAGAAACTGACCCAGTGAACACAACCTGGCCGAACACACAGAAACTGACCCACTGATCAAAACCTTACTGAAATCAGAGAAAATGACCCACTGACCACAACCTGTCCGAAAACACAGAAACTGAACCACTGACCACAACTGGACCGCACACACAGTTACTGACATACTGAACACAAACTGACCGAACACACTGAAACTGACCCACTGACCACAAGCTGATGAACACAGTGAAACTGACCCACTGGCCACAACCGGACTGAAGAAACAGAAGCTGACCCACTGACCAGAACATGACCGAACACACAGAAACTTAACCACTGACCATAACATGTCAGAACACACAGAAACTCACCAACTGACAACAAGCAGATCCAGCACACAGTGACTGACCCTTTGACCACAACCTGACAGAACACACAGAAACTGACCAGCTGACCAGAAGCTCATCGTAAACACAGAAACTGACGCAGTGACCATAACCTGACCTATCACACAGAAACTGACCAACTGACCACAAACTGACTGAAGACACGGGAAATGTCCCATTAGCCACAACCTGACCGAACACACAGAATCTGACCCACTGACCACAAACTGACCGAACACACAGAAACTGACCTACTGAACACAACCAGACCGAGCACACAGTAACTGACCCACTGAACACAACCTGACTGAAAAAACAGAAACAGACCTGCTGACCAAACACTGATCAAAAAGACAGATACTGACCCACTGACCACAACCAGACCGAGCACACAGTAACTGACATACTGAACACAACCTGACCGACTAGACAGAAACTGATCCACTGACCTGAAGCTGACCGAACACACATAAACTGACCAAAAACTCAGAAACTGTCCCACTGACCACAACCAGACCGAACACAGAGTAATTGACCAACTGAACACAACCTGACCGATCTTACAGAAACTGACCCACTGGCCACAACCTGACTGAACACACAGAAACTGACCCATTGACCACAAGCTGACCGAACACACAGAAACTGACTCACTGACCACAACCTGACAGGACTCACATAAACTGTCCTACTGGCCACAAGCTAACCGAACACACAGAGACTGACCCACTGACCACAAGCTGAACACACACACAGAAACTGACTCACTGGCCTCTACTTGAACGAACACACAGAAACTGAAATGTTGACCACACCCTGACTGAACACACAGAATCTGTCCCACTGGCAACAACTGACCGAACACACAGACACTGACCCACAGACCACAACATGACCGAGCACACAGAAACTGACCCACTGAACACAACCTGACCGAGCACACAGTAACTGACAGGCTCAACACAACCTGACCGAACACACAGTAACTGACCCACTGGACACATCATGACCGAGCACACAGTAACTGACAGGCTCAACACAACCTGACCAAGCACACAGAAGATGACCCACTGACCACAACCTGCCAGACCACACAGAAACTGAACCACAGACTACAACAAGACAGAACACACAGAAACTGACACACTCTCCACAACCTGACCGATCACACAGTAACTGATCCACTCTCCACAACCTGACCGAACACACAGAAACTGACCCGTTGACCAGAATCTGATCATAATCACAGAAACTGTCCCACTGTCCACAACATGACCGATCACACAGAAACTGACCCACTGACCACAAATTGACAAAAGACACAGGAAAAGTCCCACTGGCCACAACCTGACCGAACACACAGAAACTGACCCACTGACCACAAACTGACCGAACACACAGAAACTGAAACACTGAACACAACCATACCGAGCACACAGTAGCTGACCCACTGAACACAACCTGACCGAAAACACAGAAACTTACCCATTGACCAGAAGCTGATCGTAAACACAGAAACTGACGAACTGTCCACAACCTAACCGATCACACAGAAACTGACCCACTGACAACAAACTGATTGAAAACACAGGAAAAGTCCCACTGGCCACAACCTGCCCGAAAAGACAGAAACTGACCCACTGAACACAACCTGAACGAACACACAGAAACTGACCTGTTACCAAACACTGACCAAAAAGACAGACACTAACCAACTGACCACAACTCGACCAAGCACACAGAAACTGACCCACTGACCACAACTTGACTGAACACACTGAAACTTACCCACTGACCACATGCTGACAGAACACACAGAAACTGACAAACTGAACACAACCTGACCGATCACAAAGAAACTGACACACTGTCCACAACCTGAACGAACACTCAGAAACTGAGCTACTGACCACAACATAGCCGAACACACAGAAACTAAAGTATTGACGACAAGCTCACTGAAAACACAGAAACTGACCCACTGACCACAACCTCAGCTAACCCACAGAAACTGACCTACTGACCACAATCTGACCGAACACTCAGAACCTGACCCACTGACCACAAGCTGACTGAACACAACGAAACTGACACACTGACCACAACCTGTCTGAACGCACAACAACTGACCCTCTGAAGATAACCTGTCCGAACACATGGAAAATGACCCACTGACTACAACCTGACAGAGCACACAGTAACTGACCCACTGACCAGAACCTGGACGAATACACAGAAACTGACCCACAGACCAGAAGCTGCCCAAATCCACAGAAACTAACCCACTGACCACGACCTCTCCGAACACACAAATACTGAAACACAGACAACAACCAGACCGAGCACAGATTAACTGATCCACTGACCACAACTTGACAGAACACACAGTAACTGAACCACAGACCACAAACAGACTGATCACGCAGAAACTGACACACAGACCACAATCTGACCGAACGCACTGAAACTGACCCACTGACCACAACATGTTCGAAAACACAGAAAATGAAGCACTGACCACAAACAGACCGAGCATAATGTAACTGACATATTGAAAACAATCTGACCGAACACACAGAAACTGATCCACTGAACATGACCGGACCAAACACACAGTAACAGAAATACTGAACGCCACCTCACCGAACACACAGAAACTGACACGCTGGATAGAAGCTGAGCGATCACACAGAAACTGACCCACTGAAAACAACCTGACCGATCACACATTAACTGACGCACTGACCACAAAAAGACCGAGCACACTGTAACAGACATACTGAACGCCACCTGACCGAACACACAGAAACTGACCCACTGAACACGATCGGACCAAACACACAGTAACAGACATACTGAACGCAACCTGACCGAACACACAGAAACTGACACGCTGCCCGGAAGCTGACCGAAACCACAGAAACTGACCCACAGAAAACAACCTGACCGATCACACAGAAACTGACCCACAGACCACAACCTGACCGATCACACAGAAACTGACCCACTGGCCACAACCTGACCAAACAGACAGAAACTGACCCACAGACCACAAACTGACCGATCACACAGAAACTGACCCACTGGCCACAACCTGACCAAACAGACAGAAAATGACCCTCAGACGACAACATGATTGAACACACAGAAACTGACCCACTGACCTCAACCAGACCGAGCACACAGTAACAGGCATGTTGAACACAACCTGACTGAACACACTGAAACTGACCTGCTGACCAGAAGCTGACCGGAAACAGAGAAATTGACCGACTGCACACAACCTAACTGATCACAAAGAAACTGACCCACTGGCCACAAACTGAACAAACACACAGAAACTGACCCACTGACCACAACTTGACTGAACACACTGAAACTGACCCACTGACCACATGCTGACAGAACACACAGAAACTGATAAACTGAACACAACCTGACCGATCACAAAGAACCTGAGACACTGTCCACAACCTGAACGAACACTCAGAAACTGAGCTACTGACCACAACATAGCCGGACACTCAGAAACTAAAGTATTGATGCCAAGCTGACTGAAAACACAGAAACTGACCCACTGAACACAACCTCACCTAACCCACAGAAACTGACCTACTGACCACAATCTGACCGAACACTCAGAACTTGACCCACTGACCACAAACTGACCGAACACAAAGAAACTGACACACAGACCACAACCTGTCCGAACACAAAACAACTGACACTCTGACCACAACCTGTCAGAACACATGGAAATGACCCACTTACCACAAACTGACAGAGCACACAGTAACTGACCCACTGACCAGAACCTGGCCGAATACACAGAAACTGACCCACAGACCAGAAACAGACTGATCACGCAGAAACTGACCAACAGACCACTACCTGACCGAAAACACAGAAACTGATCCAATGAAGACAACATGACCAAACACACAGAAACTGTCCCAATGACCACAACCAGACTGAACACACAGAAACAGACCCACTGACCACAATCTGACCGACCACACTGAAACTGACCCACTGACCACAACATGTTCGAAAACACAGAATATGAAGCACTGACCACAAACAGACCGAGCATAATGTAACTGACATACTGAAAGCAATCTGACCGAACACACAGAAACTGACCCACTGAACATGACCGGACCAAACACACAGTAACAGACATACTGAACGCCACCTGACCGAACACACAGAAACTGACACGCTGCCCGGAAGCTGACCAAACACACAGAAACTGACCCACAGAAAACAACCTGACCGATCACACAGAAACTGACCCACAGACCACAACCTGACCGATCACACAGAAACTGACCCACTGGCCACAACCTGACCAAACAGACAGAAACTGACCCACAGACGACAACATGACTGAACACACAGAAACTGACCCACTGACCGCAACCAGACCGAGCACACAGTAACAGGCATGTTGAACACAACCTGACTGAACACACTGAAACTGACCTGCTGACCAGAAGCTGACCGGAAACAGAGAAATTGACCCACTGCACACAACCTAACTGATCACACAGAAACTGACCCACTGACCACAAACCGAAGAAACACACAGAAACTGACCCACTGACCACAACTTGACTGAACACACGGAAACTGACCCACTGACCACATGCTGACAGAACACACAGAAACTGACAAACTGAACACAACCTGACCGATCACAAAGAACCTGAGACACTGTCCACAACCTGAACGAACACTCAGAAACTGAGCTACTGACCACAACACAGCCGGACACTCAGAAACTAAAGTATTGACGCCAAGCTGACCGAACACTCAGAACCTGACCCACTGACCACAAACTGACCGAACACAAAGAAACTGACACACAGACCACAACCTGTCCGAACACAAAACAACTCACACTCTGACCACAACCTGTCCGAACACATGGAAATTACCCACTGACCACAAACTGACAGAGCATACAGTAACAGACCCACTGACCAGAACCTGGCCGAATACACAGAAAATGACCCACAGACCAGAAACAGACTGATCACGCAGAAACTGACCAACAGACCACTACCTGACCGAAAACACAGAAACTGACCCACTGAACACAACATGACCAAACACACAGAAACTGTTCAAATGACCACAACCAGACCGAACACATAGAAAGAGACCCACTGACCACAATCTGACCGACCACACTGAAACTGACCCACTGACCACAACTTGTTCGAAAACACAGAAAATGAAGCACTGACCACAACTAGACCGAGCATAATGTGACTGACATACTGAAAATATCCTGACCGAACACACAGAAACTGACCCACTGACCACAACCTGACCAAGCACACAGAAACTGAACGACTAATCACAACCTGACCGAACACACAGAAACTGTAACGCTGGCCAGAAGCTGACCGAACACACAGAAACTAACCCACTGAAAACAACCTGATCGATCACACAGAAACTGACCCACTGACCACAACCTGGCCGATCACACAGAAACTGTCCCACTGGCCACAAGCTGACCAAACAGACAGAAACTGACCCACAGACGACAACATGACTGAACATACAGAAACTGACCACTTTCCACAACCAGACCGAGCACACAGAAACTGACCCACTGCCCGCAATCTGACCAAACAGACAGAAACTAACCCACAGACGACAACATGACTGAACACAAAGAAACTGATCCACTGACCACAACCAGACCGAGCACACCGTAAGTGACCCAATGAACACAACCTGAATGAACACACAGAAACTGACATATTGACCACAACCTGACCGTACACACAGAATCTGAACCATTAACATAAACCTGACCGAACACACAGAAACTGGCCCACAGACCACAACCTGACCAAACGCACAGAAACTGAACGACTAATCACAACCTGACCGAACACACAGAAACTGACACGCTGGCCAGAAGCTGACCGAACACACAGAAACTGACCCACTGAAAACAACCTGATCGATCACACAGAAACTGACCCACTTTCCACAAGCAGACCGAGAACACAGAAACTGACCCACTGCCCACAATCTGACCAAACAGACAGAAACTGACCCACAGACGACAACATGACTGAACACACAGAAACTGATCCACTGACCACAAACAGACCGAGCACACAGTAAGTGAGCCAATGAACACAACCTGACCGAACACACAGAAACTGACACGCTTACCAGAAGCTGACCGGAAACAGAGAAATTGACCCACTGCACACAACCTAACTAATCACACAGAAACTGACCCACTGACCACAAACTGAACAAACACACAGAAACTGATCCACTGACCACAACCTGACCGAACACACAGAATCTGACCCACTAACATAAACCTGACCGAACACACAGAAACTGACCCACAGACCACAACCTGACCGTACACACAGAAACTGACCAACTGAACTCAGCCTGAGTGAAAGCACAGAAACTGTCCCACTGACCACAGCCTGAACAAACATAAATAAATAACCCACTGGCCACAATTTGACCGAACACACAGAAACTGACCCACTGACCACAACCTGAACAAACACACAGAAACTGACCCAATGAACACAACCTGCCCGAACACGCAGAAACTGACCCACAGACTACAACAAGACCGAACACACAGAAGCTGTCCCACTGACCACAACCTGATCGAACACACACAAACTGACCCACTGACCACAACTCGACCGAGCACAAAGAAACTGTGCCATTGACCACAACCTGACCGAGCACAAAGTAACTGAGAGACTCAACACAACCTGACCGAGCGCACAGAAACAGACCCACTGACCAATACCTGTCCGAACACATAGAAACTGAACCACAGACTACAACCAGACAGAACACACTGATACTGACCCACTGATCACAAACTGAGCGATCACACAGTAACTAATGCACTGACCACAAACTGTCCATCACAAAGAAACTGAACCACTGACCATAACCTGACCGAACACACAGAAACTGAACTACTGACCACAACCTGACCGAACACACACAAACTGACCCACTGACCACAAGGTGAACGAGCACACAGAAACTGACACATTGATCACAGAAACTGACTCAGTGTCCAAAAACTGACTGATCACACAGAAACTGACCCACTGACCACAACATAACTGAACACACAGATACTGACCCACTGACCACAACCTGACCGAACACACAGAAACTGATCCACTGACCACAACCTGTCCGAAAACACAGAAACTGACCCACTGACGTCAAAAAGACCGAGCACACAGCAACTGACCCAATGAACACAAACTGACCAAACACACAGAAACTGAACCAATGACCACAACCTGTCCGAACATGCAGAAACTGACTCAAAGACTACAACCATACCGAACACACAGAAACTGACCCACTGACCACAACCTGTCCGAACACGCAGAACCTGACCCAATGAACACAGCCTGACCAAACACACAGAAACTGAACCAATGACCACAACCTGTCCGAACACGCAGAAACTGACCCAAAGACTACAACCATACCGAACACACAGAAACTGACCCACTGACCACAACCTGACCGAACACGCAGAAATTGACCCACTGACCATAACATGAGAGATCACACACAAACTGACCCACTGATGACAAAGTCTCCGAAAACAAAGAAACTGACCCACTCAAAAGAATTTGTCAGAACACACAGAAACTGAACCACAGACAACAACCTGTCCGAGCACACAGTAACTGACCCACTGAACACAAACTGACCGAACACACAGAAACTGCCCCACAGACCACAACCTGACTGAACACACCGAAACTGACCCACTGACCACAAACTGTACAAACACACAGAAACTGACCCACTGACCACAACCAGACCGAGCACACAGTAACTGATCCACTGAACACAAACTGACAGAACACACAAATGCTGCCACACTGACCACAACCTGAATGAACAAACAGAAACTGAACCACTGACCACAAACTGTCCGAAAACACAGAAACTGACACAATGAAAACAACATGACCGAACACAAAGAAAATTACCCAGTGACCACAACCAGACCAAACACAAAGACTCTGACCCACTGACCAAGCTTGTCGGCACACACAGAAACTGACCCACTGACCACAACCTGTCCGAACACACAGTAACTGACGTATTGACAAAAACCTGACCAAACACACAGGAACTAACAGCTGACCACAAATTGACCGAACACACAGAAACTGACCCACTGACCACAACCTGTCCGAACACACATTAACTGACCTACTGACAACAACCTGACCAAACACACAGGAACTTAACAGCTGACAAAAAACTGAACGAACACACAGAAACTGACCCACTGACCTCAAATAAACAGAGCACACAATAATTGCCCCACTGAACATAATCTGACCGAACACACAGAGACTGTCCCACTGACCAGGAGCTGACCGAAAACACAGAAATTGACCCACTGACCACATCCTGACTGAACACGCAGAAACAGAAACACTGACCACAACCTGACCGAACACTCAGAAACTGACCCACTGAGCACAACCTGACCGATCACACAGAAACTGACCCACTGACCACAACCTGACCGAACACACAGAAACTGACCCATTGACCACAAGCTGACCGAACACACTGAAACTGACTCACTGACCACAACCTGACGGAACACAGAGAAACTGTCCTACTGGCCACAAGCTAACCGAACACACAGAGGCTGACCCATTGACCACAACCTGAACACACACACAGAAACTGACCCACTGGCCACAACCTGAACGAACACACAGAAACTGAAGTATTGACCACACCCTGACTGAACACACAGAATCTGTCCCACTGGCAACAACTGACCGAACACACAGAAAGTGACCCACAGACCACAACATGACCGAGCACACAGAAACTGACCCACTGAACACAACATGACCGAGCACACAATAACTGGCAGGCTCAACACAACCTGACCAAGCATACAGAAGATGACCCACTGACCACAAGCTGTCAGACCACACAGAAACTGACCCACAGACTAAAACAAGACAGAACACACAGAAACTGACACACTCTCCACAACCTGAACGATCACACAGTAACTGATCCACTCTCCACAACCTGACCGAACACACAGAAACTGACCCGTTGACCAGAAGCTGACCATAAACACAGAAACTGACCCACTGTCCACAACATGACCGATCACACAGAAACTGACCCACTGACCACAAGTCGAGCGAGCACAAAGAAACTGTGCCATTGACCACAACCTGACCGAGCACAAAGTAACTGACAGACTGAACACAACCTGACCGAGCGCACAGAAACAGACCCACTGACCAATACCTGTCCGAACACATAGAAACTGAACCACAGACTACAACCAGACAGAACACACTGATACTGACCCACTGACCACAAACTGACCGATCACACAGTAACTAATGCACTGACCACAAACTGTCCATCACAAAGAAACTGAACCACTGACCATAACCTGACCGAACACACAGAAACTGAACTACTGACCACAACCTGACCGAACACACACAAACTGACCCACTGAACACAAGGTTAACGAGCACACAGAAACTGACACATTGATCACAGAAACTGACTCAGTGTCCAAAAACTGACTGATCACACAGAATCTGACCCACTGACCACACCATAAGTGAACACACAGATACTGACCCACTGACCACAACCTGACCGAACACACAGAAACTGATCCACTGACCACAACCTGTCCGAAAACACAGAAACTGACCCACTGACGTCAAAAAGACCGAGCACACAGCAACTGACCCAATGAACACAAACTGACCAAACACACAGAAACTGAACCAATGACCACAACCTGTCCGAACACGCAGAAACTGACCCAAAGACTACAACCATACCGAACACACAGAAACTGACCCACTGACCACAACCTGTCCGAACACGCAGAACCTGACCCAATGAACACAGCCTGACCAAACACACAGAAACTGAACCAATGACCACAACCTGTCCGAACACGCAGAAACTGACCCAAAGACTACAACCATACCGAACACACAGAAACTGACCCACTGACCACAACCTGACCGAACACGCAGAAATTGACCCACTGACCATAACATGAGAGATCACACACAAACTGACCCACTGATGACAAAGTCTCCGAAAACAAAGAAACTGACCCACTCAAAAGAATCTGTCCGAACACACAGAAACTGAACCACAGACAACAACCTGTCCGAGCACACAGTAACTGACCCACTGAACACAAACTGACCGAACACACAGAAACTGCCCCACAGACCACAACCTGACTGAACACACCGAAACTGACCCACTGACCACAAACTGTACAAACACACAGAAACTGACCCACTGACCACAACCAGACCGAGCACACAGTAACTGATCCACTGAACACAAACTGACAGAACACACAAATGCTGCCACACTGACCACAACCTGAATGAACAAACAGAAACTGAACCACTGACCACAAACTGTCCGAAAACACAGAAACTGACACAATGAAAACAACATGACCGAACACAAAGAAAATTACCCAGTGACCACAACCAGACCAAACACAAAGACTCTGACCCACTGACCAAGCTTGTCGGCACACACAGAAACTGACCCACTGACCACAACCTGTCCGAACACACAGTAACTGACGTATTGACAAAAACCTGACCAAACACACAGGAACTAACAGCTGACCACAAATTGACCGAACACACAGAAACTGACCCACTGACCACAACCTGTCCGAACACACATTAACTGACCTAATGACAACAACCTGACCAAACACACAGGAACTTAACAGCTGACAAAAAACTGAACGAACACACAGAAACTGACACACTGACCTCAAATAGACAGAGCACACAATAATTGCCCCACTGAACATAACCTGACCGAACACACAGAGACTGTCCCACTGACCAGGAGCTGACCGAAAACACAGAAATTGACCCACTGACCACATCCTGACTGAACACGCAGAAGCAGAAACACTGACCACAACCTGACCGAACACTCAGAAACTGATCCACCGACCACAACCTGACCGATCACACAGAAACTGACCCACTGACCACAACCTGACCGAACACACAGAAACTGACCCATTGACCACAAGCTGACCGAACACACTGAAACTGACTCACTGACCACAACCTGACGGAACACAGAGAAACTGTCCTACTGGCCACAAGCTAACCGAACACACAGAGGCTGACCCAATGACCACAACCTGAACACACACATAGAAACTGACCCACTGGCCACAACCTGAACGAACACACAGAAACTGAAATATTGACCACACCCTGACTGAACACACAGAATCTGTCCCACTGGCAACAACTGACCGAACACACAGAAAGTGACCCACAGACCACAACATGACCGAGCACACAGAAACTGACCCACTGAACACAACATGACCGAGCACGCAATAACTGACAGGCTCAACACAACCTGACCAAGCACACAGAAGATGACCCACTGACCACAAGCTGTCAGACCACGCAGAAACTGACCCACAGACTAAAACAAGACAGAACACACAGAAACTGACACACTCTCCACAACCTGAACGATCACACAGTAACTGATCCACTCTCCACAACCTGATCGAACACACAGAAACTGACCCGTTGACCAGAAGCTGACCATAAACACAGAAACTGACCCACTGTCCACAACATGACCGATCACACAGAAACTGACCCACTGACCACAAATTGACCAAAGACACAGGAAAAGTCCCACTGGCCACAACCTGACCGAACACACAGAAACTGACCCACTGACCACAAACTGACTGAACACACAGAAACTGAAACACTGAACACAACCAGACCGAGCACACAGTAGCTGACCCACTGAACACAACCTGACCGAACACACAGAAACTTACCCGTTGACAAGAAGCTGATCGCAAACACAGAAACTGATCCACTGAACACAACCTGAACGAACACACCGAAACTGACCTGTTAACAAACACTGACCAAAAAGACAGAAACTGACCCACTGACCACAACTCGACCAAGCACACAGAAACTGACCCAGTGAGCACAACTTGACTGAACATACTGAAACTGACCCACTGACCACATGCTGACAGAACACACAGGATCTGACAAACTGAACACAACCTGACCGATCACAAAGAAACTGACACACTGTCCACAACCTGAACGAACACTCAGAAACTGAGCTACTGACCACAACATAGCCGATCACTCAGAAACTAAGTATTGACGACAAGCTGACTGAAAACACAGAAACTGACCCACTGACCACAACCTCACCTAACCAATAGAAACTGACCTGCTGACCACAATCTGACCGAACACTCAGAACCTGACCCACTGACCACAAGCTGAGTGAACACAACGAAACTGACACACTGAACACAACCTGTCTGAACGCACAACAACTGACCCTCTGAAGACAACCTGTCCGAACACATGGAAAATTACCCACTGACTACAGCCTGACAGAGCACACAGTAACTGAACCACTGACCAGAACCTGGACGAATACACAGAAACTCACCCATAGACCAGAAGCTGCCCAAACCCACCGAAACTAACCCACTGAACACGACCTCTCCGAACACACAAATACTGACACACAGACAACAACCAGACCGAGCACACACTAACTGATCCACTGACCACAACCTGACAGTACACACAGAAACTGAACCACAGACCACAAACAGACTGATCACGCAGAAACTGACACACAGACCACAATCTGACCGAACACACTGAAACTGACCCACTGACCACAACATGTTCGAAAACACAGAAAATGAAGCACTGACCACAACCAGACCGAGCATAATGTACCTGACATACTGAAAACAACCTGACCGAACACCCAGAAACTGACCCACTGAACGCGACCGGACCAAACACACAGTAACAGACATACTGAACGCCACCTGACCGAACACACAAAAACTGACACGCTGGCCAGAAGCTGACCGAACACACAGAAACTGACCCACTGAAAACAACCTGACCGATCACACAGAAACTGACCCACTGACCACAAAAAGACCGAGCACACAATAACAGACATACTGAACGCCACCTGACCGAACACACAGAAACTGACACGCTGCCCAGAAGCTGACCGAACACGCAGAAACTGACACACTGAAAACAAACTGACCGATCACACAGAAACTGTCCCACTGACCACAACCTGACCGATCACACAGAAACTGACACACTGGCCACAACCTGACCAAACAGACAGAAACTGACCCACAGACGACAACATGACTCAACACACAGAAACTGACCCACTGACCGCAACCAGACCGAGCACACAGTAACAGGCATGTTGAACACAACCTGACCGAACACACTGAAACTGACCCGCTGACCAGAAGCTGACCGGAAACAGAGTAATTGACCCACTGCACACAACCTAACTGATCACACAGAAACTGACCCACTGACCACAAACTGAACAAACACACAGAAATTGACCCACTGACCACAACTTGACTGAACACACTGAAACTGACCCACTGACCACATGCTGACAGAACACACAGAAACTGACAAACTGAACACAACATGACCGATCACAAAGAACCTGAGACATTGTCCACAACCTGAACGAACACTCAGAAACTGAGCTAATGACCATAACATAGCCGAACACTCGGAAACTAAAGTATTGACGCCAAGCTGACTGAAAACACAGAAACTGACCCACTGACCACAAACTCACCTAACCTACAGAAACTGACCTACTGACCACAACCTGACCAAACACTCAGCACCTGACCCACTGACCACAAACTGACCGAACACAAAGAAACTGACACACAGACCACAACCTGTCCGAACACAAAACAACTGACCCTCTGACCACAACCTGTCCGAACACATGGAAAATGACCCACTGACCACAAACTGACAGAGCTCACAGTAACTGACCCACTGACCAGAACCTGGCCGAATACACAGAAACTGACCCACAGACCAGAAACAGACTGATCACGCAGAAACTGACCCACAGACCACTACCTGACCGAAAACACAGAATCTGACCCACTGAACACAACATGACCAAACACACAGAAACTGTCCCACTGACCACAACCAGTCCGAACACACAGAAACAGACCCACTGACCACAATCTGACCGACCACACTGAAACTGACCAACCGACCACAACTTGTTCGAAAACACAGAAAATGAAGCACTGACCACAACTAGACCGAGCATAATGTGACTGACATACTGAAAATATCCTGACCGAACACACAGAAACTGACCCACTGACAACAACGTGACCAAACACACAGAAACTGAACGACTAATCACAACCTGACCGAACACACAGAAACTGACACGCTGGCCAGAAGCTGACCGAACACACAGAAACTGACACACTGAAAACAACCTGATCGATCACAAAGAAACTGACCCACTGACCACAACGTGGCCGATCACACAGAAACTGACCCACTTGCCACAACCTGACCAAACAGACAGAAACTGACCCACAGACGACAACATGACTGAACATACAGAAACTGACCCACATTCCACAACCAGACCGAGCACACAGAGACTGACCCACTGCCCACAATCTGATCAAACAGACAGAAACTGACCCACAGACGACAACATGACTGAACACACAGAAACTGACCACTGAGCACAACCAGACCGAGCACACAGTAAGTGACCCAATGAACACAACCTGACCGAACACACAGAAACTGACCCACAGACCACAACCTGACCGTACACACAGAAACTGACCAATTGACCACAGCCTGAGCGAAAGCACAGAAACTGTCCCACTGACCAAAACCTGAACATACATAAATAAATAACCCACTGGCCAGAATTTGACCGAACACACAGAAATTGAGCCACTGACCACAACCTGAACATACACACAGAAACTGACCCAATGAACACAACCTGTCCGAACATGCAGAAACTGACCCACAGACTACAACCAGACCGAACACACAGAAGCTGTCCCACTGACCACAACCTGATCGAACACAGACAAACTGACCCACTGACCACAAGTCGACCGAGCACAAAGAAACTGTGCCATTGACCACAACCTGACCGAGCACAAAGGAACTGGCAGACAGAACACAACATGACCGAGCGCACAGAAACAGACCCACTGACCACTACCTGTCCGAACACATAGAAACTGACCCACAGACTACAACCAGGCAGAATACATTGATACTGACCCACTGACCATAAACTGACCGATCACACAGTAACTAATCCGCTGACCACGAACTGTCCATCACACAGAAACCGAACCAATGACCATAACCTGACCGAGCACACAGAAACTGAACTACTGACCACAACCTGACCGAATACACACAAACTGACCCACTGACCACAAGGTGAACGAGCACACAGAAACTGACACATTGGCCACAGCCTGAACAAACGCACAGAAACTGACTCAGTGTCCAAAAACTGACTGATCACGCAGAAACTGACCCACTGACCACAATATAACTGAACACACAGATACTGACCCACTGACCACAACCTGACCGAACACACAGAAACTGATCCACTGACCACAACCTGTCCGAAAACACAGAAACTGACACACTGATGTCAAAAAGACCAAGCACACAGCAACTGACCCACTCAACACAACCTGACCAAACAGACAGAAACTGAACCAATGACCACAACCTGTCCGAACATGCAGAAACTGACCCAAAGACTACAACCACACCGAACACACAGAAACTGACCCACTGACCACAGCCTGACCGAACACGCAGAAATTGACACACTGACCATAACATGACAGACCACACAGAAACTGACCCACTGATGACAAAGTCTCCGAAAACAAAGAAACTGACCCACTCAAAAGAATCTGTCCGAAAACACAGAAACTGAACCACAGACCACAACCTGTCGGAGCACACAGTAACTGACACACTGACCACAACCTGACTGAACAAACAGAAACTGAACCACTGACCACAAACTCTCCGAAAACACAGAAACTGACACAATGACAACAACATGACCGAACACACAGAAACTGACCCACTGACCACAACCTGTCCGAACACACAGTAACTGACGTATTGACAAAAACCTGATCAAACACACAGGAACTAACAGCTGACCACAAGCTGACCGAACACACAGAAACTGACCCACTGACCACAACCTGTCCGAACACACATTAACTGACCTACTGACAACAACCTGACCAAACACACAGGAACTTAACAGCTGACACACTGACCTCAAATAGACAGAGCACACAATAATTGCCCCACTGAACATAACCTGACCGAACACACAGAGACTGTCCCACTGACCAGGAGCTGACCGAAAACACAGAAATTGACCCACTGACCACATCCTGACTGAACACGCAGAAGCAGAAACACTGACCACAACCTGACCGAACACTCAGAAACTGATCCACTGACCACAAACTGACTGAACGCACAAAAACTGACCCACTGAACACAACCTGACCGATCACACAGAAACTGACCCACTGACCACAACCTGACCGAACACACAGAAACTGACCCGCTCACCAGAAGCTGACCGTAATCTCAGAATTTGATCCACTGAACACAAACCGACCCAGGACACAGTAACTGATCCATTGAACACAACCTGACCGAACACACAGAAACTGACCCACTGACCACAACCTGACCAAAAACACAGATAATGACCTACTGACCACAACCTGTCCGAAAACACAGGAAATGACCCACTGCCCACAACCAGACCGAGCACACAGTTACTGACCCAATGAACACAACCTGACCGAACACACAGAAACTGACCAACTGACCAGAAGCTGACCGGTAACGGAGAAATTGACCCACTGAACACAACCTAACTGCTCACGCAGAAACTGACCCACTGACCACAAACTGAACAAACGCACAGAAACTGATCCACTGACCACAAACTGAACGAACACACAGAAACTGATATGTTGACCACAATCTGACCGAACATAGCGTATCTGACCCACAGACCACAACCTGACCGAACACACAGAAACTGACCCACTGACCACAATCTGAACAAACACACAGAAACTGACCCAATGAACACAACCTGTCCGAACACGCAGAAGCTGACCCACAGATTACTACCAGACTGAACGCACAGAAGCTGACCCACTGACCACAACCTGACCGAATACACGCAAACTGACCAACTGACCACAAGTCGACCGAGCAGAATGAAACTGAGCCATTGACCACAATCTGACCGAGCACAAATAAACTGAGCCATTGGCCACAACCTGACCGAGCACACAGTAACTGACATACTGAAAACAACCTGACAGAGCACACAGAAACTGACGAACTGATATCTACCTGTCCGAACACATAGAAACTGACACACAAATTACAACCAGACAGAACACACTGATACTGACCAACTGACCATAACCTGACCGATCACACAGTATCTAATCCCCTGACCACAACCTGTCCGAAAATACAGAAACTGAACCACTGACCAAAAACTGCGCGAGAACACAGAAACTGAACTACTGACCACAACCTGACCGAACACACAGAAGCTGACCCACTTACCACAAGGTAAACGAGCACACAGAAGCTGACCCATTGGCCACAGCCTGACCATAAACACAGAAACTGACCCAATGTCCAAAATCTGACCAAAGACACATAAACTGACCCACCGACCACAACGTGACCGAACACACAGAAACTGACGCATTGAAATCAAACTGACTGAACACAATGAAACTGACCCACTGTCCACAACCTAACTGAACACATATAAACTGACCCACTGACCACAACCTGAACGAATACACAGAAACTGATCCACTGACCACAACTTGTCCGAAAACACAGAAACTGACCCACTGACCTCAAAAAGACCGAGTACACAGTAACTGACCCACTGAACACAACCTGACAAAACACACAGAAACTGACCCGCTGACCAGAAGCTGACCGAAAAAACAGAAATTGACCCACTGACCACATCCTGACTGAACACGCATAAGCTGAAACACTGACCAGACCTGACCGAACACCCAGAAAATGATCCACTTACCACAACCTGACTGAACACAAAGAAACTGACCCACTGATCACAAGCTGACCGTTCACACAGAAACTGACCCAGTGACCACAACCAGACCGAGCACACAGCAACTGACCCACTGCCCACAACCTGACCAAACAGACAGAAACTGACCCACAGACGACAACATGACTGAACACACAGAAACTGATCCACTGACCACAACCAGACCGAGTACACAGTAAGTGACCCAATGAACACAACCTTACCAAACACACAGAAACTGACCCGCTGACCAGAAGTTGACCGGAAACAGAGAAATTGACCCACTGCACACATCCTAACTGATCACACAGAAACTGACCCACTGACCACAAACTGAGCAAACACACAGAATCTGATCCACTGACAACAAACTGAACGGACACACAGAAACTGACATGTTGACCTCAACCTGACCGAACACACAGAATCTGACCCACTAACAATAACCTGACCGAACACACACAAACTGACCCACAGACCACAACCTGACCATACACACAGAAACTGACCCACTGACCACAGCCTGAGCGAAAGCACAGTAACTGTCCCACTGACCACAAACTGAACAAACATAAATAAATAACCCACTGGCCACAATTTGACCGAACACACAGAAACTGACCCACTGACCACAACCTGAACAAACACACAGAAACTGACCCAATGAACACAACCTGTCCGAACACGCAGAAACTGACCCACAGGCTACAAACAGACTGAACACACACAAGCAGTCCCACTGACCACAACCTGATCGAACACACGCAAACTGACCCAGTGACCACAAGTCGACTGAGCACAAAGAAACTGATCCATTGACCACAACCTGACCGAGCACAAAGTAACTGACTGACTGAACACAACCTGACCGAGCAAACAGAAACAGACCCACTGACAACTTCCTGTCCGAACATATAGAAACTGACCCACAGACTACAACCAGCCAGAACACACTGATTATGAACCCACTGACCACAAACTGACCGATCACACAGTAACTAATCCACTGACCACAACCTGTCCATCACACAGAAACTGAACCACTGATCACAAACAGGGCGAGAACACAGAAGCAGAACTATTGACCACAACCTGACAGAACACACAGAAACTGAACTACTGACCACAGCCTGACTGAACACACACAAACTGATCCACTGACCACAAGGTGAACGAGCACTCAGAAACGGACACATTGACGACAGCCTGACTAAACACACAGAAACTGACTCAATGTGCAAATACTGACTGATCACACAGAAACTGACCCACTGACCACAACCTAACTGAACACACAGATACTGACCCACTGACCACAACCTGTCCGAAAACACAGACACTTACCCACTGACCTCAAAAAACCGATCACACAGTAACTGACCCACTGAACACAACCTGACCAAACACACCGAAACTGAACCAATGACCACAACCTGTCCGAACACGCAGAAACTGACCCAAAGACTACAACAATACCGAACACACAGAAACTGACCCACTGACCACAACCTGACTGAACACGCAGAAATTGACCCACTGACCATAACATGACAGATCACACAGAAACTGACCCACTGATGACAAAGTCTCCGAAAACAAAGAAACTGACCCACTGACCACAACCTCTCCGAACACACAGAAATTGACCCACTCAAAAGAATCTGCCCGAACACACAGAAACTGACCCACAGACCACAACCTGTCCGAGCACACAGTAACTGACCCATTGAACACAAACTGACAGCACACACAAAAACTGACCCACTGACCACAACCTGACTGAACACGCAGAAACTGACCCACTGACCACAAACTGTACAAACACACAGAAACTGACCCACTGACCACAACCAGAACGAGCACATAGTAACTGACGCACTGAACACAAACTGACAGAATACACAAATGCTGACACACTGACCACAACCTGACGGAACAAACAGAAACTGAACCACTGACCACAAACTGTCCGAAAACACAGAAACTGACACAATGACAACAACATGACCGAATACAAAGAAAATGACCCAGTGACCACAACCAGACCAAAAACAAAGACACTGACCCACTGCCCAAGCTTGTCGGCGCACACAGAAATTGACCCACTGACCACAACCTGTCCGAACACACAGTAACTGACCTACAGACAACAAACTGACCAAACACACAGGAACTTAACAGCTGACCACAAACTGAAAGAACACACAGAAACTGACCCACTGACCTCAAAAAGACAGAGCACACAATAATTGCCCCACTGAACACAACCTGACCGAACACACAGAGACTGACCCGCTGACCAGGAGCTGACCGAAAACACAGAAATTGAACCACTGACCACAACCTGACTGAACAGGCAGAAGCAGAAACACAGACCCAACCTGACCGAACACTGAGAAACTGATCCACTGACCACAACCTGACTGAACGCACAAAAACTGACCCACTGAACACAAATTGACCGATCACACAGAAACTGACCCACAGACCACAACCTGACCGAACACAGAGGAACTGACCCGCTCACCAGAAGCTGACCGAAATCTCAGAACTTGATCCACTGAACACAAACCGACCCAGGACACAGTAACTGATCCACTGAACACAACTTGACCGAACACACAGAAACTGACCCAGTGACCACAACCTGACCAAAAACACAGATACTGACCTACTGACCACAACCTGTCCGTAAACACAGGAATTGACCCACTGACCACAACCAGACCGAGCACACAGTAAGTGACCCAATCAACACCACCTGACCGAACACACAGAAACTGACCCGCTGACCAGAAGCTGACCGGAAACAGAGAAATTGACCCACTGAACACAACCTAACTGATCACACGGAAACTGACCCACTGACCACAAACTGAAGAAACACACAGAAACTGATCCACTGACCACAATCTGAACGAACACACAGAAACTGACATGTTGACCACAATATGACCGAACATAGCGTATCTGACCCATAGACCGCAACCTGACTGAACACACAGAAACTGACGCACTGACCACAGCCTGAGCAAAAGGACAGAAGCTGTCCCAGTGACCACAACCTGAACAAACACAAATAAATAACCCACTGACCACAATTTGACCGAACACACAGAAACTGACCCGCTGACCACAACCTAAACAAACACACAGAAACTGACCCAATGAACACAACCTGTCCGAACACGCAGATGCTGACCCACAGATTACTACCAGACTGAACACACAGAAGCTGACCCACTGACCACAACCTGACCAAACACACACAAACTGCCCCACTGACCACAAGTCGACCGATTAGAAAGCAACTGATCCATTGACCACAACCTGACCGACCACAAATCAACTGAGCCATTGACCACAACCTGACCGAGCACACAGTAACTGACAGACTGAACACAACCTGACCGAGCACACAGAAACTGACCAACTGACCACTACCTGTCCGAATACATAGAAACTGACCCACAGATTACAACCAGACAGAACACACTGATACTGACCAACTGACCATAACCTGACTGATCACACAGTAACTAATCCACTGACCACAACCTGTCCGAACACACAAAAACTGAACCACTGACTAAAAACTGCGCGAGAACACAGAAACTGAACTATTGACCACAACCTGACCGAACACACAGAAGCTGACCCATATACCACAACCTGACCGAACACACACAAACTGACCCACTGGCCGCAAGGTGAACGAACACACAGGAGCTGACCTATTGACCACAGCCTGACCAAAAACACAGAAACTGACCCAATGTCCAAAATCTGACCAAACACACATAAACTGACCCACTGACCTCAACGTGACCGAACACACAGAAACTGACGCATTGAAATCAAACTGACTGAACACACAGAAACTGATCCACTGACCACAACTTGTCCGAAAAAAAAAACTGGCCCACTGACCTCAAAAAGACCGAGCGCACAGTAACTGACCCACTGAACACAACCTAACCGAACACACAGAAACTGACACGCTGACCAGCAGCTGGCCGATAAAACAGAAATTGACCCACTGACCACATCCTGACTGAACACGCAGAAGCTGAAACACTGACCCGAACCTGACCGAGCACCCAGAAAATGATCCACTTACCACAACCTGACTGAACGCAGAGAAACTGACCCACTGACCAAAAGCTGACCGAACACACAGAAACTGACCCTCTGAACACAACCTGACAGATCACACAGAAATTTTCCCAGTACCAGAACCTGACCGAACACCCAGGAACTGACCCGCTCACCAGTAGGTGACCGAAAACACAGAAATTGACCCACTGAACACAAACAGACCGAGGACACAGCAACTGATCGTCTGAACACAACCTGACCGAACACACAGAAACTGAGCCACTGACCACGACCTGAACAAAGACACAGAAACTGACCCACTGACCACAACCTGTCCAAAAACACAGGAACTGGCACACTGAACACAAGGCCGAGCGCACAGTAATTGACCCAATGAACATAACCTGACCGAACACACAGAAACTGACCCGCTGACCAGGAGCAAACCAGAAACAGAGGCATTGACCCACTGAACACATGTGGATGCAGGGAGGATGTTCCAGATGATGGGTGAAACTAGGACTAGGGGGCATAGTCTTAGAATAAGGGGCTGCTCTTTCAAAACTGAGATGAGGAGGATCTACTTCACTCAGAGGTTGGTAGGTCCATGGAATATGCTGCCCAAAAAAGCTGTCGAAGCTACATCATTACATCAATTTAAAACAGAAATAGACAGTTTCCTAGTAGAAAAGGGAATTAAGGGTTACGGGGAGCGGGCAGGAATTTGGACATGAGTCTAGGTTCGGATAGGTCATGGCCCTGTGGGTAGCGGAGCGGGCCCAGGGGCCGTGTAGCCTGATCCTGCTCCTGTTTTCGTGTGTCTAATGCTGTTAGATTCAGGAGATCGTCCTGTCATAGTGGATTGGCGGTTAGGATCAGATCAGCCATGATCTTATTGAATGGCGGAGCAGGCTCGAGGGGCCAATTGGCCTACTCCTGCTCCTATTTCTTATGTTCTTATGTTCTTATGTTAACCTAACTGATCAGACAGAAACTGACCCACTGACCACAAACTGAACAAACACACAGAAACTGACCCACTGAACAGAAAAATGACCGCAAACACAGAAAATGACCCACTTAACATAACCTGACCGAGCATACAGAAACTGACCCACTGACAACAACCTGACCGAGCACACAAACTGACGCACTGACCACGGTCTGACAAAACACACAGAAACAGACCCACTGACCAAAACATCACCAAACACACAGAAACTGACCCATTGACCACAGCCTGACAAAACACACAGAAGCTGACCCACTTTCCACAATCTGACCAAACACTCAAAATCTGATGCACTTACTGCATCCTGACCGAGCACACTGATACTGACACACTGACCACAAGCTGACCGAACAAACAGAAACTGACCCACTGACCACAAATTTTCCGAAAACAAAGAAACTGACCCACTGACCACAACCTGACCGAACACACAGAAACTGACCCACAGACCACAATCTGACCGACAAAAACAGAAACTGACACACTGAACACCAGCTGAACGAACACACAGAAACTGATCCACTTACAACAAACTCTCCGAATTCACAGAAACAGTCCCACTGACCACAACCAGAACAAACACACAGATACAAACACACAGAAACTGAAACACTGAACGCCAGCTGAGCGATCACACAGAAACTGACACACTGACCACAAACTCTCGGAAATCAATGTAACTGAAGCACTGACCACAAACTGACCGAACCAGCAGAAACTGACCCACTGACCAGCAGCTGTCCGAATACACAGAAACTGTACCAATAACCACAACCTGACTGAACACACAGAAACTGACCCACTGACCACAACTTGACCAGACACAAAGACACTGACCCACTGACCACAACCTGACTGAACACACAGGATCTGACCCACTGAGCACAACCAGACCGAATACACAGAAACAGACCCACTGACCACAATGTGACCAAACACACTGAGACTGACCCACTGACCACAACTTGTACGAAAACACAGAAACTGATCCACTGACCACAAACAGACCGAGCACACAGTAACAGACATACTGAACACCACCTGACCGAAAACACAGAAACTGACCCGCTGGCCAGAAGCTGACCGAACACACAGAAACGGACCCACTGGCCACAACCTGACCAAACAAACAGAAACTGACCCACAGACGGCAACATGAATGAGCACACAGGAACTGACCCACTGACCACAACCAGACCGAGCACACAGTAAGTGACCCAATGAACACAACCTGACCGAACACACAGAAACTGACCCGCTGACCAGAATCTGACCAGAAACGGAGAAACTCACCCACTGCACACAACCTAACTGTTCACACAGGAACTGACCCACTGACCACAAACTGAACAAACACACAGAAACGGATCAACTGACCAGAAAGTATACGAACACACAGAAACTGACATGTTGACCACAACCTGACCGAACACACAGAATCTGACCCACTAACAACAACCTGACCGAACACACATAAACTGACCCACAGACCACAACCTGACCGTACACACAGAAACTGACCCACTGACCACAGCCTGAGCAAAAGCACAGAAACTGTCCCACTGTCCACTACCTCAACAAGCACAAATAAATAACCCACTGACCACAATCTGACCGAACACACAAAAAATGACCCACTGACCACAAGTCGACCGAGCACAAAGCAACTGTGCCATTGACTACAACCTGACCGAGCACACAGTAACTGACAGACTGAACACAACCTGACCGAGAACACAGAAAAGGAAACACTGACCACTACCTGTCCGAACACATAGAAACTTATCCACAGACTACAGACAGACAGAACACACTGATACTGACCCATTGACCACAGCCTGACAAATCACACAGTAACTGATCCACTGACCACAACCTGTCCGTACACACAGAAACTGAACCACTGACCATAAACTGAACAAGAACACAGAAACTGAACTACAGACCACAACCGGACCGAACACACAGAAGCTGACCCAATTACCACAACCTGACCGAACACACACAAACTGACCCACTGGCCACAAGGTGAACGAGCACACAGAAACTGACCCATTGACCACAACCTGACCATACACAAAGAAAATGACCCAGTGTCCAAAATCTGACCAAACACACATAAACTGACCCACTGACCACAACCTAATGAACACACAAAATCTGAACCACTGACCACAACCTGACAGAAAGCACGGAAACCGACCACTGACCAGAAGTTCACCGAGCCCACAGAAATTGAACCACTGACCACAACCTGACCGAACACACAGAAACTGACCCACTGAACCAAAAAATGAACGCAAACACAGAAATTGACCCACTGAACATATCCTGACCGAGCATACAGAAACTGCCCCACTGAACACAACCTGATCAAGCACACAGAAACAGACCCACTGTCCACAACCTGACCGAACACACAGAAACTAACCCACTGAACACAACCTCAACGAACACACAGAAACTGAGCCACTGACTGCAGCCTGACCAAACACACAGAAGCTGACCCACTTCCCACAATCTAACCAAACTCACAAAATCTGACGCAGCTACCACATCCTGACCGAGCAAACAGAAACTGACACACTGACCACAACCTGACCGAACAAACAGAAACTGTACCACTGACCACAAACTTTCCGAAAACAAAGAAACTGACTGTGGTGATTATTCTTGTTTTGTATGAAGCATTGTAATTGGTTGCCTGTTTCCTGCCTTGAGATATATGCTGCAAACTCATTGGTAGTTGATGTCATGTGATTTGTGGTGGCCATCTTAAATTCAGTTCTCTACAGCCTTGGTTGGGACTGGGTGTTGAAGATGTGCTGCTGTGTTTTTAAGGTTAATAAAGCCTAGATTTAGAAAGGCAAATCTACTCTTTATTTCGATTTATTAACCTTTTGTTAGAATGGAGCGATATCTTCAACCGGAATGATTTAATGCTGACCCTAATTCTGCAGGAGTGGATGATAAAGGGAAACACTGGTATTGTACATTTAAAAACTTTTTGGGTGTGTTGGATCAAGAGTCTCTAAATAAGTTGAATATACTGATCAACTACATTGCTCCGGATGTGTATAAGTATATCTTGTACTGTGAAACTTACGAATTGGCTATTGCTACATTGGAAAAGATTTTTATTAAGCCAAAGAATGAGGTATTTGCACGTCACCTTCTAACTACTCGTAGGTAGCAGGTGGGAGAATCTTTGGATACTTATTTACAAGCACTTCGGCGCCTTGGTGCTAACTGTAATTATATTGCTGTGTCGGCAGAAGAATATAAGGAAGAATCGGTACGGGATGCTTTTATTAATGGATTACTGTCTAGATCAATTCGTCAGCGGTTATTAGAAAATTAGACTTTGGATCTGAAGAGTGCTTTTGAGCAAGCCTCTACATTGGATTTGGCTCAGAGAAGTTCGGATTCTTACGCTCTTTTTAATCGGCCTGCGACTGTGGTTTTGGCAGTTCCGGATGAAAAGGAATTATGTGGACTTAATAGGAGTGGTTTACCAGATTCTGAAACAGTTTCTACTTTGGCTGCTGTTGCCTCTAGGATTCAGAAGTGTTATTTTTGTGGGAACGCCCGGCACCCTCGTCTGAAGTGTCCTGCTCAGGAGGCTGTGTGCAGTAAATGCGGCAAGAGAGGTCATTACGCACGTGTTTGTAAATCAATTGCCTCTTTTGCGACTATTCAGCCTTTAGATAGGGTGTTTATTGCATCAGTTTCTGCTGCCTTTGCTCATGGCCTAAACAAAGCTATAGTTACGGCCCAAGTTAATGGGTTAGTAGTGAAGGCCCTTATAGATACTGGAGTACCGAGAGTTTTATAAGTCTTCAGTTTGCGAAGGAGAAGCGTTTCAAAATTTCGCCTGTTACTTATCAGGTGTGTATGGCGCAGATGACTCTCACTTCACAAGTAGCTGGTTGTTGCCTTGTGAAATTAATTATTCTAGGTAATACGTATACTGATATATGCCTATCTGTTTTGCCTAATCTTTGTGCGGATATTTTGATTGGTCATGATGTGCTTCAATTACACAAGTCTCTCAGTCTTTCTTTTGGAAGAACTAAGCCACCTTTATCTATTTGTGGATTAACTTCTTTATCTATTTCTCCATTCTCACTTTTTTCCAATATGATGCCGGATTGTAAGCCAATTGCTACCAAGTCAAGAAGGTATAGCAGTCAGGATAAAGAATTTATTAATTCTGAAGTTCAACGTCATTTATTGGAAGGAATCATTGAACCAAGTTGTTCACCCTGGCGGGCACAGGTGGTTGTCACCACTAACGAGAGACATAAGAAACGAATGGTGATAGACTACTCTCAACCTATTAACAGGTATACTCAATTAGATGCGTACCCTTTGCCTAAGATTGATGAGCTTATCAACAAAGTATCTCAGTATAATGTTTTTAGCACTATTGACCTAAAGAGTGCTTATCATCAGATTCCTATCGTTAAGAGGGATCAACCATATACGGCCTTTGAGGCTGGCAGAAAGCTGTATCAGTTTTGCCGTGTACCATTTGGTGTTACTAATGGTGTTGCCTGTTTTCAACGGGCAATGGATGCTTTTATAAGTGATAACTCTCTATCTGACACCTTTTCATATTTAGATGACATCACGGTGTGTGGCAAATCAAGGATGGAGCATGATTCTAATTTAGAAAGATTCCTTCAAGCTGCGGAAAAAGTTGGTTTAACTTTCAATAAAGAAAAGTGCATCTTTTTGACCACTGAGGTAAATCTACTGGGGTGTATTATCTCGGGAAACAAGATTAAACCAGATCCAGAACGCCTGCGACCATTGATTGATTTACCTTGTCCTACTAATTCTAAAGCATTGCAACGAGTTGTTGGACTGTTTTCTTATTATTCTAATTGGATTGCAAACTTTCCGCAGAAGATCCGGCCCCTTATTCGGGTTACGACATAACCTCTATCATGTGAGGCCAGGACATGTTTTGATAATTTCAAAAAGGATATCCTTGGAGCAGTTGTGCATTCTATTGATGAGCAGGTGCCCTTTGTGATTGAGATGGACGCTTCCGATTTTGCAATTGGGGCTAATCTGAACCAAAATGGAAAACCTGTGGCCTTTTTCTCACGTACTTTGAACAATAGTGAGAAAAGACACTCCTCAATAGAGAAAGAGGCGTATGCAATAGTAGAAGCACTGCGTAACTGGAGACATTATTTATCGGGGCGACATTTTACATTGGTAACTGATCAAAAATCTGTGTCTTTTATGTTTGATGTCAAACATTTTGGAAAGATCAAGAATGATAATATAATGAGGTGGAGGATTGAGTTGGCATGTTACCATTTTGATATAGTTTACTGTCCGGGGAAGGATAATGTTGCTGCTGATGCGCTGTCAAGGGCTTATTGTTCTGTGATTTACGGAGATACGCTTATTAATCTTCATAATGCTTTATGCCATCCTGGTGTTACGAGGGTGATACAGTTCGTACGCAGTAAGAATTTGCCCTTTTCCGTTGAAGACGTCAAGCGGATGACTTCATCATGTTCTATCTGTGCTCGGTTTAAACCGAATTTCTTTAAGCCTCAACGAGGTCATCTTATAAAGGCTACTTCTCCTTTTGAACGTTTGAGCGTTGATTTTAAGGGGCCTCTTCCTTCAACGACTCAGAATCGATATATATTTACTGTTGTGGATGAGTTTTCAAGGTTCCATTTTGCTTTTCCTTGCGCAGATGTATCAGCTGCTACAGTTATCAAATGTCTGACTCAAATTTTGTCATTTTTGGGATGCCTGCGTATATCCATTCGGATCAGGGAAGTTCTTTTATGTCTTCTCAGTTGAAGGAATGCCTCCAGAGTCGGGGAATCTCTACGAGTCGGACTACCCCGTATAATCCCCAGGGTAATGGACAGTGCGAACGATATAATGGGGTGATCTGGAAGGCAGTTATGTTGGCTTTGACATCCCGGAACATTAAGAATACACAGTGGGAAATGGTATTGCCTGATGCCCTGCATTCCATTAGATCATTGCTTTCAACGGCTCCTAATGTGACCCCCCATGAAAGGTTCTTTAACTATCTGCGGAGATCTACTACGGGATATTCGGTACCTTCATGGCTTACTATGCAGGGACCTGTGTTGCTTCGACGCCATGTTAGATTGTCAAAATATGATACTTTAGTGGAGGAGGTGGAGCTGTTGGAGGCAAATTCCCAATATGCTCATATTCGATTCCAAGATGGGAAAGAAAGTACGGTTTCAATTAAAGACTTGGCTCATTGTGGTGGCCAGCCCTCTTCTGAGGATATTAACAATAGTCATGATTCAGTTAATGTGGATGTCGTCACAGATACTACGAATATTTCCAATCCTTTTGCAGATAATTATAACTCTATTAGTCAGCCCTCGATGGATGTTCATGACCGTCCCAGTTTACATTCTGATGGGATTTCCAATCCGGAAACCGTTGATAATCGGGATATGGATAGCCTTCCTGCAGAAGATACCTCCGTGTCTCCTGGTGTGGGAGGGCAAGGAATTTCACCAAGGTTAAGAAGGTCGACACGAACAAGATATCCGGTCGGCCGATTGAAAATGGACTTTTAAAATAATTTGATAGTAATGTTTTAAAATTGTTGAAATATTATATTTGTATTGTTTTAGTTATAAATGATTAATTATAAATTGTAAAGGCTACCTAGGTTGGAGTATGTTTTAAAAGGAGGGGTGAATGTGGTGATTATTCTTGTTTTGTAAGAAGCATTGTAATTGGTTGCCTGTTTCCTGCCTTGAGATATATGCTGTAAACTCATTGGTAGTTGATGTCATGTGATTTGTGGTGGCCATCTTAAATTCAGTTCTCTACAGCCTTGGTTGGGACTGGGTGTTGAAGATGTGCTGCTGGGTTTTTAAGGTTAAAAAAGCCTACATTTAGATAGGCAAATCTACTCTTTATTTCACTGACCCACTGACATCAACTTGACCGAACACACAGAAACTGACCCACTGAAAACAACCTGACCAAACACACAAAATCTGACGCACTTACCACATTCTGACCGAGCACGCAGAAACTGACACACTGACCTCAAGCTGACCGAACAAACAGAAACTGAACCACTGACCACAAACTTTCCGAAAATAAAGAAACTGACGCACTGACCACAACCTGACCGAACACACAGAAACAGACCCAATGACCACAACCTGACCGAGCATACAGAAACTGACCCACTGTCCACAACCTGACCGAACACACAGAAACTGACCCACTGACCACAACCTCACCGAACACACAGAAACTGACCCACTGACCACAGCCTGACCAAACACACAGAAGCTGACCCACTTTCCACAACCTGACCAAACACACAAAATCTGACGCTCTTACCATATCCTGACTGAACAAACAGAAACTGACCGACTTACCACAAAACTTTCCGAAAACAAAGAAACTGACCCGCTGACCACAACCTGACCGAGCACACAGTAAGTGACCCAATGAACACAACCTGACCGAACACACAGAAACTGACCCGCTGACCAGAATCTGACCGGAAACGGAGAAATTCACCCACTGCACACAACCTAACTGATCACACAGGAACTGACCCACTGAACACAAACTGAAAAAACACACAGAAACGGATCCACTGACCAGAAAGTGAACGAACACACAGAAACTGACATGTTGACCACAACCTGACCGAACACACAGAATCTGACCCACTAACAACAACCTGACCGAACACTCAGAAACTGACCCACAGACCACAACCTGACCGTACACAAAGAAACTGACCCACTGACCACATCCTGAGCAAAAGCACAGAAACTGTTCCACTGACCACAACCTGAACAAACACAAATAAATAACCCACTGACCACAATCTGATCGAACACACACAAACTGACCCACTGACCACAAGTCGACCGAGCACAAAGAAACTGAGCCATTGACTACAACCTGACCGAGCACACAGTAACTGACAGACTGAACACAACCTGACCGAGCACACAGAAAAGGAAACACTGACCACTACCTGTCCGAACACAGAGAAACCGATCCACAGACTACAGCCAGAGAGAACACACTGATACTGACCCATTGACCACAGCCTGACCAATCACACAGTAACTGATCCACTGACCACAACCTGTCCGAACACTCAGAAACTGAACGACTGACCAAAAACTGAGCGAGAACACAGAAACTGAACTACAGACCACAACCTGACCGAACACACAGAAGCTGACACAATTAACACAACCTGACCGAACACAAACAAACTGACCCAATGGCCACAAGGTGAACGAGCACACAGAAACTGACCCATTGACCACAACCTGACCAAACACACATAAAATGATCCAGTGTCCAAAATCTGACCAAACACAGAAAAACTGACCCACTGACCACAACGTGACTGAACACACAGAAACTGACCCACTGACCACAACCTAACTGAACACACAAAATCTGAACCACTGACCACAACCAGACAGAAAACACAGAAATTGAACCACTGACCACAACCTGACCGAACACACAGAAACTGACGCACTGAACAGAAAAATGAACGCAAACACAGAAATTGACCCACTGAACATAACCTGACCGAGCATACAGAAACTGCCCCACTGAACACAACCTGACCAAGCACACAGAAACTGACCCACTGTCCACAACCTGACCGAACACACAGAAACTGACACACTGACCACATGCTGACCGAACCATCAGAAACTGACCCACTGAACACAACCTGACCAAACACAAAGACACTGACCCACTGACCACAAATTGACTGAGCACAAAGTAACTGACCCACTGAACACAACCTGAGCAAACAAACAAAAACTGACCCACTGACCACAAACTGACTGAACACACAGTAATTGACCGACTGACCACAGCATCTCCGAGCACACAGAAGCTGACCCACTGCTCACAAGCAGTACGAGCACACAGGAAATGATCCAGTGAACACAACATGACCGAACACACAGAAACTGATACAATGACCACAACCTGACCGAACCATCAGAAACTGACCCACTGACCACAAACAGACCGAGCACACAGTAACAGACATAATGAACACCACCTGACCGAACACACAGAAACTGAACCGCTGGCCAGAAGCTGACCGAACACACAGAAACTGACCAACTGAAAACAACCGGACCGAACACAAAGAAAGTGACCCACTGGCCACAACCTGACCAAACAGACAGAAACTGACCCACAGACGACAACATGACTGAACACACAGGAACTGACCCACTGACCACAACATGACCGAACACACAGTAAGTGAGTCAATGAACACAGCCTGACCGAACACACAGAAACTGACCCGCTGACCAGAAGCTGAACGGAAACAGAGAAATTGACCCACTGCACACAACCTAACTGATCACAAAGAAACTGACAGACTGACTACAAACTGAACAAACACACAGAAACGGATCCACTGTCCAGAAAGTGAACGAACACACAGAAACTGACATGTTGACCACAACCTGACCGAACACACAGAATCTGACCCACTAACAACAACCTGACCGAACAGACAGAAACTGACCCACAGACCACAACCTGACCGTACACACAGAAACTGACCCACTGACCACAGCCTGAGCGAAAGCACAGAAACTGTCCCACTGACCACAACCTGAACAAACACAAATAAATAACCCACTGACCACAATCTGACCGAACACACACATACTGACCCTCTGACCACAAGTCGACCGAGCACAAAGAAACTGACCCATTGAATACAACCTGACCGAGCACACAGTAACTGACAGACTGAACAAAAGCTGACCAAGCACATAGAAACGGACCCACTGGCCACAACCTGTCCGAACACATAGAACCTGATCCACAGAATACAACCAGACAGAACACACTGATACTGACCCAGTGACCGCAGCCAGACCGATCACACAGTAACTGATCCACTGACCACAACCTGTCCGAACACACAGAAACTGAACCACTGACCACAAGGTGAACGAGCACACATAAACTGACCCATTGATCACAACCTGACCAAACACACAGAATATGACCCAGTGTCCAAAATCTGACCAAACACACATAAACTGACCCACTGCCCACAACGTGACTGAACACACAGGAACTGACGCATTGAAAACAAACTGACTGAACACATAGAAACTGACCCACTGACAACAACCTAACTGAACACACAGAATCTGACCCACTGACCACAACCTGACAGAAAACACAGAAACTGACCACTAACCAGAAATTCACCGAGCCCACAGAAATTGAACCACTGACCACAACCTGGCCGAACACACAGAAACTGACCTACTGAACACAACCTGACCGAGCACACAGAAACTGACCACTGACCACAAACTGACCGAACACACAGAAGCAGACCCAATGACCACAACCTGACCGAGCACACAGAAACTGACAGACTGACCACAAGCTGACCGAACAAACAGAAACTGACCCAATAACCACACACTTTCCGGAAACAAAGGAACTGACCCACTGACCACAACCTGACCAAACACACAGAAACTGACCCACTGAAGTCAACCTGACCAATCACACCGAAACTGACCCACAGACCACAATCTGACCGAAAACACAGAAACTGACACACTGAACACCAGCTGAACGAACACACAGAAACTGACCCACTGACCCCAAACTCTCCGAATTCACAGAATCTGTCCCACTGACCACAACCTGAACATACACACAGGCCCGAACAAAAAGAAACAGACACACTGAACATCAGCTGAACGATCACACAGAAACAGACACACTGACTACAATCTCTCCGAAAACAAAGTAACTGACCCACTGACCACAACCTGACCAAACCATCAGAAACTGACCAACTGACCAGCAGCTGTCCGAATACACAGAAACTCTACCAATGACCACAAACTGACTGAACACACAGAAACTGACCCACTGAACACAGCATCTCCGAGCACACATAAACTGACCCACTGACCACAAGCAGTACGAGCACACAGAAACTGATCCAGTGAACACAACCTGACCGAACACACAGAAACTGATACAATGATCACAACATGACCGAACCACCAGAAACTGACCCACTGACCACCAGTTGTCCGAATACACATAAACTGAACCAACAACCACATCCTGACTGAACACACAGAAACTGACCCACTGAACACATCCTGTCCTAACACAAAGAAACTGACCCACTGACCACAACCTGAGCACACTCAGAGAAACTGACCCAATGACCACAACCTTTCCGAACACACAGAAACTGATCCACTGACCACAACCAGAATGAACATGCAGAAGCTGAACCACTGACCACAATCTGACCGAACGCACAATAACTGATCCACTGACCACAATCTGACTGAACACACAGAAACTGACCCACTGACCAAAAGCTGACCGAACACATAGCAACTGACCCACTGACCACAGACTGACAGAATACAAAGAAAATGACCCACTTACCAAAAGCTGACCGAACACACAGAAATTGACCCAATGAAAACAACCTGACCGATCACACAGAAACTGACCCACGGACTACAACCTGACCGAGCACACATAAACTGACCAACTGAACACAAATAGACCGAGGACACAGCAACTGATTCAATGAACTAAAACCTGACCGAACACCCAGAAACTGACCCACTGATCACAACCTGAGCAAAGACACAGAAACTGACGCACTGACCACAACCTGTCCGAAATCACAGGAACTGACCCACTGACCGTAAACAGAACGAGCACACAGTAAGTAACCCAATGAACACAACATGATCGAACACACAGAAACTGACCCGCTGACCAGAAGATGAGTGTAAAGAGATAAATTGACCCACTGAACACAACCTAACTGATCACACAGAAACTGACCAACTGACCAAAAACCGAACAAACACACAGAAACTGATGCACTGACCACAAACTGAACGAACACACAGAAACTGACCCACTGACCACAGCCTGAGCGAATGCACAGAAACTGTCCCACTGACCACAACCTGAACAAAGACAAATAAATAACCCACTGACCACAATCTCACCGAACACAAATAAACTTACCCATGACCACAACCTGAACAAACACACAGAAACTGACTCATTGAACACAAACTGCCAAACACGGAGAAACTGACCCACAGACTACAACCAGACCGAACACACAGAAGCTGCCCCACTGACCACAACCTGACCGAACACACACAAACTGATGCACTGACCACAAGTCGACCGAGCACAAAGTATCTGAGCCGTTGACCGCAACCTGACCGAGCACACAGTAACTGACAGACTGAACACAACCTGAACGAGCATTCAGAAACAGACCCACTGACCACTACCTGTCTGAACACATAGAAACTGACCCACAGACAACAACCAGACAGAACACACTGATACTGACCACTGACCACAACCTGACCGATCACACAGTAACTGATCCACTGACCACAACCTGTCCAAACACACAGAAACGGAACCACTGACCACAAACTGAGCGAGAAAACAGAAACTGAACTACAGACCACAACCTGACCGAACACACAGAAGCTGACCCACTTACCACAACCTGACCGAACACACACGAACTGACCCACTGACCACAAGGTGAACGAGCACACACAACCTGATGGAGCACACAGACACTGACCCACTTACCACAAACTGACCGATCACACAGTAACAGATCCACTGACCACAACCTATCCGAACACACAGAAACTGAACCACTGACCACAACCTGACAGAACACACAGAAACTGAACCACTGACCATAACATGACAGAACACACAGAAACTGACCGACTGACGACCAGCTCTCCGAAAACAAAGAAAATGACCCACTGACCACAACCTGTCCGAACACACAGAAACTGACCCACTGAACACAACATGACCGAACACACAAAAACTGACTCACTGATGTCAACCTGACTGAACACACAGAAACTGACCCACTGACCACACCCTATCCGAACACGCAGAAACTGATCCACTGACCATAAAATGATAGAACACACAGAAACCACACACTGGCCACAAACTCTCCGAAAACACAGACACTGACACACGGACCGCAAATTGACTGAACAAACAGAAAGTGAACCACTGACCACAAACTGTCCGATAACACAGAAATTGACCCAATGACCACAACCTGAACGAACACACAGAAACTGAGCCACTGACCACAACCTGAACGAACACACAGAAACTGACCCACTGACCACAACCTGACCGAACACTCAGAAACTGAACCACTGGGCACAAACTGACCAAACACAAACACACTGACCCACTGACCACAATCTATCCGATCACACAGAAACAGAACTACTGACCACAACCTGACCGAACACACAGAAACTGAACCACTGAACATAACATGATAGAACACACAGAAACTGATCCACTGACCACAAACTCTCCAAAAACAAAGAACCTGACCCACTGACAGCAACGTGTCCGAACACACAGAAACTGACCCACTCAACACAATCTGACTGAACACTCAGAAACTGATACACTGAACACAACCTGAACGAACATACAGAAACTGACACACTGACCACAACCTGACTGAAAAAACAGAAACTGAATCACTGACCACAAAATGTCCGAAAACACAGAACTGACACAATGACCACAATCTGACCGAAAACATAGAAACTGACCCACTGACCACAAACTGTCCACACACAAAGAAAATTACCAGCTGACCACAAACTGTCTGAACACACAGAAACTGATCCACTACCCACAAAATAGACCGAGCACACAGTAACTGACCCACTGAACACAACCTGACCGAACACACAGAAACTGATCCGCTGATCAGAAGCTGACCGAAAACACAGAAATTGACCCACTGAACACAACCTGAATGAACACGCAGAAGCTGAACAACTGACCATAACATGCCCGAACACCCAGAAACTTATCCACTGACCACAAACTCTCCAAAAACAAAGAACCTGACCCACTGACAGCAATGTGTCCGAACACGCAGAAACTGACCCACTCAACACAATCTGTCTGAACACACAGAAACTGACCCACTGACCACTACCTGACCGAGCACGCAGTAACTGACCCACTGACAACAACCTGTCCGAAAACACAGAAACTGACCCACTGACCACAACCAGACCGAACACACAGAAACTGATCCACTGAACACAACCTGAATGAACACACAGAAACTGACCCACTCAACACAATCTGACTGAACACTCAGAAACTGATACACTGAACACAACCTGAACGAACATACAGAAACTGACACACTGACCACAACCTGACTGAAAAAACAGAAACTGAATCACTGACCACAAAATGTCCGAAAACACAGAACTGACACAATGACCACAATCTGACCGAAAACATAGAAACTGACCCACTGACCACAAACTGTCCACACACAAAGAAAATTACCAGCTGACCACAAACTGTCTGAACACACAGAAACTGATCCACTACCCACAAAATAGACCGAGCACACAGTAACTGACCCACTGAACACAACCTGACCGAACACACAGAAACTGATCCGCTGATCAGAAGCTGACCGAAAACACAGAAATTGACCCACTGAACACAACCTGAATGAACACGCAGAAGCTGAACAACTGACCATAACATGCCCGAACACCCAGAAACTTATCCACTGACCACAAACTCTCCAAAAACAAAGAACCTGACCCACTGACAGCAATGTGTCCGAACACGCAGAAACTGACCCACTCAACACAATCTGTCTGAACACACAGAAACTGACCCACTGACCACTACCTGACCGAGCACGCAGTAACTGACCCACTGACAACAACCTGTCCGAAAACACAGAAACTGACCCACTGACCACAACCAGACCGAACACACAGAAACTGATCCACTGAACACAACCTGAATGAACATACAGAAACTGACACACTGACCACAACCTGACTGAAAAAACAGAAACTGAACCACTGACCACAAAATGTCCGAAAACACAGAACTGACACAATGACCACAACCTGACTGAACACACAGAAACTGACCCACTGAACACAACCTGACCAGACACAAATAAACTGACCCACTGACCACAACCTGACCGAGCACACAATAACTGATGCACTGAACACAACCTGAGCAAACACACAAAAACTGACCCACTGACCACAACCTGACTGAACACACAGTAATTGACCGACTAAACACAGCATCTCCGAGCACACATAAACTGACCCACTGACCACATGCAGTACGGGTACACAGAAACTGATGCAGTGAACACAACCTGACCGAACACACAGAAACTGATACAATGACCACAACATGACCGATCCACCAGAAACTGACCCACTGACCACCAGTTGTCCGAATACACAGAAACTGAACCAATAACCACATCCTGACTGAACACACAGAAACTGAACCACTGAACACATCAAGACCTAACACAAAGAAACTGACCCACTGACCACAACCTGACCACACTCAGAGAAACTGACTCAATGACCACAACCTTTCCAAAGACACAGAAACTGACCCACTGACCACAAGCAGTACGAGCACACAGAAACTGATCCAGTGAACACAACCTGACCGAACACACAGAAACTGATACAATGATCACAACATGACCGAACCACCAGAAACTGACCCACTGACCACCAGTTGTCCGAATACACATAAACTGAACCAACAACCACATCCTGACTGAACACACAGAAACTGACCCACTGAACACATCCTGTCCTAACACAAAGAAACTGACCCACTGACCACAACCTGAGCACACTCAGAGAAACTGACCCAATGACCACAACCTTTCCGAACACACAGAAACTGATCCACTGACCACAACCAGAATGAACATGCAGAAGCTGAACCACTGACCACAATCTGACCGAACGCACAATAACCGATCCACTGACCACAATCTGACTGAACACACAGAAACTGACCCACTGACCAAAAGCTGACCGAACACATAGCAACTGACCCACTGACCACAGACTGACAGAATACAAAGAAAATGACCCACTTACCAAAAGCTGACCGAACACACAGAAATTGACCCAATGAAAACAACCTGACCGATCACACAGAAACTGACCCACGGACTACAACCTGACCGAGCACACATAAACTGACCAACTGAACACAAATAGACCGAGGACACAGCAACTGATTCAATGAACTAAAACCTGACCGAACACCCAGAAACTGACCCACTGATCACAACCTGAGCAAAGACACAGAAACTGACGCACTGACCACAACCTGTCCGAAATCACAGGAACTGACCCACTGACCGTAAACAGAACGAGCACACAGTAAGTAACCCAATGAACACAACATGATCGAACACACAGAAACTGACCCGCTGACCAGAAGATGAGCGTAAAGAGATAAATTGACCCACTGAACACAACCTAACTGATCACACAGAAACTGACCAACTGACCAAAAACCGAACAAACACACAGAAACTGATGCACTGACCACAAACTGAACGAACACACAGAAACTGACCCACTGACCACAGCCTGAGCGAATGCACAGAAACTGTCCCACTGACCACAACCTGAACAAAGACAAATAAATAACCCACTGACCACAATCTCACCGAACACAAATAAACTTACCCATGACCACAACCTGAACAAACACACAGAAACTGACTCATTGAACACAAACTGCCAAACACGGAGAAACTGACCCACAGACTACAACCAGACCGAACACACAGAAGCTGCCCCACTGACCACAACCTGACCGAACACACACAAACTGATGCACTGACCACAAGTCGACCGAGCACAAAGTATCTGAGCCGTTGACCGCAACCTGACCGAGCACACAGTAACTGACAGACTGAACACAACCTGAACGAGCATTCAGAAACAGACCCACTGACCACTACCTGTCTGAACACATAGAAACTGACCCACAGACAACAACCAGACAGAACACACTGATACTGACCACTGACCACAACCTGACCGATCACACAGTAACTGATCCACTGACCACAACCTGTCCAAACACACAGAAACGGAACCACTGACCACAAACTGAGCGAGAAAACAGAAACTGAACTACAGACCACAACCTGACCGAACACACAGAAGCTGACCCACTTACCACAACCTGACCGAACACACACGAACTGACCCACTGACCACAAGGTGAACGAGCACACACAACCTGATGGAGCACACAGACACTGACCCACTTACCACAAACTGACCGATCACACAGTAACAGATCCACTGACCACAACCTATCCGAACACACAGAAACTGAACCACTGACCACAACCTGACAGAACACACAGAAACTGAACCACTGACCATAACATGGCAGAACACACAGAAACTGACCGACTGACGACCAGCTCTCCGAAAACAAAGAAAATGACCCACTGACCACAACCTGTCCGAACACACAGAAACTGACCCACTGAACACAACATGACCGAACACACAAAAACTGACTCACTGATGTCAACCTGACTGAACACACAGAAACTGACCCACTGACCACACCCTATCCGAACACGCAGAAACTGATCCACTGACCATAAAATGATAGAACACACAGAAACCACACACTGGCCACAAACTCTCCGAAAACACAGACACTGACACACGGACCGCAAATTGACTGAACAAACAGAAAGTGAACCACTGACCACAAACTGTCCGATAACACAGAAATTGACCCAATGACCACAACCTGAACGAACACACAGAAACTGAGCCACTGACCACAACCTGAACGAACACACAGAAACTGACCCACTGACCACAACCTGACCGAACACTCAGAAACTGAACCACTGGGCACAAACTGACCAAACACAAACACACTGACCCACTGACCACAATCTATCCGATCACACAGAAACAGAACTACTGACCACAACCTGACCGAACACACAGAAACTGAACCACTGAACATAACATGATAGAACACACAGAAACTGATCCACTGACCACAAACTCTCCAAAAACAAAGAACCTGACCCACTGACAGCAACGTGTCCGAACACACAGAAACTGACCCACTCAACACAATCTGACTGAACACTCAGAAACTGATACACTGAACACAACCTGAACGAACATACAGAAACTGACACACTGACCACAACCTGACTGAAAAAACAGAAACTGAATCACTGACCACAAAATGTCCGAAAACACAGAACTGACACAATGACCACAATCTGACCGAAAACATAGAAACTGACCCACTGACCACAAACTGTCCACACACAAAGAAAATTACCAGCTGACCACAAACTGTCTGAACACACAGAAACTGATCCACTACCCACAAAATAGACCGAGCACACAGTAACTGACCCACTGAACACAACCTGACCGAACACACAGAAACTGATCCGCTGATCAGAAGCTGACCGAAAACACAGAAATTGACCCACTGAACACAACCTGAATGAACACGCAGAAGCTGAACAACTGACCATAACATGCCCGAACACCCAGAAACTTATCCACTGACCACAAACTCTCCAAAAACAAAGAACCTGACCCACTGACAGCAATGTGTCCGAACACGCAGAAACTGACCCACTCAACACAATCTGTCTGAACACACAGAAACTGACCCACTGACCACTACCTGACCGAGCACGCAGTAACTGACCCACTGACAACAACCTGTCCGAAAACACAGAAACTGACCCACTGACCACAACCAGACCGAACACACAGAAACTGATCCACTGAACACAACCTGAATGAACATACAGAAACTGACACACTGACCACAACCTGACTGAAAAAACAGAAACTGAACCACTGACCACAAAATGTCCGAAAACACAGAACTGACACAATGACCACAACCTGACTGAACACACAGAAACTGACCCACTGAACACAACCTGACCAGACACAAATAAACTGACCCACTGACCACAACCTGACCGAGCACACAATAACTGATGCACTGAACACAACCTGAGCAAACACACAAAAACTGACCCACTGACCACAACCTGACTGAACACACAGTAATTGACCGACTAAACACAGCATCTCCGAGCACACATAAACTGACCCACTGACCACATGCAATACGAGTACACAGAAACTGATGCAGTGAACACAACCTGACCGAACACACAGAAACTGATACAATGACCACAACATGACCGATCCACCAGAAACTGACCCACTGACCACCAGTTGTCCGAATACACAGAAACTGAACCAATAACCACATCCTGACTGAACACACAGAAACTGAACCACTGAACACATCAAGACCTAACACAAAGAAACTGACCCACTGACCACAACCTGACCACACTCAGAGAAACTGACTCAATGACCACAACCTTTCCAAAGACACAGAAACTGACCCACTGACCACAACCAGACTGAACATGCAGAAGCTGAACCACTGACCACAATCTGACTGAACACACAATAACTGATCCACTGACCACCATCTGACTGAACACACAGAAACTGACCAACTGACCAAAAGCTGACCGAACACATAGAAACTGACCCACTGACCACAGCCTGAGTGAAAGCACAGAAACTTTCCCACTGACCACGACCTGACCGAACACACAGAAACTGACACACTGTCCAAAAGCTGACCGAACACAGTGAAACTGACCCACTGGCCACAGCCTGAACAAACACACAGAAACTGACCCAATGACCACATCCTGTCCAAACACGCAGAAACTGACACAAAGACTACAAACATACCAGACACACAGAAGCTGACACACTGACCACAACCTGACTGAACACTAACAAACTGACACACTGACCACAAGGTGAACGAGCACACATAAACTGACCCATTGAGCACAACCTGACCGGTCACACAGTAACTGACCCACTGACCAAACCTAACCGATCACACAGTAACTAATCCACTGACCACAACCTGACCGAACACACAGAAACTGAACCACTGACATTAACATGACAGATCACACAGAAACTGAACCACTGATGACGAACTCTCCGAAAACAAAGAAACTGACCCACTGACCACAACCTGTCCAAACACACAGAAAATGACCCACTCAACAGAATGTGTCCGAACACACAGAAACTTACCCACAGACCACAACCTGCCCGAGCACACAGTAACTGACCCACTGAACACAAACTGACCGAACACAAAAAATTGACCCACTAACAACAACCTGACTGAACACACAGAAACTGGCCCACTGACCACAAATTGTCCGAGCACACAGTAACTGATCCACTGAATACAACGAGGCCAAACACAAAGACACTGACCCACTGACCATGCTTATCGGCACACACAGAAACTGACCCACTGACCACAACCTGAACGAACACACAGAAACTGATCCACTGAACACAACCTGAACGAACACACAGAAACTGACCCACTGACCACAACCTGACCGAACAATCAGAAACTGAACCACTGATCACAAACTGACCAAACACAAACACACTGACCAACTGACCACAATCTATCCGATCACAAAAAAACAGAACTACTGACCACAACCTGACTGAACACACAGAAACTGAACCACTGAACATAACATGATAGAACACGCAGAAACTGACCCACTGACCACAAACTCTCCAAAAACAAAGAACCTGACCCACTGACAGCAACGTGTCCGAACACACAGAAACTGACCCACTCAACACAATCTGTCTGAACACACAGAAACTGACCCACTGACCACTACCTGACCGAGCATGCAGTAACTGACCCACTGACCACAACCTGTCCGAAAACACAGAAACTGACCCACTGACCACAACCAGACCGAACGCACAGAAACTGATCCACTGAATACAACCTGAACGAACATACAGAAACTGACACACTGACCACAACATGACTGAAAAAACAGAAACTGAACCAGTGACCACAAAATGTCCGAAAACACAGAACTGACACAATGACCACAACCTGACTGAACACACAGAAGCTGACCCACTGAACACAACCTGACCAGACACAAAGAAACTGACCCACTGACCGCAACCTGACCGAGCACACATAACTGATGCACTGAACACAACCTGAGCAAACACACAAAAACTGTCCCACTGACCACAACCTGACTGAACACACAGTAATTGACCGACTAAACACAGCATCTCCGAGCACACATAAACTGACCCACTGATCACAAGCAGTACGAGCACACAGAAACTGATGCAGTGAACACAACCTGACCGAAAACACAGAAACTGATACAATGACCACAACATGACCGAACCACCAGAAACTGACCCACTGACCACCAGTTGTCCGAATACACAGAAACTGAACCAACAACCACATCCTGACTGAACACACAGAAACTGACCCAATGAACACATCAAGACCTAACACAAAGAAACTGACCCACTGACCACAACCTGACCACACTCAGAGAATCTGACACAATGACCACAACCTTTCCGAACACACAGAAACTGACCCACTGACCACAACCAGACTGAACATGCAGAAGCTGAACCACTGACCACAATCTGACCGAACACACAATAACTGATCCACTGACCACCATCTGACTGAACACACAGAAACTGACCAACTGACCAAAAGCTGACCGAACACATAGAAACTGACCCACTGACCACAGCCTGAGCGAAAGCACAGAAATTTTCCCACTGACCACAACCTGACCGAACACACAGCAACTGACCCACTGTCCAAAAGCTGACCGAACACAGTGAAACTGACCCACTGGCCACAGCCTGAACAAACACACAGAAATTGACCCAATGACCACATCCTGTCCAAACACGCAGAAACTGACACAAAGACTACAAACATACCAATCACACAGAAGCTGATACACTGACCACAACCTGACTGAACACAAACAAACTGACACACTGACCACAAGGTGAACGAGCACACATAAACTGACCCATTGAGCACAACCTGACCGGTCACACAGTAACTGACCCACTGACCAAACCTGACCGATCACACAGTAACTAATCCACTGACCACAACCTGACCGAACACACAGAAACTGAACCACTGACATTAACATGACAGATCACACAGAAACTGAACCACTGATGACGAACTCTCCGAAAACAAAGAAACTGACCCACTGACCACAACCTGTCCAAACACACAGAAAATGACCCACTCAACAGAATGTGTCCGAACACACAGAAACTTACCCACAGACCACAACCTGCCCGAGCACACAGTAACTGACCCACTGAACACAAACTGACCGAACACACAAAAATTGACCCACTAACAACAACCTGACTGAACACACAGAAACTGGCCCACTGACCACAAATTGTCCGAACACACAGAAACTGGCCCACTGACCACAACCAGACCGAGCACACAGTAACTGATCCACTGAACACAACGAGGCCAAACACAAAGACACTGACCCACTGACCATGCTTATCGGCACACACAGAAACTGACCCACTGACCACAACCTGAACGAACACACAGAAACTGACCCACTGACCACAACCTGAACGAACACACAGAAACTGACCCACTGACCACAACCTGACCGAACAATCAGAAACTGAACCACTGACCACAAACTGACCAAACACAAACACACTGACCAACTGATCACAATCTATCCGATCACAAAGAAACAGAACTACTGACCACAACCTGACCGAACACACAGAAACTGAACCACTGAACATAACATGATAGAACACACAGAAACTGACCCACTGACCACAAACTCTCCAAAAACAAAGAACCTGACCCACTGACAGCAACGTGTCCGAACACACAGAAACTGACCCACTGACCACAACCTGTCCGAAAACACAGAAACTGACCCACTGACCACAACCAGACCGAACGCACAGAAACTGATCCACTGAATACAACCTGAACGAACATACAGAAACTGACACACTGACCACAACATGACTGAAAAAACAGAAACTGAACCAGTGACGACAAAATGTCCGAAAACACAGAACTGACACAATGACCACAACCTGACTGAACACACAGAAACTGACCCACTGAACACAACCTGACCAGACACAAAGAAACTGACCCACTGACCACAACCTGACCGAGCACACAATAACTGATGCACTGAACACAACCTGAGCAAACACACAAAAACTGACCCACTGATCACAACCTGACTGAACACACAGTAATTTACCGACTAAACACAGCATCTCCGAGCACACATAAACTGACCCACTGACCACAAGCAGTACGAGCACACAGAAACTGATGCAGTGAACACAACCAGACCGAACACACAGAAACTGATACAATGACCACAACATGACCGAACCACCAGAAACTGACGCACTGGCCACCAGTTGTCCGAATACACAGAAACTGAACCAACAACCACATCCTGACTGAACACACAGAAACTGACCCAATGAACACATCAAGACCTAACACAAAGAAACTGACCCACTGACCACAACCTGACCACACTCAGAGAAACTGACACAATGACCACAACCTTTCCGAACACACAGAAACTGACCCACTGACCACAACCAGACTGAACATGCAGAAGCTGAACCACTGACCACAATCTGACCGAACACACAATAACTGATCCACTGACCACCATCTGACTGAACACACAGAAACTGACCAACTGACCAAAAGCTGACCGAACACATAGAAACTGACCCACTGACCACAGCCTGAGTGAAAGCACAGAAACTTTCCCACTGACCACAACCTGACCGAACACACAGCAACTGACCCACTGTCCAAAAGCTGACCGAACATAGTGAAACTGACCCACTGGCCACAGCCTGAACAAACACACAGAAATTGACCCAATGACCACATCCTGTCCAAACACGCAGAAACTGACACAAAGACTACAAACATACCAAACACACAGAAGCTGACACACTGACCACAACCTGACTGAACACTAACAAACTGACACACTGACCACAAGGTGAACGAGCACACATAAACTGGCCCATTGAGCACAACCTGAACGAACACACAGAAACTGACCTACTGACCACAACCTGAACGAACACACAGAGACTGGCCCACTGACCACAACCTGACCGAACAATCAGAAACTGAACCACTGACCACAAACTGACCAAACACAAACACACTGACCCACTGACCACAATCTATCCGATCACACAGAAACAGAACTACTGACCACAACCTGACCAAACACACAGAAACTGAACCACTGAACATAACATGATAGAACACACAGAAACTGACCCACTGACCACAAACTCTCCAAAAACAAGGAACCTGACCCACTGACAGCAACGTGTCCGAACACACAGAAACTGACCCACTCAACACAATCTGTCTGAACACACAGAAACTGACCCACTGACCACTACCTGACCGAGCACGCTGCAACTGACCCACTGACCACAACCTGCCCGAAAATACAGAAACTGACCCACTGACCACAACCAGAAGGAACACACAGAAACTGATCCACTGAACACAACCTGAACGAACATACAGAAACTGACACACTGACCACAACCTGACTGAAAAAACTGAAACTGAACCACTGACCACAAAATGTCCGAAAGCACAGAACTGACACAATGACCACAATATGACCGAACACACAGAAACTGACCCACTGACCACAACCTGTCCACAGACAGAGAAACTTACCAGCTGACCACAACCTGTCCGAACACACAGAAACTGATCCACTACCCACAAAATAGACCGAGCACACAGTAACTGACCCACTGAACACAACCTGACCGAACACACAGAAAATGTTCCGCTGATCAGAAGCTGACCGAAAACACTGAAATTGACCCACTGAACACAACCTGAATGAAGACACAGAAGCTGAACAACTGACCACAACATGCCCGAACACTCAGAAACTGATCCACTGACCACAACCTAACTGAACACACAGAAACTGACCCACTGACCAAAAGCTGAACGAACACACAGACACTGACCCACTGACCACAAACTTCCCGAACACACAGAAGCTGACCCACTAAACAGAACCTGACCAAAGACACAGAAACTGACCCGCTGACCAGAAGCTGACAGGAAACACAGAAATTGACCCACTGAACACAACCTGACCGATCACACAGAAACGGACACACTGTCCAGAGACTGAATGAACATACAGAGAATCACATGTTGACCACAACCTGACCGAACACACAGAATCTGACCCACTGACAACAACCTGACTGAACGCACAGAAACTGATCCACTGACCACAACCTGAACAAACACACAGAAACTGACCCACTGACTACAACTGACCGAACACACAGAAACTGAACCACTGACCACAACTTGAGGAAAAACGCAGTATCTGACACAATGATCACAACCTGTCCGAACACGCTGAGGCTGAGAGACTGAAACAAAACTTACTGAGCACACAGAAACTGACCCACTGACCACTAACTGTCCGAACACATAGAAACTGACCCACAGACTACAACCAGACAGAACACACAGATATTGACCCACTGACCACAAACTGACGGATCACAAAGTAACTGATCTACTGACCACAACCTTTCCAGACAAACAGAAACTGAACCACTGACCACAAACTGAGCAAGAACACAGAAACTGAACCATCGACCACAACATGACCGAACACACAGAAACTGAACCACTGACCACAACCTGAGCGAGCACACAGTAACTGACCCACTGAACAGTAATTGACCGAACACACAAAAATGACCCAATGACCAGAACCTGACTGAACACACAGAAACTGACCCACTGACCACAAACTGTACGAAAACACAGAAACTGACCCACTGACCACATCCTGACCAAACACAAACAAACTGACCCACTGACCACAAGCTGACTAAACACACAGAAACGTACCAGCTGACCACAACCTGACCGAACACACAGATACTGAACAACTGACCACAACCTGTCTGGAAACACATAAACTGACCCATTGACCACCAAAAGACCGAGCACACAGTAACTGACCCACTGAACACAACCTGACGGAACACAAAGAAACTGACCTACTGACCATAAGCTGCCTGAACGCACATAAACTGACTCACTGAACACAACCTGACCGATCACGCAGAAAGTGACCCATTGACCACAACCTGATCAAACACGCAGAAACTGACCCACTGACCACAACCTTCCCGAACACACAGAAACTGACCCATAGATCAAAACCATACCGAGGACACGTTAAATGATCCAGTGAACACAACGTGACGAACACACATAAATTGACCCACTGAACACAACCTGACCTAAGACACAGAAACTGAGCCTCTGGCAACATCCTGTCCGAAAACACAGGATATGTCCCACTGACCACAACCAGACTGACCACACAGTTAGTGACCCAATGAACGCAACCTGACCGAACACACAGAAACAGACCCGCATGACCAGAAGCTGAATGGAAACACAGAAATTGACCCACTGAACACAACCTGACGGATCACAAAGAAACTGACACACTGACCAGAAACTGAACAAACACACAGAAGCTGACATGTTGACCACAGCCTGACCGAACGCACTGAATATGACCCATTGACAACAATCTGACCAAAGACACAAAAACTGACCCACAGTCCACAACCTGACCGAACACAGAGAAACTGACCCACTGACCACAGCCTGACCAAAAGCACAGAAACTGTCCCACTGAACACAACCTTAACAAACACACAGAAACTGACCCACTGACTACAAAATGACCAAAATCACAGAAACTGACCCACTGACCACAACGTGAGCAAACACACAGAAACTGTCCCATGAGCACAACCTGTCTGAACACGCAGAGACTGACAAACTGAACACAAACAGACCGAGCACACAGAAAGTGATGCACTGACCACAACCTGAACGACCACATTTAAAATGACGCACTGACTACGAAATGACCGAACACACAGAAACTGACCCATTGACCACAACCTGAAAAAACACACAGAAACTGACACAATGACCACAACCTGTCCGAACACGCAGAGACTGACCCACTGAGCACAACATGTCTGTTCACACAGTAACTAATCTACTGAGCACAACCTGTCCGAACACACAGAAACTAAACCACTGACCACAA